>NC_135330.1:42157730-42466487 GCF_023851605.1 Tamandua tetradactyla | reverse complement strand
CATTGTTTTCAGAAGCCAAGACAAAAATCATATTTTAAAGATACCTGCTCATTTCCTCCTAAATCCTTGTTGTTTAAGTTCAGCAGTGCATGAAACCCTTAATAATAAAGATGACTGTTTCACACAGGTAATAGGTGTGTTGGCAGTTGAGAGGTGTATGCCAGTTTGAATCTGTGGTGAACCCTAGAAAAGTCATGTCCTTTAATCCTCATTCAATATTACTAGGCAGGAACTTTTTGATTATCCATGGAGACATGACCCACCCAATTGTGGCTGGTAATTTTTTGTTAGATCATTTCCATAGAGATGTGTCTCCACCCATTCATGGTGGGGTTGCTTACTGGGGCCCTTAAAGATGGAGCCATTTTGGAAAGAGCCACAGAGTCCAGGCAGCCAGAGACCTTTGGAGATGAAGAAGGGAAATGCCCCCGGGGGAGAAAATGCCCCAGGAATGCAACAAGAAGCCAGGGGAGAAAGCTAGCAGACATCACTGTGTTTCCCATGTTTTCCAGTTCAGAGAGAAACCCTGAATGCCATCAGCCTTGTTGAGTGAAAGTATCTTTACCTGGATGCCTTAGATTGGACATTTTTACAGACTTGCTTTAATTTGGACATCCTCACAGCCTTAGAACATGTAAACTTGCAACTTAATAAATTCCCCTTTTTAAAAGCCATTCTGTTTCTGGTATATCACATTTGGCAGCCAGAAAACCATAACAAGGGAGTACAGATAAGAAATGCAGTAAATTGCCTTCACTTGCTTAATGCTAACAATCTTGAGGAAATCATATGGTGCTCAAAATTAATTTGTTCTCTTTCTGTAATCATTTAGTGCAAATTCAACTTGTAGCACACTTAAACAGGGAATACCAGCTCCCAAAAAGAGCTAATGTTACTGGAGCAGAGACTACTTCTCCCACAGCAGCTCTAGGAAATAAGACTCTTGTAGATTTAAGAACAGGGTCTTCACTGTCAATTAAAGTCTAATTGAGGAGCAAGATTTAGGGAGGAGAAACTGGGTTTATAAATTTCTGGCAACATAATGCAGAATTTACAGCTACAACAATCATTGGAACAAATTGACAAGGAATATGAAATGTTTCTATTACAGTAAAAAAGTGTAAAAATATGAGAAGAAATGTCATCCTGGAGCAGCATATCAATCATTTCAGCATTCCAGTAAATGGTCTCTCAGAATGTTACACTGAAGGTCTCTAATGGCCTTTGACAGCCTGACATGCCTCCACATCAATTAATTCATCTGAACTGTTCTTGAACCTATAGCTTTCAACAACATCATCTTTCTGGGAAAGGGCTTTCAAATGTTTATAATCCTTTTGAAGTGTGAAAGGTAACCCTCATTCTGGTAATTAGAGGGCAGATAAAAAGCTCTGAAGTTATTGTATACGCATCCTTCAAAATGTTTTAGACTTCAATCATCCCTCGGCTTTTATCTTCTGACGTTAGAGACCGCATTTGTATGTGTGTATGTGTGTATGTGCGTGCATCGCTATATGGAAGCTGGTCAATCCCACTTCATCTGCAACTCTATTGAAATGCCCAATATCTTTTTTAAATGTGTCCATTTCCGGGAAAACTTTTAAAATTCCTTTTGAAGCAAAAGCACTCAAAGAATCCTAGTGATAACCTGTCCAGAAAGATCCAAGGTATTTTCTTTTCATGTTCTCTGTTATCTTCAGGGACACTTAGCTTAAGTTAGAGAGATAAATTTGATTGAATCCATTTCAAGTTGATTGAGTCTGGGTTTATGCAATGTTTGCTGAAAGCGTGCCTGCAATATGAAACGGAGGCATACTTTCTCAAGTTTATAGAATTTTTTTCATTCCATTCTTTTAATCACCATCACGCCTTTCAACCAAAGAACAGTAAGTCAATTCTTAATACTCAGTAATGTTTCAATGAGGTCTATAACAATTTTATATACATCAAGGTAATTTTAAAAATTAATAGAACAAATTGCTAGATTACCCATATGGAATAGATCCTTATCTCAGCCCTCATTTTTATTTTTCAAGATAGAAAAAATTCATTACAAATAAGCTCAATTTTTTAAAGATTATTCCTAAGAAGTTGTTGCTCTTAAAATACCTTAACAAAAAATAACTTACCCAAAACCTATTATAAATGCCATTTTATATTAAAAACTAATAAAATTAATATTTATATCAATATAAATATTGAAATGTACATAATATTAAACTACATATGGAAAAAGATGACAGTCCCAATGAATTTGAAATAACATCTCAATAACAACACAGTTAATTTAAAGACAGATTTTAATATATAAAACCATTTGGGTACTGTGGTAGTTAGATTCAGTTGTCAACTTGGCCAGGTGAATGCACCTAGTTCTGTTGCTGTGGACATGAGCTGATGGTACATGAACCTCATCTGTTGCCCTTTACATCTGCCATTTGCTAGGAGGCATGCCTGCTGCAATGGATGATGTTTGACTTAATTGGCTGATGCTTAAATGAAAGAGTTCAATGTAGCACAGCCCAAGCAGCTCAGCATACCTCATCTCAGCACTTGCAGTTCAGCCCAGGCCTTTGGAGATGCAGAGAGAAATCACTCTGGGGAAAGTTGTTAGAAGCCAGAGGCCTGGAGAGAAGGCCAGCAGAGATCATCCTTTGCCTTCCCACATAAGAAAGAACCTCAGTTGAAAGTTAGCTGCCTTTCCTCTGAAGAACTAACTAAATAAATCCCTTTTTATTGAAAGCCAGTCTGTCTCTGGTGTGTTGCATTCCGGCAGCTAGCAAACTAGAACAGGTACCATTTCCCGGAGCCAGACATATTCATACAATAATATTTATATCAGTGTTAGAGATTTCCATTTTATCCATGATATTAATACATTAATATAATAGCTATTAAAATCAAAGTTCTTCTCTCCCTAGCAAAATTGCCTTCCTCTTCAAGTCTTTAATCACAGATGTTACTTAAGCAAACATGACACTAGTACACACACCAAAGATATGGAAATAATTTATGCAAACATAATGAAACACTTGTACCAGGAGTTTTAGTTTAGTTTAATTTTTTATTTTTTAAATCTTGGATAGGCAGCAAATAAAAGTTTGGAGTAAAGTCAATCACGCTAAGGTAAGAGACATCTGCTCGTGTAATTGGTCTTTTCTTCCCCCAAAGAATCATTCAGTATACAAATGATACTTATGACTCAGTTGCTCCAATAATTTTGGTGACAATTTTTTGCAGTCCCTTATGGCTACCTAAGCAAAACTTTCATTAAGAAGGAACAAGAAGGAACACTGGTAGTAAATATAGCAATGATAGGCTAATATGCACTGTAATATTAATTTATGTTTAATTTAAAAGTATAACAACTTTACGTCTCTTTTCCCCAATTTAAATGTAACATTTGAAATTACCTAGCTTTTCAAGTCATAGATATGGGATCAACAGGTCCGGGTGAGTGCCTGACACGTCCTAAGCATTCATTAAATGTGTTTGATCAAATGAGCTGTTTGGGCAAGCAGAACTCCTTTATATTCCATACACAATAAATACATTTTTATTTGAATAATTAAGTGCTTTCAACACTAATCCAAGGACCCCATTCTCAAAATTTTAAGATTAGTGTTATTTGCGTTGAAAAAATATTTCCTCTAGCTACAAACAGACCCAATAGAGAAATAAAAAATATCAATTATCTTCCAGGCTCCACATGGAAGAAGGTACCATATACCCTATAAATCTTCTGTTGCCATATCAATACAACCAACCTAGGAACTAGATAGAAAGCTATCTGAAAAATGTGTGAATTTTTTTCCCAGAATCTTGCTTTTTTGATAAAATGTGAATATATGATGAAAGAAATTGCAATCAAAGAATCCCTTTATGGTTTTCCTGGGTCCTGTGAGATGTAACAAATATCCTACCATGAATTGTTAGCAGGAACTTTTCAAATATGTTTATTAAATAGTTTGAACATTATACTAGTTCACTAATTCTGCCAAAATAAGAAAGGAGAGAGTTATGATTAATTATTAACTCAAGAAATGTAAGTATCAAGCATGTGCCCACTGTCCTGTTAAAGACAATTCATCCATAAACATGTTCATCACAGCTATGTTTATAATATCAAATATTTGGATAAAACTAATTTTAAACACTAGTAAGTTGTTTGAATAAACTCCATTTAACTGAATTCTTTGCAATGATTAAAATTCATATTGATGAATATTTATTCATTATAAATTGTTAATGAAAGAAGGCATTAACACTCTATTTGGGGCCTGGTCATACTTAATATTTTAATTCAGTAGCCATAATGCGTAGAAATAAGAGTAGGTACTATAGATAGCAACATGCATGCATGCATGCATGAGTTAGAATAAAAACTCTCAGATAAAATGTTTAAACTAAACCAAAATGTTAAACCAGGTTAATGAAATGCTTTATTGTTTGCTTTGTGTTTTCCACACTTTCTTGATCTTCAAAATAAAAAATTAATACGAAGTTATTTGGCATTTATGTTATGACGGGTATTAAGGCTAACAACACAGTGGTGAATAGGACATCGTCCTGACATTCAAATGTCTCATCTTTAGGGGAGTTAAACATATGAACAGCATGTTTTTTTAGGATTTGGTAAGGTGAGAAGAAGCAGAAGCTGCATGGAGCAAGAGACTGAAGCCACACCTTAGGGAACTTCTTTTCTGAATACAAAGGTAGTATTTAATCAATAACAAGTATCTGTCATATATGTAATCAGAACATTTTATAATGAAAGTTATGTCAATTTCAAATGACTACACAAAGAGACTGAGAGCTTAGATTCTTTTAGGAAAGTCTGGGAGGTGGATCTAAGTAGCAGCTGAACAATTCATACACAACAAATGCCTTATAACAAATGTTTTAGTTCTGCTGGAAAACTTAAATCCATTTTAAAATAAAAGATACAGAGGCTGCTTAATGATTACCCCAGTGATCTGAATTCCATTTTCAGCTCTGCATAGGGACTTCCTCAGGTCATAACACATAAATCCTTTAATCTTTCCAAACTGCCAGTATCAAAATATTTTGACAGTAACTTATGTTAGGTCCCAGAAGAAATTTATGAAGAGGAACTTAAATTCTTTTCATTGCCAAAATGAACAGGAGAGACCAAGAAAATGTCTACAATTATTATTTTATGTGAAAAAATAAACAAAGGAAAAAAAAAAAAACACTCAGACATAAAAGTAAAATTCAGGTTTGTCAGAATTTTCAAATTTCATCTAAGAAGCCAGGCACCTGAATCTTTCCTGATTATTTTTGGTACAAAAAATAAGACATGCCTTTCTGGTATATGTTAAGGCAAATCTTTGGGATTATTCTAAGTTCAAATCAAAGAGGGATATAATTTTTGCTCTTCAATGTGAATTCAGCATTTCTAAAGTGTTGTGACCAAAAAAATGGGAAACAAAACATGAGTTTGAGTAGATAGTCCTCTAGCCAAGACAGAACTAACCTTAAAATCCAGCTAAACTAATCTTATACCAAAATTTATATTATAGTTCATTAAAAAAGAAAAAAAATCCAATAATTTTGATATATATTTTTAAAGTATATACAAATAAATAAGATTTATAACATGGAATATGCATGCATACACTTTAAAATAAAATTAGTCATTTAAAAAATATTTTCTTTAGAAAGAGATTTTGTACTGTGGAAAAAATCCATCACATGTCTCTCTTGCTTAGACTCCCACACCATGTGGACAGAGAGTGCACTATTTTATATATACCTAATTTATTGATGACTAACCTGAAGTCTCTAGAATTAAAGTAATTTGCTCAAGACCATGTCACTAGTTTCTTGGTACATGCCTGTAGGAGTTCTAGGACAGATGCCACATATCTAGTTTAAGTAAATAAAAAGCCAATGACTTCAGCCATCCATCTGAGTGCCTGATGTGTTTGACTTGATATTTTCTCTGATTCCCTATTCAGTGGCATCTTTGAAAGGAAGGAAAATGGGTTAAGATAAGATTTTTTTGCTCACTAAAGGTGGTATGTTCAACTTTCATAGATGTGATTTTAAAAACAGAATTTATGCATTTAGATATAGACCTAAGGTGAGAGAGAAGCATACACACACACAGAAGACATACACACATACGCAATTCCACAACTCAGTGTTTAAATTCTGGATTTCCCAGAAAGCATTCATCCTTGCCTGAAGGTCATCATCTCTGAGAGTAAATAAAAGGAAACTCCTGTAGATGGTGAAGAAATTCAAAACACAAAGAGGAAAGAAGATAATTTATGTAAGCAGACCATTATATCATTGCCATGAACACATAACTGGGGAATATATCCATTGAAGAACCATGATTCTGTATTGAAAATGTATTGTTCAATTTAGGATTTTTGACTCTAGGGAAAAAAAGGAGAAAGTTCTCCTCAAAGAGGTTGTTATGACTGGCCTGTACTTACCTCTCCAGCTTTGTCTACTGTCCGTTACATATGCAAAACTGCATATCTATTTACCTGGAATTGCTCACGGCTCGCCACACTTTGACTTTTCTTTTTAATGCCATTCCCTCTCTTTAATGAACTTTCCCATCCCTTGCCTGCTTCCTTTCATTTATATGTTTTTGTGTTAACTTTTACTTGAAGACTCAGATATCAGGTCATCTGAAAGTTCTCTCTCACTCTTCTACTCCCCTCATCCCACTCAGACTTATTCTGGGTATTTTTTTTAAAACTCCTGTCACCCCCTATGCTTCTTTCTATTGTACACAGCTCCGTGTTGTGTGAAAAAAGCTCCTTGCATTTTTCAGCTCTGCTACTCTGGTGTCAAGCCTCCCACGTGACACAGTAAATATGCAATTCATATATAAATGAATATTTGGTGTGTCAATAAATTCACCCCTAAAAGCACTGGATTAAGTAATAGAAATACAGGTTACTCTTTAGGTAGAGAGTTGAACAAGCACTACCAGGATTATATGGTTTGGGAAAAATGTCCTTAGATGTCTCCTCCCCTGTAACATTAGTGTTAAAAGTTTCTTTGATGACATCAGGCAGTCAGAAGGCACCAGTTAAAATGCAAATGTGGGGCGGGCCGCGGTGGCTCAGCGGGCAAGAGTGCTTGCCTGCTATGCCGGAGGACCCCGGTTCGATTCCCGGCCCCAGCCCATGTAAAAAAACAAACAAACAAACAAACAAAATATAATAAAACAAGAAAATGTTTAAAGATGTTTCCCTTTTTTCCTCCCTTCCTTCCTTCTCTCTGTCTTTCCTTCCCTTCCTCCCTCTCTCTTTAAAAAAAAAAAAAAAAAATGCAAATGTGTTGCCCAGGAGGCATAATATATCAATTCATTAACATCCACTCTCAAAACAGTAGAGATCCTGAGTTTAAATAAATGGGATTCAAAATAGCAATGTTTAGATGAAATTATTTACCCAAGCATAACCCTTTGCCTGGGGAGGAAAAAAAAAAGGGCGGGTACTACAGTAAAGGCTAAACATGAAAAAAGTTGAACAGTGGAGCCAATAAACATGTCATCTGTTTCAAAATATTATTTAACCATGGCTGTAGAGAAAGTAGCAAGAGTTTTAAAATCATGAATATTATTCTAATACAATCCTGGAAGGACAAAGAAGGTTTCGGGAAAATTTTTTAAATAATAAAATAAAAACTTTCAAATAATTATCACCTTAAAGCCCAATGTGGCAAACAGAAGCTTTTGATTTCGTACCGTTCTTTCATGTCACCTTTTTCATATTGGTTACCCTGCTGCAGTAGAAGACATTACAAGAACACTATCTGCCGCTGTCATCAAGTGATCTGCGTCTCCCACTTACCTCTTGGAGGCTTCTAATCCATGTCAGTATTTTAAACATGCTATGAAATAATGCTTACAGTGTCAACCTTAGGTTTCTGGACTTCCTGCCAGCTGCTCACTTGTCATTTTTTTCTCTATAACAGCATCAAGGGTGCCTGCTATTCATGAACTTACTATTTTACTTCCCGTCATTTTCTTCTTCTTGGAACATGTCCTCAGACCAAAAGAAAAATGTTTTCTGATCACCAATCACACTGTGTCTCCTATAATTAAAAATTACATTGTAATCTTTTTGGATTCTATCTTTCTTTTACATTTTTATTCTAGCAATGATTTTCATAGTTTCTGTGGTAAAATTTCAAATCTATCTATCTATCAATATATCATGATCTAATAACCCAAAGTTTCTATGGAAGAATTTTGCAAAATGTGGCCTCAGCAAATATCAAAGCTTTTTCTTCTACTGTTCATTGGATGCCCTTCCAATACTACTTGCTATTCATTGCTTTCATTCTGGAAAGTCAACATAAAATTTTAATGTAAAAGCAAAAAATGATTTTGGGCAACCTCTAAGAAAGCTCCAGAGTTTAATCCAGACACAAACATAATGAATTGAAATCTTGGCACCTTCACTTGTTAGCTAGCAAGATTTATTAGAGAGGGAAATGAATGAAGTTGTTCAATTTCTTCAAGTCATTTTTTTTTTCTTGATATGTAAACTGAAGAAAATGAGTGGCCACTTTCAGTTGCTGGGAGTGCTCTTTGGCATAATGTATGGGGAGGAGTTAGTCCAGTGTGTGGCACAAGGTAAACCAACAGCATATGTAATATAGCGTATTATTGTATTGGAGATTATATCCATGCCCTGTTCCATTCTCAGTTCAGACTAATGACTTAATAGTGTGAAATGTGAAACCTCCATGTGTCTAAATTGGCATTGCCTTCAGAGAGCATTATTATGTCATCTATTCCTTTACAAAGGACCCCCGAAAAGTTGTCATATGGAATGTTGGAGGATGTTCCTGAATTCTTGGGGGAAAAAAATCAATATGAAGCACAGAGAAAAGCATAGCAGAGTACAAAAATTCATAAAGATATGTTTCCTTTCATTCCCATCTATACCTTGATTTACCAGGTTAAAAAAAAAGGTGGTAATTTGATTATATTCCATAATTATTTATAAAGTTCCTTCCACATGATAATGGATTCAAACATAAATACGATACTTCACCATACTCAAGGAGATCATATCCAATGGACAAACACTGATTTTAAACATTGATTAATCTGGGCAACTTAGCCTAGTTAAGAGCATGGACCCTGGAACCGTAATTCCAGCTTCTTCGCTTACCAGCTCTGTGACCTTGCGACAGTCCCTTCATCTCCCTAAACCTCTGTTTTCTTCTGTGAAATGGGAATGTTAATAGAGCACTTACATCATAGATGTGTTATAAGTGTTAAGTAAGTTAATATTTGCAAAGGTTTTAGAAGAATATATTATATGATAATATAATCAATATTATAAAATAAGTTTCTCAAATATACTATGAAATTAATTCAAGCCAGCATTTTGTGAAGCCTGTTAGCATAGATCATGGGAAAACTCAATGGGAACAGAGGATGAGCATCTGTACTATGAAACAAAAGAAATGATACAAAGCTAGGAGAAATTCCTTAAATCTCTTAAGTTGAAAAGAATCATTCATATTAAAGATATTTCAGTAGTATTTGGATAATAGCAAGGAAAGCATACTTTTAAAATGGTAACACGGCATTATATTTCATTTAGCATGAATCTTTAAAGCCAATAAAATAAGTTTTGGAACCAGACTGCGTGCCACTTTTTATTTGTGTGACCTTGAGCAAATTACTAAAATTCACTGTGCTTCTGTTTCCTGGGTTGCAAAAAAAAAAGGAATAATAATAATACCTATCTCTAAGGAATGCAATAAGGATTAGGTACATTAACTCACTCAAAGTACTTAGAAAAGGACCAGTGCATGGTAACTCTTCAGTAAATGTTATTAAAGGGTACATTTTCATGCACCATTACAGAATTGTATACAAATCACTGTAACCACAACTTTCAGTTCAATTAATTAGCATCTGTCAACCCATAACATGGTCTAATTAGTAAGTATAAACTTACTATCTTATCATTATCTATTTTCTTCCCAGGGAAAACCTGACTGATCCCAAAAGGTAAGCTAAAATTTATAAGGTGAAAAAATCTGGGAAATTTTTACTGAAGAAAACAGGTATGTATACTATAAAAAACCATATTAGAACTTCCTTAATATGCCCTTCAATAAGAGAGAGAGAGAAAACTTCTATATTTTCTTATTAAATTAGCCCTAGCTGGAATTGAAGAAATCGTGTGATTACATTAAAAAGTGAGGAAACATGACACAGTGCACATTCTGATATAATTTTGATGCATCTTTATTCATGAATATTTTTCAGCACAAAAAGAGTTTCAAAAGGTTCTTTACCAAACCCCACTACATTATATATCTTCCCAACTTAGAGAAAATATGCATCTGTATAACAACCATCCTAAAACTTTTCTCAATTTTTTTCTTTTCCCACAATGCCCAATTAGTATTTCAGTAGTTTAAAAGAACTGTAAATAAGATTTCTTTCTAGTAGACCACATTATAATGTTTCACAGTTCTAATAAGTTTAATTTAACCTTATTGATGCCCTAATGCATATCAGACTCTGAGGAAATGTTCAACTGTGGGAACAATACTTCCCAGGATGGCTAGTACCTGAGCTGAGTCTTAACAATTAATAGAGGAGAGATTTGTAACAATGTGTGAAAAAAACTAAGCTTTTAATAGCAAGTCATTTTGAAGAACAATGGGTTCAACATTGCAAAAGTGCAAGGAAAAGACTAGCTGATATAAATTGGAAGATTAAAAGCTTTATATGCCTACAAAAAAGCTCGGTCTTTATTCTATAAGAATTGAGGAATCATTAAAACAATTCTACCATGGGGAAGTGTGAAAGAAATACTTTATTGCAAGGAGGGAAGAAAGATTAAGGGTGAAGGCAAAACAATACTTTCTGACAGCAAAGATCATGCCGGAGATGAACACCTTAAACAAATGAGTGGCACTACGGATAGAAAGGGGATTACAAGAAAGGAAGAAAATTCTCACAGAGACATTTTGGAGAGAAGGACCAGCAGATGGCCCCATGTGCCTTCCAATGTGACAGGGAAATCTCCGATGCCAGGAGCCTTTCCTCCAAGAAGGTATCCTCTTTTTGGTGGCTTAATTTGGATATTTTCAGAGCCTTAGAATTGTAACTTGTAACAATAAATCCCCTTTGTAAAAGTGGTATATTGCATTCTGGCAGTTTTAGAAAACTGAAACACAATGTCAAAGAGATCCTTCAGAATTTGGGCTTGGGAGACCCAGCAAATCTTTGTGTCACCTCCAAAAAAAGCAAATAAAGGGGGGAAAGGCACTTTCTGGAGTGAAGTTGCATTCAAATATATATTGTGGATATATTGTAGCTAAGATGACTGTTAACCAGTCAAGATGTCCATTAAGTAGTTGGATATCTGATGGAACTTAGAAGGACACTAACACCACCAGCATTTTCGAGTGTAGGTAAGCTCTTAAAAAAGCATGAATGGAATATGAGAAAGGAAGGATTAAAACTATCAAAATGATGACCATAAACAAAGAATCCAACAAAGGGGGTTAAGAAACAATGCATGAAGAAGGAAGAAGTCCAGGGCAATCAAATATGTTGTCCCAGAAGTTAAGGGGAGAAATAACTTCAAAAAGGAGGAAGCAGTCAACAATGACAATACCACAGAGAGTTCAGCTAAGGACTAAGTGCCCAACAGGTTTGACAGCTTGTAATTAATGGGTGATAATAGTGAGAGCATTGCCATAGAATGATGATGCCACAGTTGAAGAACAAGTACAAGGTGAGAAAATTAAATGGAGTGAGCTGGTGGGCATTTATCATTCAAAAGATTCAGATAAGAGAGCAAAAATAAATTGACAAATAGGAGGAAACATAAGCTAGAAGGATGTTTGGAGAGCACCGGAGAGCTAAGCATAACTACAGTTGATGAGCTAACCCAGTAGTCAGGAAGAGAATAAAATTGCTAGGAAAAGTTGCGATCAACTTTTTCTTGATCAAGCACTTGTTGTAGATGGAAAAGAACAAGATCAAGAATGAGGATGGAGTTGTTCAAAAGCAGAAAAACTGTCTCATCAGAGAAACCTAGCATATTGGAGGTAAGGCTCATTAGAAATAATTAATTCTGTAATGGTGGGGCAGGTAGTTGAGAGAATTCAAGCCTGGACTCTCAATTCCTCAAGAAATGGAGGTCAGAGAAATAAAACAATCTCCTAAAAGTGGTGCAAGGGAGCAGGTAGGGATCAGAGTTGGAAGGAGGAAAAGCCAGGAAGATATACTTAGGAGGTAGAAGAGTATGCTAATGAAGCCATGTTCCTTGAAATGTAAATTACATGACTAGAAAAAGAAACACAGTAAGTTTCTAAAGAAAGCATTGACCTTGCCCCCTAGGAACATTTATAAAGTATTCTTCTGAGTTTCCCACTTGGCGTTATTTTTATCTTCCATTTAAAAGGATGAATCTTCTACATAATTGTATTTTCCCCTCTCTTCCCTAATGATGTTTTCTAGTTCATCTGCTCTTTAAATTCCTTGGTGTTGAACCTAGATTTCTTAGCAGATCATTTCCTCTGTGTATAGAATATGAAAAAGAGGCATTGCTTTTTCTTACCAACTTTGCTGAACTTTGGTTATTACTGTGGTGCTGGGTATGTGCAATTCTCTGCTCCTTTTCACAGTGCATTAACTTTAAAATAACATCTAAGTCCCTATCTAGCTGTTTTCACATTTTATTTTCTTCTATTGCCGGCCAATGAATTGTTCAACTTTCTAGTCTCTCTTTTGGGATTCTACTTTCATTGACAATAAGAGTTATTAAGATCTGTGTAGTTGATTTTTATCCTCACTTAGATCTGTTTATATCTCTTGGGTAACTTTTCTGTGCACTACTCCAATTACTTTATTTCAGAACTGTCCTTTCTTTGTGCCAGAATTTGAATTCTCATTTTACTCTCATATAATAGATGCTTGGACTCCTATTTAGTTTCTTGCCATGGTAACTCACTGACTTATTTTAGTTTTTTATAACCTGAGATTAAAATCAATCTGCAAGTGTGGAATACTTAACTCCATTTCTGTAGAAGTTTTGTTTTTCTTTGTTCTCCCACCTTGGAAATTTACATAACAATTATCTTTTGGCTAATGCTTTCATTCACATATAAAACTGAGTTCTATAAACATATTTAGGATTTCATAGTCTTTTTTATATAAATGTAACAATTAGAGGTTTTTAATCTTCCTTTCAATTATGATTCTTATATATAGGAAGAGATTGGATTCACAAGGTATTTTTCACATTTTAGAAAATTCTGCATGTCTTAAACTGTTTCTAAACTTTATCTTGATATTTAAACTAAGCCCCTTTTTCTGAATCATGCCTATAAAGGAGAATATGATGATTAGGTTCTGGTGTCAATTGACCAGGCAATGAGGCCCAGTTGTCTGGTCAGGCTAGCACTGGCCTGACCGTTGCTGCAAGGATATGTTACGGCTGGTTGATAAACCTAAAGGCTGGTGTATTAAATCATCAGTCAGTTGATTGCACCTGTGACAGATTACATCTGTGATCAAGTAAGGCATGCCTCCCACAATGAGTTAATCCATTCAATTGAAGGCGTAAGGAAAAAGAGAGACTCTGCTTCTTCAGCCAGCGAGCCTCTCCCGTGGCTCTTCATCTCAGCCACCTACCCTACAGATTTTGGACTCTTCCATTCCCAAAGTTGTGTGAGACACTTTCTATAAATCTGAATTTTACAGATCTCGCCTGTTGGTTCTGCTTCTCTAGAGAACCCTGACTAGCACAGCTTGGTACCGGGAGTGGTTCTTGAGAAACAATCTTAAAAATGAGTTTTTATAATTGGTATTCTATTCTGACTAGACTCAAGGCACTAATGACTCTGTCTCCAATAACCAAAATGGCACTGACAGTCCATGGGGTGAGTTGGCAAAAAGTCAAAATATCACCATTAGATTCTGCTAATTATACACTTATAGGAGGCCAGGCTCTGGGTGATAATGTTTTTGACACCTTTACAAAGTTTTGTGGAGTTAAGAGGTATAATGATATTGGCTGGTTGTTGTTAGATATGCTGGATACAGTGATGAGGGAAAAGGATGAGCTGAAGGCTTCAAATTTGCACCTTAAGCACCATGTGAACAATGTAAAAGTTTCCATGTGTATCCTGAAAGTCCTAAGGTTGCAGACTTAAGATCTCTGAAAACCAGACACAAAACCTCACTGAATGAGTAGATTTACAACCTAAACTAAAATCTCAACCTTGCAGGTGTCTGCTGTTAAAGTAAGGGCTTGATTGGAAAAGAATGGGATCCTAAAATGTGGGATAGTGATAAATGACTTGATAATAATAGCAATGAGGAGACAAGATCCTTGGAATCTGCTGAGTCTTTGCTAGATAGACCTGTAATAGACTATCCCGGAGAAATAGCTTCTTGCCCTCCAGCCTGCCTTGAGGAAACAGCTTCCTGGCCTCTAGTGTCCCTAGAGTAATCTGCCATCCAACATCCACCTAAGATTAACCCGTCAATGCCTGCTAACCCTGTAACCACCTCCCCTGGGGGAACAGCCCTAAATCCTCTGCTTGGAGTGACTAATCCTGTTTCATCAGATGAAACTGCAGTGGAACGCCCTGACATAATTGGCTTGAAAGACACATATTTCTTTTCATGACCAATAACTAAACCACCCTTCTTTTCTTCAAATCCTGTAACTAGACTAAAATCCCAACACACCCCAAAAAGTGAGGTACAAAATGTGACCCATGAGGAGGTATGCTATGTTCCAAAAGAATTGCATGAGTTTTCCAATCTATATAGACAGAAATCAGAAGAATATGGGTGAGAATGGATACTAAGTTTGTGGGATAATGGTGGAAGGAATACAAAGTTGGATCAAGCTGAATTTATCCATATGGGCACACTAAGCAGAGATTTGCATTCAATGTCATAGCATGAGTGCGTAGAAAGGGCATTAACTGTTTGTTTGGATGGTTGGCTGAAACATGGATCCAAAGGTGGCTGGCATGACCTGAGGTCAAAATGCCAGAACTGCCTTGATATAATGCAGATGAGGGGATCCAGAGGCTTAGAGAGATGGGAATGTTAGAGTGGATTTATCATGGAAGACCTGTTCACATACCCCGGGAATGTCCTGAAGACACATCATTTACCAGAACCTTGAGAAATAAATTCATGAGGCTAGCTCCATCATCCCCGAAGAGTTCTGTTGTAGCCCTTCTCTGTAGGTTAGATATTACTGTGAGAACTGCTGTTACTGAACTGGAATCCTTAAACACAATGGGATAATAGGATACCGAATTGGTAGAAACCATGTGGAGAAAGTTAATCACCATAGACAAGGTAGGCATGGCCACCACAATGGACAGTTGAGTATTGTTAGGTGAAACATGTGTCTGTTATTGTGTTCTATTTGGAAATTAAGAATGTTTCAAGGTGATGAGTATAGTTGTCAAGTTGACAAGGGGTGGACAGTGATGGTTATGTTCTGGTATCAATTTGGCTAAGTGATGAGGTCCAATTGTCTGGTCAGGCTAGCACTGGCCTGACCATTGATGTAAGGATATTTCATGGCTGGCTGATAAACCTGAAGGCTGGTGAATTAAATCATCAGACAGCTGATTGTACATCTGTGATCAAGTAAGGCAGGTCTCCAACAATGAGGTAATCCATTCTATTGAAAGCTTTTAAGGAAGAAGAGAGGCTTTTTCAATTCTTTTTCAGCCAGTGAGTTTCTCCAGTGGAGTTCATCCAGGCTTTCCATTGGAGCCACCAACTTCACAGCCTGCCCTACAGATTTTGGACTCTTCCATTCTCACGGTTGCATGAGACACCTTTTATAAATCTCATATTAACAGATCTCTCCTGTTGGTTCTGTATCTTTAGAGAACACTGACTAACACAGACAGCATACAATTTCCAGCCAGCCATGATTTGAAGACTCTGCCAGACTCCCCCTGGGCTCATATATGCCCTCCATTGACCTGCTTCCATCCCCTCTCTCCCCATAACAGACCTGGAATTCTAATTATGATTGTGATTCTTCGGATAATAAAATTTAACTTTATCTCTCTGGGACTCCAGGAGCTATATAAGGTTCCTGGGTGAGGACTGAAAGGTCCTGGATAAGCACGCACTCCAAACAACATTCAGGGTACGTGAGCAGGGCTGTGTAGAAAGAAGACACCAACAGGAAGGAGCTACCAGAAGGGGCCACCTGGGGCTATTTTAAAAGTAAGCCAAGGACAGCCCTCTTCTTAAGTCATGGATAATAATCTTTATTATGTTATTAAGTTCAATATTCTTTTACGTATTAATTTATCAATTTTAAAACAGATTGTCTCCTTCTGGAGGTTAAATAATGTTCTACTGAGAACAAAAGACAGGTATTTTTAGACCTTTTATTTAAGTAGCACTTGAACACATTAGTGAAGAGTTCATTTAAATGTTCTTTCTAAATGTTTCTTAGAATTACTACCCCCACTTTAATAACAGGGATGCTACTTCAGTGTAAGAAGAAACAAGGGCATTTTATTTCCCTTAGCAAATAACAAGAAAAGGTATTTAAAAAAAAATTTAAGCCAACCAATTTCATCGTCAACATTAGTGAAATTTGTGCTAAAAATATTTCTGAATATCTGAAGCTGTTAATTATCTAACTGTAAAGATAAGCATTCTACCCAACCACATGTAAGAGATTCTGAACAATAATGCTATGTCCTAGAGGAGGAGGTAAAAAGCTATTGAACTGTGGAAACAGCTATCTTTATATAAAGGTTTTGCTTTTTGTTTTTTGTTTCAGTTTTTGGAAGAAGTGGATTATTGCATGAAATTAAACCGTCTTTGGCCTGACAATAATAACTAATAAAAAATTTAGATAATTAAAATCTATTTTGATTTGATACCAGCCATGATATATATTTATTACATAGATCTTTTATAACAGAAAACATTTGTTAGTGCTTCAAGTTTAAGATTTCTGATTTAAAATTAAAAACAATAATAAAAGTTCTCATGTATCCTACTAATCTCTGAGTCTACAAAGACAAAATAACCTTCACACCTGGGAGTTCTCTATTTCATGTTGTAGATAAACAAGTGAACACAAATTAAAAGGAAATCCTTAGTAACTCCCATATTGGAATTTCATGGCCCATGTTGTAGGAATCGAAAGAATTAAGGATCCTAAGACATTTCCCAGATAAGGAAACATTATAACCAGATGAGCATTATTTTTCAGATAGGAAGAGATGAAAGTTTCTCCACAAAGAAGAATGCTAAAGAAATGATAGAGAAATAAGATGTAAAAGTATATGTGAAGAATATGGTGAGATATTTTATGGGGCTAGAATAGAGGTCTCTCAATTTTTTGAGCATTTACCCTTAGTAGTAAAGTAGTTTTAAATATGCATATATAAAGCATTCATTTATGAGGGTCCTTATGGGGGAGATATTTTTGTCATTGATGAAAATAAATGGTGCCGAAAATAATTCTTACCTCCATTTTCCAAATGATCTGTTCATAACAAGAATCTTTCTTAAAATCACTTAAGTTCTTAGCCATTACTAAACAACCCCTTTACCTTCAAGGGGCAGATTAACTGTTTATTTCTCCTTTTTTAAAGATGAGCTACTTGTCATCATAACTAGAGATGTGTTAATTTGGAATATTACCTTTAAAATACTTTGCCATGAGATAGCCCAAGATACTCTGTGTCATACAAAAGATCTTCCTGGACATTACCTGCCTCATCATAGAATACAAATATTTTATCCTTTAAAGGTCTTATTTTACATAGAGCAAGACACATTGATGGCATCTTTTAGCTTTGTGCCCTTCAAATATTAACTTTCTGTCATTGTCTCTGAATGATGCAGTGAATTCATTTCATGTATAGTGCTTGCTCATTTACCATTTGGTTTTGTGACCAAAGTCAATGCTCCATCAGTGGAAACACTTACACAGATTTTCATAAAAGGTTGGTTTTTATTAAAGAAGGCATTTATTGTAGACTACAAAATAACTTTAGAAGCTCAGAAAAACATGTATATATTGATCATCTGTTTCATTGTTAAAACAGATTAAAGCAGTTTAATAAACTCTCACATTTTTCCTCCTATTCTATAATAAACTACAAGCACAATTCCTTGGTGGTAACACTTATTCCTTTGAATCTCCAGCAATGTTCCTAATGCATATTCCATTAGCTCTATGACAAAGAAATGCCTTTTAGTTACCCGTTATATGGCTTTCCGTGTATTATTTCTGCAATTTTTTATAACAATAGAAAAACAAGTGTTTCCCTAATGTGTGTAACTTTTTGTCCTTTATTATTGATTGAGATATCTCAAAAAGTCTTCAGTGGTAGGAAGACTCTTAAGATGAATCCCACAAGCCCTGACACCTGGTGTTCGTGCCCTCGCATGATTTCTTCCCCTTGAGTGTGGGTGACACCTGTTGCTTCTAAACCATGGAATACAGCAATGAGGAGGAGGAGTATCTGCTTAAGAAACTGAAGGTCTCAGTTCTACAACCACAAAAACCTGGATTCCGCCCACAGCCTGAGTGAGCAGGAAGTGGCGCCTTACCCAGGCAAGCCCTGACTGCAAAACTGTGAAACCATAACCAGCTGTGGTTCAAATCTCCTGACCCACAGAAACAATAAATATGCTGCTTTAAGCCTTTACATTTGTGATATTATAGATATGAAGAATAATTAACTAATTCAACTTCTAAACATTAATCATCAGTTAAATGGAATTTGAAAAGTATTTTATTGAATATTGCATGTTTTAAAACATCAACAAAATTAAAAGCTTTGTCTACAAGTCAGGGATGTGTAATTTTTTGGTACCTCACTAATTGTGTTGTCTTCATACTGCTAGCTGATACCTCAACCCATAATTCGTATCATCATCAATGATGGTGGATGTAAATCCAAATTTCAAATAGTCTTTTTGCTCATTTTGAATTACATTAACACATTATTTATCAAATCTATTTATCAAAACCACTTTACTCACTTTCAGGAAGATGGCAGAATAGGATAATTTGAGCTTACTCCTGGTCCCAGGAACAACTAGAGAAGTGACATAAAAACAACCAGGACAGTGATTTCAGGATGTAAGTGACACATCTACACCACATAGGGAGGTTCTGGTTGCAAAAATTGAGATGCAGAGAATCAGAAAACCTCTGGCTGGTTCAAACAACCTGATGTGCCCCTTTCCAAACGGAAGCCAAGAACCCTCAGGACTACATGGACAGGGAGACCAGGATGAGGAAGCAAGTCAAGCTGCATTCCTTGTACTCTCCACACCCACATGTGCTGCCCCATGTCATGACCCACAACCCCCACACACCTGAATCCTGCCCCTTACCATCCCACCATGCCCATGCACCAAATCCCACCCCCAGTGCTCCAAGCACACCTGTCCTGACCCCCTCACCTGAGTATCCCTGCCCACCCCACAGCCCTGCGCACTTATGCATCTGCATCCTGATACCCCTGCACCCCCTTTCCCCATGGAAGGACCTACCTGTGCCCCACCCTCTCTGTATCCTTATCTCTGTGCCCCAAGTCCCACATCCTGATACCCACAACCCCTCATTCCACACACCCACCTGCATCCTCCCTCTGTACCAGCCCCTAGCGGATCTGCACAGACCCCTTTTTCTGCCTCCCACCATGCCCTGCCTCTGTGTCCCCTATGCTGCACACTGTTCCTACACTCCAAGGCCTGCCAGAGTTGCACCCTGACCCCACGGATCCTGTACCACCCTTTCATAACCCCACAACCCCACACTCCGCACTTACACTCCTGCACAGCAATGTAGCACCCCAACCTATACCTATACCTGCACTGCAACCAGCCACCACACTGTTATGCCCTGCCCAATGCCCCACATCTTGCTCCACACCTGTCCCACAAATACAAAGCTTTAGATTACTGAAGGAAATCAACTTCCAAAGTAACCCTATCAAGATAATTACATGCCTTGAAGGCAACAGAAAATCACAAAGCATAAGAGAATGTCAACAAACATAGCCTACCCTAACAACCAAATTAAAACAAATGGACTTTGGAACAACTAATCAAAGATATTCATATAACTCTACAAAATAAAATAAATGGGTTGGCTAATGACATAAAGGAAATCAAGAAGACACTAGCAGAGCACAAAAAGGAATATGAAAGAATAAACAGAAAAATAGCAGATATAACAGAGATTAAAGATGCTGTAGACCAAATAAAAAACATGCAAGAGACACACAACAGCAGATTTGAAGAGGCAGAAGAAAGAATATGTGAACTAGAGGAGATTTCAAATACTCAAAGGAGCAAATGGCCAAAAAGGTGGAAAAAATTGAATTGGATCTCAGGGAAATGATGGACAAAATGAAACACACAAATATAAGAATCATTGCTGCCCCAGAAGGAGAGGAGAAGAGTAAAGAGCTAGGAAGTTTAATTGAGGTTATAATGAAGGAAAATGTCCCAACCCTTATAAATGACATAAATATGCAAATCAAAAAAGCCCAAATGAACCCCAAATAGAATAAGTCCAATTAGGCCTACTCCAAGACACATACTAATCAGTCTGTCAAATGTTGAAGAGAAGCAGAAAATCCTGAAAGCAGCAAGAGAAAAATGATCTGCCACATATAAGGGAAACCACATAAGACTGACTTTGGACTACTAAGCAGGTGCTATGGAGATGAGAAAGCAGTGGTATGATATATTTAAGATCCTGAAAGAGAAAGGCTTCCAGCCAAGAATTTGTCCCAGCCAAATTGTCCTTCAAAACTGAGGGAGAGATTAAAATTTGCACAGATGAACAAATGCTGAGCAAATCTGTCAATAACAGACTGGCCTTACAAGAAATACTAAAGGGAGTTCTGTCAGCTGAAAAAATAAAGACAGGAGAGGGAAGTCTGGATGAGGGTACAGAATTGAAGAGTACCAGTAAGGATAACTTAAAGGATAGAAAGAGAGAGAGAGAGGAAAAAGAATATATAGATCTGACAAATAAAATCCAAAGGATAAGACAGTGAATTCAAGAAATGTCTTCACAGGAATAACTTTGAATGTTAATGAACTAAATTTATGAATTAAAAGACATAGATTGGCAGAATGGATCAAGAAATATGATCCAACTGCAAGCTGCTTACAAAAGACTAATCTTAGACCCAAGGATACTAATAGATTGAAAGTGAAAGGATGGAAAAAGATGTTCCACGCAGGCTGTAACCAAAAGAAAGCAGGAGTAGCTATACTAATATCAGATAAATAGTCTTTAAATGTAAAGACATCATAAGAGATAAAGGAACTATATATTAATAAAAGGGACAATTCACCAAGAAGAAGTAACAATCATAAATGTTTATGCTCCAAATTAAGGAGTTCAAACTACATGAGACAGACCTTGGCAAAACTGAAGGAAGCAATAGTGATTTCAACAATAATAATAGGAGACTTCAATACATCACTCTCCTCTATAGATAGAAAAACAAGACAGAGGATTGACAAGGAAAGAGAGAACTTAATTTATCAATGAGTTAGAAACAAAAGACATATATAGGTCATTACACATTAAAACACCAGGATATACATTGTTTTCTAATGTTCACAGAGCATTCTCTAGGATAGATCATATGCTGGGGCACAAAACAGGTCTTCATAAATGCAAAAAAACTGAAATTATTCAAAGTATTTTCTCTTTATGACAATGGAATGAAACTGGAAATCAATAACCACCACAGAAGGAGAACTTTCACAGATATATGAAGATTAAATAACACACTCTTTTTTTTTATTAATTAACGGAAAAAAAGAAATTAACCCAACATTTAGAAATCATACCATTCTACATATGCGATCAGTAATTCTTAACATCATCACATAGATGCATGATCATCGTTTCTTAGTACATTTGCATCGGTTTAGAAGAACTAGCAACACAACCGAAAAAGATATAGAATGTTAATATAGAGAAAAAAAATAAAAGTAATAATAGTAAGAACAAAACAAAACAAAACAAGACAAAACAAAAACCTATAGCTCGGATGCAGCTTCATTCAGTGTTTTAACATGATTACTTTACAATTAGGTATTATTGTGCTGTCCATTTTTGAGTTTTTGTATCTAGTCCTGTTGCACAGTCTGTATCCCATCAGCTCCAATTACCCATTATCTTACCCAGTTTCTAACTCCTGCTGAACTCTGTTACCAATGACATATTCCAAGTTTATTCTTGAATGTCAATTCACATCATTGGGACCATACAGTATTTGTCTTTTAGTTTTTGGCTAGACTCACTCAGCATAATGTTCTCTAGGTCCATCCATGTTATTACATGCTTCATAATTTTATCCTGTCTTAAAGCTGCATAATATTCCATAGTGTGTATATACCACAGTTTGTTTAGCCACTCATCTGTTGATGGACATTTTGGCTGTTTCCATCTCTTTGCAATTGTAAATAACACTGCTATAAACATTGGTGTGCAAATGTCCGTTTGAGTTTTTGCCCTTAACTCCTTTGAGTAGATTCCCAGCAATGGAATTCTGGGTCGTATGGCAATTCTATATTCAGCTTTTTGAGGAACCGCCAAACTGCCTTCCACAGTGGTTGCACCATTTGACATTCCCACCAACAGTGGATAAGTGTGCCTCTTTCACCGCATCCTCTCCAGCACTTGTCATTTTCTGTTTTGTTGATAATGGCCATTCTGGTGGGTGTGAGATGATATCTCATTGTGGTTTTGATTTGCATTTCTCTAATGGCCAGGGACATTGAGCATCTCTTCATGTGCCTTTTGGCCATTTGTATTTCCTCCTCTGAGAGGTGTCTATTCAAGTCTTTTTCCCATTTTGTAATTGGGTTGGCTGTCTTTTTGTTGTCGAGTTGAACAATCTCTTTATAAATTCTGGATACTAGACCTTTATCTGATATGTCGTTTCCAAATATTGTTTCCCATTGTGTAGGCTGTCTTTCTACTTTCTTGATGAAGTTCTTTGATGCACAAAAGTGTTTAATTTTGAGGAGTTCCCATTTATTTATTTCCTTCTTCAGTGCTCTTGCTTTAGGTTTAAGGTCCATAAAACCGCCTCCAATTGTAAGATTCATAAGATATTTCCCTACATTTTCCTCTAACTGTTTTATGGTCTTAGACCTAATGTTTAGATCTTTGATCCATTTTGAGTTAACTTTTGTGTAGGGTGTGAGATATGGGTCTTCTTTCATTCTTTTGCATATGGATATCCAGTTCTCTAGGCACCATTTATTGAAGAGACTGTTCTGTCCCAGGTGAGTTGGCTTGACTGCCTTATCAAAGATCAAATGTCCATAGATGAGAGGGTCTATATCTGAGCACTCTATTCGATTCCGTTGGTTGATATATCTATCTTTATGCCAATACCATGCTGTTTTGGCCACTGTGGCTTCATAATATACCTTAAAGTCAGGCAGTGCAAGACCTCCAGTTTCATTTTTTTTCCTCAAGATGTTTTTAGCAATTCGGGGCACCCTGCCCTTCCAGATAAATTTGCTTATTGGTTTTTCTATTTCTGAAAAATACGTTGTTGGGATTTTGATTGGTATTGCATTGAATCTGTAAATCAATTTAGGTAGGATTGACATCTTAACTATATTTAGTCTTCCAATCCATGAACACGGTATGCCCTTCCATCTATTTAGGTCTTCTGTGATTTCTTTTAGCAGTTTTTTGTAGTTTTCTTTATATAGGTTTTTTTGTCTCTTTAGTTAAATTTATTCCTAGATATTTTATTCTTTTAGTTGCAATTGTAAATGGGATTCGTTTCTTGATTTCCCCCTCAGCTTGTTCATTGCTAGTGTATAGAAATGCTACAGATTTTTGAATGTTGATCTTGTAACCTGCTACTTTGCTGTACTCATTTATTAGCTCTAGTAGTTTTGTTGTGGATTTTTCCGGGTTTTCAACGTATATTATCATATCGTCTGCAAACAGTGATAGTTTTACTTCTTCCTTTCCAATTTTGATGCCTTGTATTTCTTTTTCTTGTCTAATTGCTCTGGCTAGAACCTCCAACACAATGTTGAATAATAGTGGTGATAGTGGACATCCTTGTCTTGTTCCTGATCTTAGGGGGAAAGTTTTCAAGTTTTCCCCATTGAGGATGATATTAGCTGTGGGTTTTTCATATATTCCCTCTATCATTTTAAGGAAGTTCCCTTGTATTCCTATCCTTTGAAGTGTTTTCAACAGGAAAGGATGTTGAATCTTGTCAAATGCCTTCTCTGCATCAATTGAGATGATCATGTGATTTTTCTGCTTTGATTTGTTGATATGGTGTATTACATTAATTGATTTTCTTATGTTGAACCAGCCTTGCATACCTGGGATGAATCCTACTTGGTCATGATGTATAATTCTTTTAATGTGTTGTTGGATACGATTTGCTAGAACTTTCTTGAGGATTTTTGCATCTATATTCATTAGAGAGATTGGTCTGTAGTTTTTTTTTTTTTGTAATATCTTTGCCTGGTTTTGGTATGAGGGTGATGTTGGCTTCATAGAATGAATTAGGTAGTTTTCCCTCCGCTTCGATTTTTTGAAGAGTTTGAGGAGAGTTGGTACTAATTCTTTCTGGAATGTTTGATAGAATTCAGATGTGGAGCCATCTTGTCCTGGACTTTTCTTTTTAGGAAGCTTTTTAATGACTAATTCAATTTCTTTACTTGTGATTGGTTTGTTGAGGTCATCTATTTCTTCTTGAGTCAAAGTTGGTTGTTCATGTCTTTCCAGGAACCCGTCCATTTCCTCTAAATTGTTGTATTTATTAGCGTAAAGTTGTTCATAGTATCCTGTTATTACCTCCTTTATTTCTGTGAGGTCAGTAGTTATGTCTCCTCTTCCATTTCTGTTCTTATTTATTTGCACCCTCTCTCTTCTTCTTTTTGTCAATCTTGCTAAGGGCCCATCAATCTTATTGATTTTCTCATAGAACCAACTTCTGGCTTTATTGATTTTCTCTATTGTTTTCATGTTTTCAATTTCATTTATTTCTGCTCTAATCTTTGTTATTTCTTTCCTTTTGCTTGCTTTGGGATTAGTTTGCTGTTCTTTCTCCAGTTCTTCAAAGTGGACAGTTAATTACTGCATTTTTGCCTTTTCTTCTTTTCTGATATAGGCATTTAGGGCAATAAATTTCCCTCTTAGCACTGCCTTTGCTGCGTCCCATAAGTTTTGATATGTTGTGTTTTCATTTTCATTCGCCTCGAGGTATTTGCTAATTTCTCTAGCAATTTCTTCTTTGACCCACTCGTTGTTTAGGAGTGCGTTGTTGAGCCTCCACGTATTTGTGAATTTTCTGGCACTCCACTTATTATTGATTTCCAACTTCATTCCTTTATGATCCGAGAAAGTGTTGTGTATGATTTCAATCTTTTTAAATTTGTTAAGACTTGCTTTGTGACCCAGCCTATGGTCTATCTTTGAGAATGATCCATGAGCACTTGAGAAAAAGGTGTATCCTGCTGTTGTGGGATGTAATGTCCTATAAATGTCTGTTAAGTCTAGCTCATTTATAGTAATATTCAGATTCTCTATTTCTTTATTGATCCTCTGTCTAGATGTTCTGTCCATTGATGAGAGTGGTGAGTTGAAGTCTCCAACTATTATGGTATATGAGTCTATTTCCCTTTTCAGTGTTTGCAGTGTATTCCTCACGTATTTGGGGCATTCTGGTTCGGTGCGTAAATATTTATGATTGTTATGTCTTCTTGTTTAATTGTTCCTTTTATTAGTATATAGTGTCCTTCTTTGTCTCTTTTAACTGTTTTACATTTGAAGTCTAATTTGTCGGATATTAGTATAGCCACTCCTGCTCTTTTCTGGTTGTTATTTGCATGAAATATCTTTTCCCAACCTTTCACTTTCAACCTATGCTTATCTTTGGGTCTAAGATGTGTTTCCTGTAGACAGCATATAGAAGGATCCTGTTTTTTAATCCATTCTGCCAATCTGTGTCTTTTGATTGGGGAATTCAGTCCATTAACATTTAGTGTTATTACTGTTTGGATAATATTTTCCTCTAACATTTTGCCTTTTGTATTATATATATCATATCTGATTTTCCTTCTTTCTACACTCGTCTCCATACCTCTCTCTTCTGTCTTTTGGTATCTGACTCTAGTGCTCCCTTTAGTATTTCTTGCAGAGCTGGTCTCTTGGTCACAAATTCTCTCAGTGACTTTTTGTCTATAAATGTTTTAATTTCTCCTTCATTTTTGAAGGACAATTTTGCTGGATATAGGAGTCTTGGTTGGCAGTTTTTCTCTTTTAGTAATTTAAATATATCATCCCACTGTCTTCTAGCTTCCATGGTTTCTGCTGAGAAATCTACACATGGTCTTATTGGGTTTCCCTTGTATGTGATGGATTGTTTTTCTCTTGCTGCTTTCAAGATCCTCTCTTTCTCTTTGACCTCTGACATTCTAACTAGTAAGTGTCTTGGAGAACGCCTATTTGGGTCTAATCTCTTTGGGGTGTGCCGCACTTCTTGGATCTGTAATTTTAGGTCTTTCATAAGAGTTGGGAAATTTTCAGTGATAATTTCTTCCACTAGTTTTTCTCCTCCTTTTCCCCTCTCTTCTCCTTCTGGGACACCCACAACACGTATATTTGTGCGGTTCATATTGTCCTTGAGTTCCCTGATACCCTGTTCAAATTTTTCCATTCTTTTCCCGATAGTTTCTGTTTCTTTTTGGAATTCAGATGTTCCATCCTCCAAATCACTAATTCTATCTTCTGTCTCTTTAAATCTATCATTGTAAGTATCCATTGTTTTTTCCATCTTTTCTACTTTGTCCTTCACTTCCATAAGTTTTGTGATTTGTTTTTTCAGTTTTTCTATTTCTTCTTTATGTTCAGCCCATGTCTTTTTCATGTCCTCCCTCAATTTATCGATTTCATTTTTGAAGAGGTTTTCCATTTCTGTTCATATATTCAGCATTAGTTGTCTCAGCTCTTGTATCTCATTTGAACTATTGGTTTGTTCCTTTGACTGGGCCATATTCTCAATCTTCTGAGCATGGACCGTTATCTTCTGTTGCTGGCATCTGGGCATTTAGTCAGATTTCCCTGGGTGTCGGACCCAACAAGGTTGTAAGATTTTTCTGTGAAATCTCTGGGTTCTGTGTTTCTTATCCTGCCCAGTAGGTGGCGCTCGTGGCACACGTTTGTCTCAAGTGTTTGGAAGAGATCCCCCCAGTCACCGATCTCCGCGGCCTGTGGATTTCTGATCCAATTCTCTCCGTTGGTTCGGGCGGCCGCGCGTGTTGGGGGCGTCAGCTGCCATGGCTTGCGGGGACTCTGTGGCTGGTCACCCGCCGCCGCGAGCCCGGGGAATTCGCCACCGGACCAGGAAGTCGCCCGCAGGGGAGGGGTGTCAGTCACCGGCCTCCGCAGCCTGGGGAATTCCCCACCGGACCAGGAAGCCGCCCGCGGGGGAGGGCCACTGCGGCTTGGGTAGCCCTCTGATCCGAGACTCGTAGCTGGACCAGGAAGCCGCCCACAAAAGAGGGGCACCAGCCACCTCGGCTTGGGAAACTTGCCTCTTTGAGACTCTCAGCCGGCCCAGGAAGGAGGGAGGAAGGAGCTCCGGCCGCCACAGCTGCCGCTGCTCGGGAAATCGTGCACTGCTCAGGGATCTCACTGCAGCCGAGTCTCGCAGTCAGACTAGCCAGTCCAGACTGGGGTACGCTGTGTGTCCATTCCCTGCCGTGGCCCCGGGAGCTGTTCTGCACTGTTTCAGTTCACCTAGTAGTTGCTTTGGAGGAGGAACTAAGACGCATGTACCTTACTAAGCCACCATCTTCCCTCCAAATAACACACTCTTAAACAACTATTGGTCAAAGAAGAAATTGCTAGAGTAATCAGTAATTACCTGGAGATTAATGAAAATGAGAATATGATATATCAGAACTTATGGGATATGGCAAAGGCTATACTGAGAGGGAAATTTTTGCCCTAAATGCCTATATTTAAAAAGGAGAAAGAGCAAAGATTGAGGACTTAATTGTTCACCTGGAGGAAGTAGAGAAAGAACAGCAAACTAACCTCAAAGCAAATAGAAGAAGAGAAATAACGAAGATTAAAGCAGAGTTAAATGAATCAGAGAATAAAAGAACATTAGAAAGAATCAACAAAACTAAAAGTTTGTCCTTTGAGGAAATCACTAAAATCAATGGACCACTAGCAAGACTGACAAAGAAAAAAAAAGAAAGGATGAAAATAAACAAAATCAGAAATGAGAATGGGGTTGTTACTATGGACCCTGAAAAAATAAAAAAAAAATAAAAATCATAAGAGGATGCTATGAACAATTACTAGAAACACAAGAACAAGGTACACTGACTCAAGAAGAAGTAGAAGATCTCAACAAACCAATCACAAGTAAAGAGAGTC
The DNA here is from genome assembly GCF_023851605.1 of Tamandua tetradactyla. Taxonomy (NCBI): domain Eukaryota; kingdom Metazoa; phylum Chordata; class Mammalia; order Pilosa; family Myrmecophagidae; genus Tamandua; species Tamandua tetradactyla. The sequence goes on along the minus strand of NC_135330.1, from coordinate 42,438,015 downwards.
AATCAGTCATCAAAAATCTTCCTACAAAGAAAAGCCCAGGGCCACATGGCTTCAGAGGGGAATTTTAAAAACATTCCAAAAAGAACACCAATCCTGCTCAAAGTTTTCCAAAAAAATGAGGAAAAAGAAACACTACCTAACTCATTTTATGAAGCTAACACCACTCTAACACTAAAACCAGGTAAAGACACTATAAGAAAGAAAACTGCAGACCAATCTCCCCAATAAACATAAATGCAAAAATTCTTAACAAAGTATTAGTACACTGAAACCAATGACACATTAAAAGAATTATACACCACAACCAACTGGGGTTTGTTACAGGAATGCAAGGGTGGTTCAACACACACACACAAAACAATTAATGTAATACAACACATTAACAAATCAAAACGGAAAAATCAAATGATCATCTCAATTGATGCTGAAAAACATTTGACAAAATTCAACATCCTGGGCAGGCCACAGTGGCTCAGCAGGCAGAGTTCTCACCTGCCATGCCAGAGACCCGTGTTCAGGTTTGATTCCTGGTGCCTGCCCATGCAAAAGAGAAAAAAAAAATCGACATCCTTTTCTGATAAAAATAAACTTCAAAAAGTAGGAATTAAATATAATTTCCTCAATATGATAGAGAGCATTTATGAAAAACCCATAGCCAGGATGGTGCTCAGTGGTGAGAGACTGAAAGCCTCCCCCTAAGGATCAGGAACAAGACAAGGATACCCTCTGTCACTGCTCTTATTCAACATTGTACTAGAAATTCTAGCTAGAGCAATCAGGCAGGGAAAAGAAATTAAAGGCATCCAAATTGGAAAGGAAAAAGTAAAACATTTATCATTTGCAGATGGTATGGCACTATACTTGGAAAATCTTGATAAACCTACCACAGTTACTTGAGCAAGGTGGTGGGATATAAAATTAATTCCAAAACTTAATAATGTTTCTATACACAAGCAAATACCTAACTGAGGAGTTAATTAAGGAAAATATTCCATTCAAAATAGCAACTAAAAGAATCAAGTATCTGTAGGGGGCATGGTGGTTCAGCAGGCAGAGTTCTCACCCGCCATGTCGGAGACCTGGGTTCAATTCCCAGTGCCTATCCATGCAAAAAAAAAAAAAAAAAAAAAGAATCAGGTATTTGGAATGAACTTAACTAGGGATGTAAAAGACCCACACACAGAAAACCACATAGCACTGCTAAAAGAAGCTGTAAATAAATGGAAAGACATTTCCTGCTCATGTATAGGAAGATTAAATGTACTTACAAAGTCAGTTCTACACAAATTGATTTTCAGATTCAATGCAGTACCGATCAAAGTTCCAATAACCTACTTTGAAGACTAGTTACCAAATTCATCTGGAAGGGACAGAGACCCTGAATAGCTAAAAATATCCTTAAAATAAAGAACAAAGTGGGAGGGTTGACACTTCCTGATTTCAAAGCTTATTATAAAGCCACAGTGGTCAAAACAGCATGCTACTGGCACAGAGACAGAAGTATTGACCAATGGAATTGACTCAAGAGTGTAGAAAGACCACAAAAATCTATGGCCAATTGATCTTTGACAAGGTCCCCAAATCCACTGAACTAGGACAAAATAGTCTTTTCAATAAATGGGCATGGAAGAATTGAATATCAATAGTCAAAAGGATGAAAGAGGACCCTTACTTTACACCCAATACAAAAATTAACTCAAAGTGGATCAAACACCTAAATATAAGAACTAGTACCATAAAGCTTCTAGAAGATAATGTAGGGAAACATCTTTAAGATCACTGTCTCATCAAGAAGCTATCAATAGGAGGTAGCTTCCTAAACTTTATATCCAAAACACAAGCCACAAAAGAAAAAATAGATAAATGGGAACTCGTCAAAATCAAATGCTTTTGTGTCTCAAAAAACTTTGTCAAAAAGGTGAAGAAGTAGCCAACTCAATGGGAGAAAATATTTGAAAATCACATGTCAGATTAAAGGTTTGATATCCTGTATACATAAGAAATCATACAGCTCACCAACAAAAGAACAAACAACCCAATTATAAAATGGGATATAGATATGAATAGGCATTTTTATGAAGAGCAAATACAGATGGCTAAAATGCAGGAAGAGATGCTCATCTTCATTAGCTATGAGGGAAATAAGATTAAGGTTACAGTGAGATACCACCTCACACTTAGAAAAATGGCTGCTATTAAACAAATAGGAAACTACAAATGTTGGAGAGGATGTGGAGAAATTGGAACAATTATGCACTCCTGGTGGGAATGTATAATGGTACAATTACTATTGAAAACAGTCTGGCAGCTCCTCAGAAACTACATATCGATCCGTCAATACCACTATTCAGTGCATAACCAAAAGAGCTGAAAGCAATGACACAAACAGACATTTGCTCACTGATGTTCACAGCTGCATTATTCATAGTCAATAAAAGATGGAAACAATCCAAGTGTCCATCAATAGATGAGTGGAATAACAAAATGTGGTATATACATACAATGGAATAGTATGCAGCAGTAAGATGAAATGACATCTTGAAGCACATTACTACGTGGATGAACCTTGAGGACATAATGCTGAGTGAAATAAGCCAGACATAAAAGGATATTGTATGATTTCGCTTTCATGACCATAGTAAAGGTAAAGCCAGAGGCTTATCATATGGAATATAGTGGACTTAGAAACACATGAAAGCTAGAGATGGGTGAACAGCTAGCTAATGAGATTGACCTTAAATATAAGGGAATAGGTTGAAGTAAAGGTGGTTTATTAGTGGGTCTATAAGTAATACTGCCATATTGAAGGGGAACATGATTGAAAGGGGTTGTATAGACCCATGTGTCCCACCAATTAACACTGCAAATACAAATACGTTCTTGCATGAACTACTTCAAAGGTATGAATCTTGTACAAAGAGTGTATAATTCAGGGGTATAGGGGGAAACTGCTATTGCATGCTGTGGGCTATGTTTAACAGGAAAATATCAACAGTACCGCAGCAACACCAGGGATAAATAACGGGAAGAAGGACAAGAGTTAAGGGTAGCTACGGATTTTCTATTTGGTGAGGGTGTGTTTATCAGTTATTTTTCTCTTGACAGAAATGAAATTGCCTAAAATTGAGAGTGTTGATGGACTGCTGACTTTGGGCATTAAATATGATGGCCAATGGATGGAGGTGGCTGAAGTGTACACTAACTGAGAAGTAGAATGGTGAACTATGGTGTATACAGATGACCAAATATTTTGCTAATACAAATAAGGAATGAAGTCGTGAGGCATGCAACACTGTGAATGAACCCATGGAACTTATCATGAGACAAAATAAGCCAGAAAGAAAAGAATAAATATTGTATGGTCTCATTTAGAAAATACTTATCAAGAAAATTGGGGGCCTAGATTGTAGGTTCTTATAATGGTCACGTTTAGTCTGGAGCAGTAATTGTTATTCCTAGAATTTGAGAGGCTGTACTGTACATGTATAACCTGTGTTTAGAGATAAAAATGAAACTGATCAAGTCAGGATTAAGGTAATTCAAAGTACAGGGTAAGGAAGACATTGTCTGTATTTTAGAACTTCATCTTCTCTATGAGACCAAAGGAAGAAAGGTTTACTTTGTCCAGAAGCTAAATTTTCGGTAGCCCATAATCTAACTCTACCTGTCTGGACAGGTCATTTAAACAACCCAAACACATGGAGCACAGAATGAGAATGAGGGCCTATAATCTTGTATAGGTTAATGTAATGCCCGGATACGTCCCAGAGTATATTAAGCAGATAATCAAAAAGTATTGGCAAAACAAAAACAACATCAAAAAAAAAAGTACTGGCAAAGTTCCATAAAGGATGGTGTGCTGATTTGAAAGGTTGTATGTCCCCTAGAAAAGCCATGTTTTAATCTAAATTCCATTTCATAATAATCCCTATTCCATACTGTATGTTTGAAACTGTAATCAGATCATTTCCCTGGAGATGTGATTTAATCAAGTGGCTGTTAAACCCTAGATTAGGTGATGACATGTCTCCACCCATTCGGGTGGGTCTTGATAAGTTTCTGAAGTCCTATAAAAGAGGTAACATTTTGGAGAATGAGGAGATTTGGAGAGAGCAGAGAATGCTGCAGCACCTCGAAGCAGAGAGTCCATGAGCCAGTGACCACCTCCTGGGGAGCTTCATGAAACCAGAAGCCAGGAGAGAAAGCTAGCAGACGATGCCGTGTTCACCATGTGCCCTTCCAGCTGAGAGAGAAGCCCTGAACATGTTCACCATGTGCCTTCTCACTTGGGAGAGAAACTCTGGACTTCATTGGCCTTCTTGAACCAAGGTATCTTTCCCTGGATGCCTGTGATAGAACATTTCTATAGACTTAATTGGGACATTTTCTCGGCCTTAGAACTGTAAACTAGCAACTTATTAAATTCCCATTTTTTTTTTTTTTTTTTTTTAAAGGAAAGACAGAGAGAAGGAAGGAAGGATAGAAGGAAGGAAGGAAGGAAGAAAGGGAAACATTTTTAAACATTTTCTTGTTTTATTGTATTCTGTTTCTCCGTTTTTGTTACATGGGCTGGGGCCGGGGATCGAACCGAGGTCCTCCGGCATAGCAGGCAAGCACTTTGCCCGCTGAGCCACCGCGGCCCGCCCTAAATTCCCATTTTTAAAAGCCATTCTGATTCTGGTGTGTTGCACTCTGGCAGCTAGCAAACTAGAACAGATGGAAAAAATATATATGGAACTATTAAACTTTATTACCAGGTAACCCCTGATACTATGTCAAAGATTAGGGACACCCAAGTTGATAAGCCAAGGCCTTGATCTTGAGGCTTGCTCTTGTGACGTTTATTTATGTAGTAGAGAAGCTTAGCCTACCCATAGACCTTTCTCTCTGTAAACCCAACTCTGAAAGTAAAATCATTACCCTCCCCCCTACATGGAACATAACCCCCAGTGTTCAAAATCTTGCTAGCAACTGGGATATGATTCCCAGGGATAAGCCTGGTCCTGGCACCATGGGATTGACAATGCCCTCCTAACCAAAAGGGGGAAAAGACGTGTAACAAATAAGGTAACAGGGGCTGAGAGTTCAAATAGAGTCAAGAGGCTACTCTAGAGGTTACTTTTCTGTAAGCTTCAGCTAGATATTACTACCTATCATAGTTTACCAAACCCCAACCAAAATCATTCTTGCCAATGCTAAAGAATACTTAGGGCTTTATATGAGATTCTACAAAGGTTCCACATACTAAGATTACTTTCCAGAAACCTACAACCTCCGGATGGGTTCCTAGATCAGGTAAGTCCTGAAATGCAGAGAGACCAGCTTCTACAAAACATCAACCAGTTCCATCCCTTTAGCCCATGTTACTGACAGCCCCTTTCAACATAAAAAATTTAGAATGGGCTTAGCCCAAATACCCCTAAAGAGTAGGAGAAATATCAAAGGAGATGGTGAGTTATACAGAGAAGGTAGGGCTTGACAAATAAGTACGATTGCTGAATCTTATATTGATATTTCTTTTAGTCTCCAGTGTCTTAAAGAAGCTACTAGTAAAAACCTAAAATTGTGGAATTGTAACCCCTACCAAACTCTGCAATTTGTTCTACAACTAATTGTTGCCATGTGCTTTGAAATTTATTGTTTTGTGTATATGTCATTTTTCACACAAAAAGTCTATTTCGATGATGAAAACAGCTAAGCAAACTTTGAGATGTGGCTAATAAGACTCTTAAGTTTCTTTTTGCCTATTCTAGCATTATCAGAGATGCCGTGAAAGTGTGGATTGTTTGTAAGAGTAATTTTAAGGTACTTAGCATTTTATGAGGGTAGATTTGTGAAAACTAGAAAATACAGTTGATAAACACATTTAACTGTACATAAGTTAACTTCATGGTCTTACAGTATACAGAAGTAAGCAATCAAAGTCTTTGCCACTTTACATCAACCTATCCTCACCCTCAACCCCACTTCCAAAGACAAAAAGTTATTGCTTGGGGGCACACGGGTGGTTCATTGGAAGAATGCTCGCCTTTCATGTGGGAGACCTGAGTTCGATTTCCGAACTCTGTACCCAAAACATATATATATATGTATATACGTTGCTTGGTATAAAAGCTGACTGAGTGCACAATTATCATTTCATTGATCAAATATTAATGAAACTCAATTTCTTCCTTAAATGTTTTATTAAAAATACACATTCTAATATTTTCTTCTCACACCCCAATGGACCATCTTGCACCCACCCCTAGATCCCACTGCCATTCCAAATATAGCATGTATGATAATAAAACTCATTTTAAACATGCTATTGGGTGAAGTAACAATCTTTAGTAGCAATTTTATCGTGCATATAATGGAAGTATAAAGGTCTATAAGCATTTAAGATGATAGTTACCATCAAAATGCAAGTACTTGTGTACATTGCTCTTCTTATGAAGGTTGGCATTGCTTGCTTGAATGTCACTCACAAATTAAGAAGTGCCTTAAAAGTCTTCTTTCCATTTTCAAGTAAAATACGTTAGCCATGGTGCTCATACTACCTACAGGGGATATTCTAAAGTCAGTGCATAAGGTGACAATGAGATCTGGGAAAATGTTTCCTTGAAAATACCTCAAAAAAAGTGGTTAAATCAGAGAATGGCATACCATGTCAATCCCCTTATTCTCTCAGCATTGGCTGAAGTTACTTAAAGTAGCTTCCAGGTTTTCATGTAAATGTCTCTGAACTCTGGGAACATACTAGGTGCAAGGAGATGCAGACGATCATGGAAATGAGGCTGTGATGTCTTAGGCATCTCGTGATGGAACTGAGGAGCCTAAGAGAACCATCATGCCAACAACTCACATTCACTCTGGATGTACACTCACCAAATAACTCACTCTGTTGAAAAGCATTTTTTCTACTTTCTCTCCACCTCTGAATGTGAACTCTTGCATCTGTGTAATTTAAAATTTTAAGTGACATTCACTGGGCTGGAGTTCAGTGTGCCCTTAGAGTTTGTAAGTTTCATGACTATACATTTTGAAAATTAATTACAGTTGTGGAATCTCTTCCTTCATATAGGACCCACTATCTGAGTTCAGGGAAGAGTTGTCTGTCTTACTCATGAAATATCTAGCTGCTTGCTCAGCAACTGGGTATTGTTACTTCCCATGACAATGCTGAATCTTTTGAGGCTGTGCTGCAGTATGATTATATTCCATCTTTATTTCACCTTTCTCATTTCAGCTTGTCAAGCAGCAGCCACTGACAGATCCTGCTGTCATCTTAGAGAATTCATTGTTGGCAATGACTGACTAGCTTGCCAACTGTGGGCCAAACATGCTCTTTAAACTGCACATCTAGACATTCACAGGGAGAACTCACATCTGCTCTGCCTCTCCTCTTCTTTTCAAAAGAGTCCTATCTTAAGCCTCTGTAGATATTGCCAATTTACATTTAAAATAATGCATCAGGCTCCCATCATCCTCCCCACCCGAACACACAATAGGAAAATGATTTTAAGTGATACTGTGTCTTAAAAGATTGAAATGTAAAGCTTTAAAATTGCCAGTCCGAATAAAGCATGGAGTGAAGACAAAGTCATGTTATACTTCAATTTCACTTTTCCATTTTTCTAAATGGCACTATTCCCCAGATATCCTGGTATTAGGGCAGTTACTATTACAGTAAGGCAGCAGCTGGACTTGACCCATTTAGATTGTCATTTCCGGACAATCTCATTCTCAACTTAAAGCTGAAACAATTGTGATTCCAGAGGATGAAAATAATTTCTGCCACATAAGGACCGCATGATGTTGCTCTTTGTGGAATTCTAGGCTGGCCTCTCTCCTCCATAAACTCATAAAAAAGCCTTTCATGGAAATTCTTTCTTTCTTTTGTCAGGAGAAGTTATCTTACAACTGAAGGTACAAGCACTGAAGTTTGCTTAATGAAATATCTGAAAGGGATTGCATTTGAAATTCCCTTTAATATCATGATAATTAAAACAGTTGCAAAAATTATCCATCTATATTTCCAGTCATTCCTATGTTTCCTTTGTCTAAAACAATATTTGTTTTAAGAAAAAATAGTATGTGTAGAATGACTTTTACAAGTTAAAAATAGATTTAAAGATTAGCAGTGGGAAGTTGGAAGGACACACACAGTAAATTTGTGTGTGGGGGTTTCATGTGAATTTTAATTTTATACCTATATGGTTAGTATAGTCTCCTTCCCTCAGAACAATAAGCTGTTTCTTTTACTATATTGTGCAATAATAAATTAAAATTTCCTGTCCCATCATCAAATGATAGTCTATTCCACACAGTTTATTAATATAAGGAAATATGTATGAAATAATCTAACAGAGTCATTGGAGAATTTCACCTACATTTCTAATCTAAGAACTCTGGCATGTTAGATATCTGCTAATGATGACATTTGTATAAGTTTTGCTCTTCAGAAGGAGGTTACTGTCGAAGTAACTGCTCTCCTGAGGCTACTTTCATGGCAAGAAAAAGAAGTAACCAGTTCAAATCACTGTCATTTGTAGTAACCACGTGCATGGCACCATCAGGGAGCTTGGACCTCTCAAATATCAAGGCCAGCAGTCCTAAGACAATCAGACTCAAGAAGACAGAGATTGGAGGGAGATTATGGATTCAGAGTTGCAATAATTTTAGCAGAGAAGAAAGTTACGGATTTTATTCTGCTACGATGTTCTAGTTTGCTAGCTGCTGGAATGCAATATACCAGAAATGGAATGGCTTTTGAAAAGGGAATTTAATAAGTTGCTAGTTTACAGTTCTAAGGCTGAGAAAATGTCCCAGTTAAAGCAAGTCTATAGAAATGTCCAATCACAGGCATCCAGGGAAAGATATCTTGGTTCAAGAAGGCCAATGAAGTTCAGGGTTTCTCTCTCAAGTGAGAAGGCACATGGCGAACACAGTCAGGGCTTCTGTCTCAGCTGGAAGGGCACGTGGCGAACACAGCGTCATCTGCTATAGCTTTCTCTCCTGGCTTCCGGTTTCATGAAGCTCCCAAGGAGGCATTTTCCTTCTTCATCTCCAAAGGTCGCTGGCTTGTGGACTCTCTGCTTCGTGGTGCTGCAGCATTCTCTGCTTTCTCCAGATCTCCTTCATTATCCAAAATGTTTCCTTTTTTACAGGACTCCAGAAACTTATCAAGACCCACCTAAATGGGTGGAGACATGTCGTCACCTAATCCAGGGTTTAACAAACACTCTTGATTAAATCACGTCTCCAGGGAGATGATCTAATTACAGTTTCAAACATACAGTATTGAATAGGGATTATTTTGGCTTTACAAAATGGGATTTTGATTAAAACATGGCTTTTCTAGGGGACACACATCCTTTCAAACCTGTACATATGACAACACTAGGTTGATTAAAGTATATTCTGATGGCCTCCCTTCCTTCCGTCAAGTAAGCTTTTCCCCTTAGCATCTGTTCACAGCAACTTCAACTTGTATGTGATACATCATAGATTATTTTAGGCTCGACTCATTCACGGGACCTTTCTATTGCAGCTCCTAACAATGACTGTAAAATCCTTACCTGATTGTAGTCACCCTCCTGACAGAGAAAATCTGATCACTCCAATTTGTCAGGCTAAGACTGTTGCTGTACAACATCAGCTGTCCTTGGCACCAGTGCCCTTCTTTAGAACATTTTGCTTGGACCATGGCATTCATACGTTTTTATGGGACAAACAGTCATGGAAACTAACCTCCCTTGCCATATAACTAAGAGAAGGAAGATGAATCAATCATCAACATGTGGCATAAGGCATGAAAGAAACACAAAATTTGCTAACGTTGTGAAAATCAAAGATCTGTGATATAATTTGAACCTAAGCACAGTGAGTTGCTAAGAGAAACTTGAGAGCATCAAATAGTCACTAAAACATGGAATTACTGTTTTCATAGAGAAGTTTTCTGAGCTTCTTCATAAGCACTTCTTTTGTAGTTATCTTCAACATGTTTTAATTGTGTGTGTGTGTGTGTGTGTGTGTGTGTGTGTGTGTGTGCCCAGTGCCTATAATCTTTTTCTGAAAATTTGGCCCAAATCAGGTAAGAAAAAGAAATAAGAGATACAAAGCTTGGAAATAGAAGCATTTACCACTCATTGCAATTAATATAATGACTTCCTGAGACAAACCCAATAGCCTACACAGACAAAAACTATTAGGATTAATAAAATAATTCAGTGATAAGGGAAGAAACAAAATATACAAAAATAATAACTATCATGTATACCAGTTAGTAACAAAAAGTAGCAGGAACATACAGTGAAATAAAATTATTCTGTTTATATTAGCAACAAAATCTATTTTAAAATACTCAGAGCCATGCTGTACAAACTAGTCCCATGTGACTACTGAGCACTTGAAAGAACCTAGTTCAGACTTAGCTGTGCAGTCAATGCAAACTACAGAGTGGATTTTGAAAACTTAGTATAAAAATACTGTAAGAGGGACTTCCAGGAAGATGGCCGAATAAAGTTCGTATGTTTGGTTCTTCTCCACGGAAAAATTAGAGAAGAGGCAGGAGGGCGACTGAGACAGCAATTCAAAAGTGCAATTGCCATGGGAAAGCCTTCTGCACCACATAGGACAACTCTATGAACTGAGAAGCAGAAAACTGTGGCTTGGTGTGGTGGCGTGGAGGTCCAGAATCCACAGGAGTGCACAGATGGGAGCTGGGGACTAGGAAGTAAGCCAGGCTACATTCCTTGAACACGCTACCCTCACCAGTGCAGCCCTGTGACCAGTGACTCACCCCACACCCCACACACCTCGCTCCCATTCCTCACACTCCAGGCACCCCCACCCCACCTGCCCCCACTGCACACACCGTCCCCCACCCCCACCCTAAGTGCAGCCCAACTCACCTCTCCTGCATCCATCCCAGGCACTAACTCCCCCTCCCTGTTTCCTGAAGGCTGCTGCCAGTGCATAAAGGCTGCTGGCACTAACCTCCATATCCAGGCTACCCCTGCTTCCAGCCCATGGTGTTGCACAGCCTCACCCCGCCCCCCACCCCCACAGCTCTCCAAAGCAGTTTATAGCGCTTCTAGTCCTGTGCATGCACACTAATCTGAATCACATCATTCAGCTCTGGGAACTTCAGTTTGCAGCAGTCCTAGAACTGCACGTGCGCACAGAACTCAGTCACACTTCCCAGCTCGGGAAAGTGCTGACCTGCCCAGCCAGTTTACATCTGCCTCCACAAACAAAGGCATAACACCTACCTGCTGCTAAAGCTCTATGCATGCACACAAAGGGCCCCCATGCCTTAGACCATGGCACACCAGGGTTCTGCACCCCAGACCGGTGCACCTGCACAGCTACATCCTCCCTGGCCCCAGGGCACCCACATTCCTCAGTATCAATGTAACATCTCCAAGCTGTGCCTATACCTGCCCTGAAATTAATCACCACACTGTTGTGCCCTGTCCCATACCCTGCTCCCTGTTGTACATCCATCCCACAAACACAAGACCCTAGACTACTGAAAGAAATCAACTCCCGAAGTAAATCAATCAATATATGTACCTGCAATGAAAACAACAGAAGATCACTAAGTGTATCACAATGTACAGATAGAGCCCTACTTAATGACCAAATTCAAACACCACAGAAGACACAAATTTTGGAACAACTAATCAAAGATGTACATAAAACTCGACTGAATAAAATAAATGGTATGAAAAGGACATAAAGGAGATCAAGAAGACAGTAGAAGAGCATAAAGAGGAATTTGAAAGAATAAATAGAAAATAGCAGATATCATAGAGATTAAAGACTCTGTTACCCAAATAAAAAACACACTAGAGGCACACGAAACCAGATTTGAAGAGACAGAAGGAGGAATAAGTGATATAGAGGACAGGATAACTGACTGAAAACTTAAAACAGCAAACAGCAAAAAAGATGGGAAAATTGAATTGCATCTCAGGGAAATGATAGACAAAACAAAGCACACAAATTAAAAATCACTGGTGTCCCAGAAGGAGAAGAAAGGACTAAAGGGCTAGGAAGAGTAGTTGAGGATATAATGAGGGAAAATTTCCCAATCCTTACAAAGGACATAAATATAGATGTCAAGGAAGCCCAGCGAACTCCAAACAGAATAAATCCAAATACATTTCCCCAAGACACACACTAATCAGTCTGCCAAATGTTGAAGAGAAGCAGAAAATTCTGAAAGTGACAAGAGAAAAACCATCTACTACAAACAAAGGAAACCACATCAGACTGAGTTCAGACTACTCAACTAGCACCATGGAGGTGAGAAGGCAGTGGTATGATATATTCGAGATCCTGAAAAAGAAAGAATTCAAATCAAAATTTCTGTACCAGCCAAATTGTCCTTCAAAACTGAGGAAGAGGTTAAAGTTTTCACAGACAAACAAGTCCTGAAAGAATTTGTCAACAAGAGACTGGCCTTACGAGAAATACTAAAAGGAGTTCTGCCTTTGCTGAAAAAAAAAAGACAGGAGAGGGAGGTTTGGAGGATGGCACAGAATTGAAGAGTAGCAGTAAGTGTAATTTAAAGGATAAAAAGAGACAGGGGAAAAGAATATATAGATCTGACAAAATTTAAAAAGATAAAACAGTGGTTTCAGGAAACACCTTTTCAGTAATAAATTTGAATGTTAATGGACTAAACTTACCAATTAAAAGATACATATTGGCAGGATGGATTAAGAAACATAATCCAGCTATATGCTGCTTACAAAAGACTCATTTTAGACACAATGATACAAACAGATTGAAAGTGAAAGAATGAAAAAAGATTTTCCATGCAAGTTGTAACCAAAAGAAAGCAGGAGTAGGTATACTAATATCAGACCAAACAGACTTTAAATAAAAAGACATCATAAGAGACAAAGAAGGATACTATATACTAATTAAAGAGTCACTAAGAAGATATAACAATCATAAATGTTTATGCTCCCAATCAAGGAGTTCCAAAGTACATGAGAAAGGACATTGGCAAAACTGAAGCGAGTGATAGATGCTTCAGCAATAATAGTAGGAGACTTCAATAACCCACTCTTGTCTAAAGATAGAACAACAAAACAGAAGATCGACAAGGCAATACAGAAGTTAAATAACTTGACAACTAAATTAAACCTAACAGACATATATAGGTCATTACAACCAAAAACAGAAGGATATACATTCTTCTCTAGTGGCCATGGAACATTCTCTGAGATAAATCATATGCTGAGGCACAAAACAGGTCTTTATAAATTTAAAAATGCTGAAATTATTCAAAGCACTTCTCTGATCACAATGGAATGAAGCTGGATCTCAATAAACACCAAAGAATGAGAACATTCACAAAAATGTGGAGATTAAATAACACACTCTTTAACAACCAGTGGGTCAAAGAAGAAATTACTAGAGAAATCAGTATCTACCTAGGGACGAATGAAAATGAGAATACAATTATCAGAACTTATTGTATGTGTCAAAGACTGTGTTGAAAGGAAATTTATTGTCCTAAATCTCTGTATTAAAAAACAAGAAAGAGCAAAAAATCGAGGACTTACCACACCTGGAGGAACTTGAGAAAGAGCAGCCAACTAACCCCAAAGCAAATAGAAGAAAAGAAATAACAAAGATTAAAGCAGAGATAAATTAATGGGAGAATGAAAGAACAATAGAAAGATTCAATAAAACCAAAAGTTGGTTCTTTGAGAAAATCAATAAAATTGATGGGCCACTAACAAGACTGACAAAGTAAAAAAAAGGGGAGAGGATGCAATTAAACACAATCAGAAACGAGAACAGGCGCATTACCACAGACCCTGAAGAAATAAAAAAAAATATATAAGAGGATACTATGAACAACTGTATGCCAACAAACTAGAAAACTAGATGAAATGGACAAATTCGTGGAAACACACAAACAAGCTACACTGACTCAGGAAGAAATAGAAGATCTCAACAAACCAACCACAAGTAAAGAGATTCAATCAGTCATCAAAAATCTTACAAAGAAAAGCCCAGGGCCAGATGACCTCACAGGGGAATTTTATCAAACATTCCAAAAAGAACTAAAACCAATCTTGCTCAGGCTTTTCCAAAAGATTGAGGAAAAAGGAACTCTACCTAACTCATTTTATGAAGCTAATATCACTTTAACACCAAAACCGGGTAAAGATGCTATAAGAAAGGAAAACTACAGTCCAATCTCTCTAATGAACATGGATGCAAAAATTCTCAACAAAATATTAGCAAATCGGAGGACTTCCGGAGAAGATGGCGGCTTAGTAAGACGCGCGGGTCTTAGTTCCTCCTCCAGAAAAGCAACTAAAGAAACAGAAACAATACAAAACAGCTCCCGTAGTCACGACAGAGACCAAAAAGACAGCGTACCCCATTCTGGAACAGCTGAACGGGCAGGGAGAATCTGCTGCCGTGAGATACCCGAGGGGCGCGCGTTTTCCCGGCCGGGGCGGCTGGCGACTGGGGTCCCCTCCACGCACGTGGCTCCCCAGTCTGACTGGGAACGTTGGATAGCGGGGCCCTCCCGTCACGCTTGGCGTTTTGGGCCAGCTGGGCAATTAGGACCGGCACTCTCCCAAGCCGCCACGGCCAGCGACCCCCGCCTCCACGCGCGGTTTCCCCGGCCGACTGCCGTGCAGACAGACGAGCGCCACGAGCGCCACCTACTGGGCAGGAAAAGAAAAACAGAGCCCAGAGATTTCATAGAAAAAGCTTTCAACCAGCTGGGTCCCACACCCAGGGAAATCTGATCAAATGCCCAGACACCAGCAGAAAATAATGGATGACGCTCGGAAAATTGAAGATATGGCCCAGTCAAAGGAACAAACCAATAGCTCAAATGAGATACAGGAGCTGAGACAACTAATGCTGAATATATGAACAGAAATGGAAAAACTCTTCAAAAACCAAATCAATAAATTGAGGGAGGACATGAAGAAGACATGGGCTGAACAAAAAGAAGAAATAGAAAATCTGAAAAAACAAATCACAGAACTTATGGGAGTGAAGGACAAAGAAGAAAAAATGGAAAAAACAATGGATACCTACAATGGTAGATCTAAAGAGACAGAAGCTACAATTAGTGAACTGGAGGATGGAACATCTGAATTCCAAAAAGAAACAGAAACTATAGGGAAAAGAATGGAAAAACTTGAGCAGGGGATCAGGGAACTGAATGACAATATGAAGCGCACAAATATACGTGTTGTGGGTGTCCCAGAAGGAGAAGAGAAGGGAAAAGGAGGAGAAAAACTAATGGAAGAAATTATCACTGAAAATTTCCCAACTCTTATGAAAGACCTAAAATTACAGATCCAAGAAGTGCAGCGCACCCCAAAGAGAATAGACCCAAATAGGCGTTCTCCAAGACACTTACTAGTTAGAATGTCAGAGGTCAAAGAGAAAGAGAGGATCTTGAAAGCAGCAAGAGAAAAACAATCTGTCACATACAAGGGAAACCCAATAAGACTATGTGTAGATTTCTCAGCAGAAACCATGGAAGCTAGAAGACAGTGGGATGATATATTTAAATTACTAAAAGAGAAAAACTGCCAACCAAGACTCCTATATCCAGCAAAATTGTCCTTCAAAAATGAAGGAGAAATTAAAACATTTATAGACAAAAAGTCACTGAGAGAATTTGTGACCAAGAGACCAGCTCTGCAAGAGATACTAAAGGGAGCACTAGAGTCAGATACAAAAAGACAGAAGAGAGAGGTATGGAGTAAAGTGCAGAAAGAAGGAAAATCAGATATGATATATATAATACAAAAGCCAAAATGGTAGAGGAAAATATTATCCAAACAGTAATAATACTAAAAGTTAATGGACTGAATTTCCCAATCAAAAGACATAGAATGGTAGAATGGATTATGACCCAGCAATACCACTGCTAGGTATCTACTCAAAGGACTTAAGGGCAAAGACACAGACGGACATTTGCACACCAGTGTTTATAGCAGCATTATCTACAATTGCAAAGAGATGGAAACAGCCAAAATGTTCATCAACAGACGAGTGGCTAAACAAACTGTGGCGTATACCTACGATGGAATATTATGCAGCTTTAAGACAGACTAAACTTATGAAGCATGTAATAACATGGATGGACCTAGAGAACATTATGCTGAGTGAGTCTAGCCCAAAACTAAAGGACAAATACTGTAAGGTCCCACTGATGTGAACCGACATTCGAGAATCAGCTTGGAATATATCATTGGTAACAGAGACCAGCAGGAGTTAGAAACAGGGTAAGATAATGGGTAATTGGAGCTGAAGGGATACAGACTGTGCAACAAGACTAGATACAAAAACTCAAAAATGGACAGCACAATAATACCTAAGCGTAATGTAACTAGGTTGGAACACTGAATGAAGCTGCACCTGAAATATGAAAAAAATATATATATATTAGCAAATCGAATCCAAAAGCACATTAAAAGAATTATACATCACGACCAAGTGGGTTTTATACCAGAAATGCAAGGATGTTTCAACACAAGAAAATCAATTAATGAAATACAGCACATTAACAAACCAAAAGGGAAAAATCACATGACATTTCAATTGATTCTGAAAAAGCTTTCAACAAAATTCAGCATCCTTTTCTGATAAAAACACTTCAAAAGATAGGAATCAAAGGTAACTGCCTCAGTATGATAAAGGGAATATATGAAAAAACGATAGTCAGCACTGTACTCAATGGAGAGAGACTAAAGTTTTCTCCTAAATTCAGGAACAAGACAAGGATGTCCACTGCCACCATTATTCAACATTGTGCTAGAGGTTCTAGCAAGAGCAAACAGGCAGGACAAAGAAATAAAAGGCATCCAAATTGGAAAGGAAGATGTGAAACTCTCATTATTTGCAGATGACATGACACCATACTTGGAAGATCCTGATAAATCTGCCACAAAGTTATTTAAGCTGATAAACAAATTCAGCAAGGTGGCAGGATATAAAATTAATGTGCAAAAATCAGTAATGTTTCTATACATAAGCAATGACCTAGTTGAGGAGTCAGTTAAGGAAAAAAATCCATTCAAAATGGCAACTAAAAAGATCAAGAAATGAATTTAAATAGGGACATAAAGGGCTTGTACACAGAAAACTACATAACATTGCTAAAAGATATCAAAGAATATCTAGATGGAAAAACATTCCCTGCTCATGGATAGGACAGCTAAATATAGTTAAGATGTCAATTTTCTCCAAATTGATCTACAGATTCAACACAGTACCAATCAAAATTCCAACAACCTACTTTGAAAACTTGGAAAAGCTAATTACCAAATTCATGTGGGAGGGAATAAGAACCTGAATAGCTAAAAGCATCCTTAAAAAGAAGAACAAAGTAGGAGGATTAACACTACCTGACTTTAAAACCTATTACAAAACCAAAGTGGTCAAAACAGCATGGCACTGACACAAAGATAGAAGCATTGACAAATGGAATCAAACAGAGTGAAGAAACAGACGACCAAATCTATGTACACTGATTTTTGACAGTAATAGGTCTCCAATACTTAGTAATAGGAGGTAGCTTCCTAAACTTCACACCCAAAGAACAAGCAACAAAAGAAAAAATAAATAAATGGGAACTCTTTAAAATCAAATGCTTCTGCACCTCAAATGTCTTTGTCAGAAAGGTGAAGAGACAGCCAACTCAATAGGAGAAAATATTTGGAAATCACATCAGACAAAGGTTTGATTTCCTGTATATACAAAGAAATCATACAACCCAACAACAAAAGAACAAACAACCCAATTATAAAAAGGGGTAAAGAGATGAATAGGCGTTTTTCTGAAGAGCAAATACAAATGGCTCAAAAGCACATGAAGAGATATTAATTTTCACTGGCTATAAGGGAAATGCAGATCCAGTCCATGCTAAGCTACCACCTCACACCTATAAGAATGGCTTCTATTAAACTAACAGGAAACTACAAATGTTGGAGAGGATGTGGAGAGGATGTGGAGAAACTGGGACACTTATGCAGTGCTGGTGGGAATGTATAATGGTGCGGCCACTATGGAAGACTATTTGCTGGTTCCTTAGGAAACTAAATATCGAATTGCCCTATCACCCAGCAATAGCACTACTTGGTATACACCCAGAAGAGCTGAAAGCAATGACAAAAACAGATATTTGCACACTGTTGTTCATAGCAGCATTATTCACAATCAAAAAAAGGTGGAAACAAACCAAATGCCCATCAATAGATAAGTGGATCAACAAAATGTGTTATATACATATGATGGAATATTATGCAACAGAAAGACAAAATGACACCCTGAAACAGAGATGGGTGAGCCTTGAGGACATAATGCTGAGTGA
This sequence comes from Tamandua tetradactyla, assembly GCF_023851605.1. Classification (NCBI taxonomy): domain Eukaryota; kingdom Metazoa; phylum Chordata; class Mammalia; order Pilosa; family Myrmecophagidae; genus Tamandua; species Tamandua tetradactyla. Next base: position 42,419,651 of record NC_135330.1, on the reverse strand, counting down.
GCTAAATCAGACACAAAAGGATAAATAATGTATGATTCCACTTTCATGACCAGCATACAGGTATAATCAGAGGCTTATAATACAGAATATAGCGGACTTAGAGATATACAGAAGCTAGAGATGGGGGAACGACTAGCTAATGAAGATGAACTCCAATGTAAGGGAATAGATAGAAGAGAAGGTGGTTCTCTAGTGGGTCTATAAGTGATAATTACCATATTGAAGATGAACAAGATTGAAAGGGGATTTATAGACCTATGTATTCCACTGATTAATACTAGAAATATGAATTAGCTTTTGCAAGAATTACTTCAAAGATATGGTTCATGTACAAAGAGTATTTAAGTTCAGGGTACCAGGGAAAAACTGTTATTGCATACTATGGGCTATGTTCAACAGGAAAACATCAGCACTACCATGACAACACAAGGTAAATAATGGGAGAGGGACAAGAGTTAAAAAGAGGTTTAGATTTTTTATTTGGCCAGGGTGTTTTAATGATTTTCTTTCTCTTGGGAACAATGAAGTTATCTAATGGAGAGTGTTGATGGGCTGTGGACTTTGGGCACTATCCATGATGACTGATGAATGCAGGTGGCTGAAGGATGCCTGACTGAGAAGTAGATTGGTAATGATGGTATATGCTTATGAACGAAGGTTGCACTGCTACACAAAGGAAGAGAGTCACGAGGCATGCAATGATGTGAATGAACACATGGGGCATTTAGTGAGGCAAAATAAGCCAGAAAGAAAACAACAAGAAAGAAAACAACAACTACGGTCACCTTTAGAAAATACTTATAAGAAAACAGGGGCCTAGATTGTAAGCTTTTAGAGCAGACACATTAAATCTGGGGTGGTGATTATTATTTCTGGATTTTGAGAGGCTGTTTTATATATATATATACACACAAAACCTGATATTTAGAGATAAGAACAAAGCCAGTCAGGTTGGGGTTAAAGTAATTCGAAACACAGGGGTAAGGAAGACAACGTCTATATTTTAGAACTACACATACTCTTTATGATTAAAAGAATAAAGGTTTTTTTTGGTCTGGAACTGAACTCTTCTTTAGTGCATAATCTAACAACCTATCTGTGTAGCTCATTTGAACAACTGAAACACAGGAAGCACAGAATAAGGAAGAGGTCCTTTAATCCTGTATAGACTATTATAATGCCTGGATATATCCTAGAGTATATTAAACAGATAATCAAAAAGTATTGGCAAACTCCCTTGAGAGATGGGAGAAAGAATATGGAACTATTAAACCTTACCATCATGGAATCCCCTGATACTGTGTCAAACTTTAGGGACACCCAAATGAATAGCCATGCCTGCAATCCTGAGGCTTACTCATGTGAAGCTAATGAAGGTACCAGAGAAGCTGAGACTACCTATAGGCATGCCTAAAAGTTACTTCTGGAGGACCTCTTTTGCTGCTCAGATGTGGCCTCAGTCTCTCTAAGCCCAACTCTGCAAGTGAAATCATTGTTCTCCCCACTAGGTGGGACATGATATCCAGGGGTGAAAGTCTCCCTGGTGGCATGGAAGATGATTTCCAGGGGTGAATCCAGGCTTGGCACCATATGTTCAACAAGTTCATCCTGACCAAAAGTGGGAGAAGAAGTGTGACTAATAAAGTAGCAGTGGCAGAGAGATTTCAGACAGATTGAGAGAGTACTCTGGAGGTTGCTCTTACGTAAGCTTCGATTAGACCTTGTTACTCATCATAACCTGCCAAACCCCAACCAGGACCATTCCAGCCAATCCTAAAGAACACCTAGGGCAATATATAAGTTCTGCAAGGGTTCCATGCACTAGAGTAATTTTTCAGAAACCTACAACCTCCAGATGATCCCTGGTCCAGATAAGTCCTAAAACCTGGAGGACCCAGACTCTCCAGAACATCAGATAGTTCCATCTCCCACCCCATATTAGTGGCAGAGCCTCCCAATATGAATAATTTAGAATTGCCATAGCCCAAACACCCCTAAAGAGAGGGATGGAAAGATCAAAGGTGATAGTGTAGTTATAGAGTGAAGATGGGATTTAACAAATAAATATGAATGCTGAATCATTAAATTGGTATCTCTTTTAGTCTCTAGTATCTTAGAGCAGCTACAAGTAAAAAAACTATAATTATGGAACTGGAACAATGTCAAACTCTGAACTATGTTCTACAACTAATTGTGGTACTGTGCTTTGAAATTTATTGCTTTCTTTTGTATATATGTCATTTTTCACAAAAAAAAGGAAAGAAAAAATGTCGATTGTGGCGATAGAAACTTATTTAAGCCTTCTAGCCTCCTGCGTTCTGAAGCAGCTGGGGGGAGAATCTGAGAGGATCATATGGTAGCCCGTGACGAACTCTGGGATCTATCTGTCCTGTGGCTGCTGGTTGAAGAGTGCTTTGATTACTGTTGCTTTTTTATTTCTTTGCTTTGTATATATGTTATACAACACAATAAAAAAGTTTTAAAAAATACTGTAAGATACCTCACTAACAACTGTTGTAATAATTGCACATTGAATAATATTTTTGGATATACTGAGATAAATACCACATATCATTAAAATTATTTTTACTTGTTTCTTTTTACTTTATCTTTTTTTTTTAAATTTTACTACTTGAAAATATAAATTTGCTTGGGTAGCTTACATTTATGGCTAGCATCATAATTCTAATTGACAATGCCAATCTAGAATGGAAAATAAAAGCATAAACACGTTATTACAGGGCCTAAACTAATGAATAAAATATTAGGAGTTAATACACTTCTTAATGGGGATATGTGATGTAAAAATAATTATAAACAAATCAATTTGTATGCTAAATGTAATTTTAGTCAGCATTAACGGGATTTCACAAAACAACTGTAATATTTATTAGATCATTTAGGAGGTTCTGTTTGTGAATATTGACAGGAAAGAATGTAATTTACTAATAATGGAAAAATTTTCACAACTAAATAATAAAATATGTAATAAACTCATAATGCTTAAAAAATGGCTGTAATAGTATAAATGCAACCAGATTAATTAGTGAGATAGAATGAAAACACTAAAATATATTTGAGTGCATAGATATGCATAGAGTTAAAATATTAATGTATCACCATAATGGCATATCAAATAAGTGAGAAAAGTTCAAATTTTTTCATTTAGCCAGAATAATTGGTTTAAATATTTGATGGTGGGTAAAAAGTAAAGTAAAAATCTTACTATATGGTATAGCATATGTCAAAATCAATTCCACTTAGTTAAATAGTAAATTGAAAAAAACATAAAATACTTAAGAATAGGAGCAAGTTTTTATTTGATGTCAGGGAAATTAAAAACATTTCAAGCAAAAGGTGACTGCTATATGCACAATATCCTGTTTAGCTGCCATGACTATCCCATGAGACCAGAGCTTTTATATCACTTTTACCAATTAGGAAATGAAACTCAGAGAAGTTAAGCAACATGAACAAAGTTACCCAGCATTTAACTGAGAGAATTCAGACTAACCTCATATGTATGTGATTCCACAACCTATGCTCTTAATAACTTTATTAACATAAAGGAAATGAATATTTCATAAAATCAAAACATTAGCAAAATATGAGAATCCTAAACAACTGAAAAAATATTAGCAAAAGTCTCTTAAAATAATTAAGAAAAATAGATTTTCAAAAGGAGAAAAAAATGCAAGATTTCATTACCAATCTTAAGAACAAAAAGCATGTGTCCATCATGACAAAGAAATGCAAATTAAAATGAAATGTTGATTTTTTAATTAACAATTATATAAGGACAATTGGCAGCATCTTGCACTGTAAGCAAATTCAAATTTTAAGTTAAAAAACAGACCACCAAGCTAGAAAAGGTACCTCTTATTGAATAAAATTTTCGAAGGACCCTATTGTGCTCAGATAATGCATTTAACAGCTACAAGTCTGAAGTTCATGGATTCTTTACCTAAGAGATGGTTGAAAGCTTGGACAATAACATTTAGCAGTTTTAATAATCTGAATCTAATCATTTAATATAATGATAATTTGAAAGGCCATTTGCAAAACATTGTGCCAAAATAACTGCTGAATAAGTTTTCAAAAGATCTTAAGGTGTTTTTATTATTTTTTTTAGCAATTTTTATATAGATAGGTAAAAATAGGAGTGCAGTCACCTAGATGCCCCATTAGCCATTTTTCCTTTATTCAGATTGTCTCACCTCCAAATTACTTTCCCTTTTAGTCAGCTGAGATTATAAAAGTGATGAATTGCATAAAGAGACTCATTGAAAGACACATTTTTTTTTTGGTACGCTGTATGGCGAGGTCACATTTCATTCTTTTCCCATGTGCGTATCCCGTTATTGCAGCACCATTTGCTGAATTTTTTGTTTGCTTGTTTGGTTTTTTTTTTTTTTTTTTTTGGTTTCTTTGTTTGCTTGGGAAGTGCATGGCTGGGAACTGAACCTGGGTCTCCTGCATGGCAGGCGAGAATTTTACCACTGAACTATCCTCACACCCCCGAAAGACTCATTTTTTAAATCAATTTATCGTAATTGGGAACCAAAATTGAGACCTTTGCCCAAATACGTGAATACATGTGGCTTTTTATGAGAAATTTACTGATCATCATTTATGAATACTGACTCAATCCACTGTTTAATGTTGAAAAATAAGATTGCATGTCAAAAGATAAATGAAATATGGAAAAGAAATACCTGTCCACCTCCATGAGAAAAGGTCAGGTATGAGCTCAGGATAAACCATCAGAAATCCTATTATTTAATAGATACGTTTCCAAAGAGAAATAGACTCAATTAACAGTTCAAAGCAAAACTGAATATTTTTACTTTATTATTTACTTTAATGACTGTTCTCTAAAAGTAGATCAGAGGCCTTTGAGTTAGACAATGAAACAAAATTGATGTAGTGAAAATTAAATTTGAGAGTTAGAGAGAACTTTGAGTTGTTTGAGCCAGTAAGATTTGGTTTTTATGTGAAACAATACAGCATAAGTGGTGAAATAAAAAATACTACCAACCCTCTTTCTTCACTGAAAATACTTTCGTGGGTTTTTCCCTGACACTACTGTTAAGAAACCCCTAAATCACCCATGCGTAAACATAAACAACTTGATCTCTAAGAAACAGACCACATGCCAAAGAACCGCTATGACACACTAGTCCATATGTGGCCTGCGCTGGATTCTTGGGGGGTTGAAAGCATTCTCTACCATTGAGGACATTCCAGTTTGTGAAGCAAGGAGCTCTCTTATATGCTACTTAATGGTCTATTGAGCTGGCACTCCAAAAGACTTGCCAGGAGAAACTGAAACATAAATGATAATTTTTTATTCAATGTAAGCACCTAAATAAAAGACATAAAAATAATCTAATCTTCAAGTATTTTATTTCTTACACACACATTTTGTGTATAATTGCATTAGTCAATGTTTGTAAAAGGCTGCAAACAATTCAACATTTTTATTTTAGCAAAATGATCTTAAGGCTAAGGAAGAAAAATCATGCTTCTCTTGATGATTTTTGAAGAGCAAATGCTTTACTTCACAGTAATGTATACATCATTTTCTTGGAGTCTTAACATATGTATGCTCTTCTTGGATAATATATGGCAGCTATATTCGAGCAGGAACAAAAAGATTCCATTTATGCTTTGAAAGTGAATGATGCAAACAGTAATTCAAAGAAAAAAATCATGTGTAACCAAGGTTTCTGTTTCTTACCTCTTTGTGTTCCTGTATTGAGGGATTTAGTACGTGAACATTTATCATTCACGCACATCACTCTTCTACTTAAGTGCTATTTTCTCTTCCAAAGAGGCTAATGTGAATTAGTAGACCAACTGCTGGGATAAACAAGTTAAGTCAGCCTGCAAAATCTGCTAAATTGGAGAAGCAGTGTGGAATTGCTGATGCTGCCATAATTAAAGTTAGATCTGCATAAGGTATATTCTATTTTCTAGCAATGGGCGCCAGAAGAGATGATGTATCTATTTACAAAAAAGAGAATTTGTGTGTGTGTGCCTTTAGTTCACTTATTGAAATTCATAGTATATATTGTCAGAAGCTTTTCCTCATTCCCTTCTCAGAGGTATTGATACATTTGATCTCCATAACCATATTCTCAATATTCAAACAATGATGATTGGTGTGCTTTTGACAGAGCTAATGACCATATGTGTGTGTGCCAGTTACCAAGTCTCTCCGTATAAATGATGTGCAATTTTTCTTTTTGCATTTTTTAAAGTTTAGTCACTGCAATATCATAATGTCACACTGAGACTGAATATACAATGGACAATGGTGAGAGCAACATGACAAGAGAATTCTGACCCACAACCTCGGCAGCAACCAGTCCAGGAAGCCAAAGAGCAACCTTTCCAACAACTGGCTCAGAACAGTGAGGACTTGATCAGTGACTACCAGTGTGTTCCTGATTCCAGCATAGGAGCAATCAAAGAAAGTCAAATACACTTCCCAAACTAATCCCATAAGATGCCTCACTTGTGATTAGCCCGTGTCGTTTCCCTGTGCCGACAGCCTCCAATCAGAACACATCTGCAGTCTTCCCTTTTTTTCACTATACAGATCTCCCACTCCACTGCCTGCCTTTGGGTCTAGGCCAAACACAAATAACAGAGGCTGACTTTCAATAAATAGCTTGTGTTTGTTCTCATTTGGATGGTCTTTATTTCTATACCACCGTAAAGTCCTACTGGCCACAAAAAATAATTGAAACACAAAGACATTTGTTTCTTTTGAAACACTCTTGCAAAAGGGTGCAAAAGCAAGATTTTAAAGAAGTGGGCACCTTGCAGGGTTACACACTGTACATTACTCTAACTAATTCAACTTGAATTTGCTACTAATTAATTGTCATGCACTGGACTGTATGTTTGAGATTCCAACAAAGATAAATAAACCTGTCCCTGTTTCAGGGCTTATTTTCAAGTGGAGAAGTATAACTATATTAACAAATTTTCTAATACAGTCTTTTAAGAGCACCTACACCATATCCTGGAAAGAAAATGTGAGAAAAACCCTGACTACCTAATAGGGATTATATGAGTTAGGAAAAATGATTATTATGGAACAAGATAATCTTTTGAAGTATGGTCAACACAGTCTGGTAATTATCATAAAAATCAATTACTAAAGAAATTTATTTAAGCATTTTCTGTATGCAACGAAGAAAGATGCTTTTTGTTTAAGGAATTATTCTCCAAGAAACATACCACAGAACAGTGAATGCAGGGTTTTTTCTGTAAACATTTTTTTTTTAGCTTGGCAAATCATAACTCACAAAGTTGACGATATTTGAATGTAATATGCTTGCAACAACGTTAATGAAAGCTAATGAGTTAATATATCACTAGGATGTATCTTGACAGTATCTTGGTGAAAAATCAAATAATAATGATTGAAAGAATGCATTTTTGGTAGAAGAAAAAAATAACTGCTTTTATGAATATAAATAAAATTGGTGGTATTAATAAAATAACTAAATAAATTTCCATGTGTAAATAAAATACAATTTAGTAACATATATCCAATAAAAATCTTGGTTTTTAAAATATTGATTATTTTGTGGAAATTTCCTAAGGCATATTCAGCAAATGTTCGAAGATGTTACGGGAACGATGGGGGATGTGGTTTTATCAATTTGGGAAATCTTGGAATAAGAACAGTAAACAAAATCTGCTTAAACAAAACTCTGCGACTCTTGGTGAATCTTCAGGGAGATATACCATGCATCTTTTCCTAGTTGCATAGGACCACACACTCTGTCCTGGAACCTTTCACAGATTAAAAGTTCTATGAAACACACTTCAGGAAATGCCTCTCTCGAGTGTTTTAAGCTTAAAATGTTTCTAATATTTTGCTCAGTTCAAGGGAGTAAAAATATCTCTTTATATTATGAAGTTATAATAACATCTTATATAAGTATACCACACCAATTAGTTTCAAAGTACCTGCGTCGCTATTATCTCCTTTCAGCTGCACAATAGTTTTGTAAAGTAGATAATGATCCTCATCATATGAAGGAGAATTTGGGACAGAGGTGATTTAAGAGAGTTGCCCAGGGTCACATAGCTAGTTAGTAAGAGAACTCGGATCAGATTCTTTTTTAAGATACCCAGACAAAAGCTCTTTCCCCTTAATTATACTGTTTTTGCAGTGTCGATTCATTAATGTCTATTCATACATTACTTGAGTATGAACTACAGTCGTCATTTCTAATGTTTAATCAGGAAAATTACTGTTAGCCTTCAGAGACTAGGTTTTGGTACTAGCTCCAATATGTGGATGCACAGCGACTGCATGACCTTGGTCAAATTTCTTGAACTCTTTGAGCCTGCTTCCTTATTAGTAAAATGGAGATAGGAAACAAGTTGAAAGCCTTTTCTAAAGTCCTTGGAACCAGATGCATTTCTAAATTTAAATTGTCTCTATCATAGTAAAGTAATTTAATCCATATTCCATCTATTACAGCACAACCACGGAGGTACTCATGATAAAAGACAATATTTCTCCAGTTTAACATAGTCACACTGAGTGAGTTAAAGACTGTAATGAGCCTCACATCAATTCAGCACATATTTTTGCCACTGAACAATATCCTTTCCCTGGTATTGCTGAGAGTCCCGAGACCTACATAGTACTCTATTGTGGGTGCTTAGCTAGGTTCCTGGCTTTCCTGGTAGGGAAAAAGAGAGGTCTCGCCCCTGATAAGACTGTAAGGATCTACAGTCTCCGTTGTGTCTGCTGTTCTCACTATCCTTCCAGAAGCTCTAAGGTCCATGAGCCACAGCAAACATATTTGATTGTTTTACCCAGAGTACCAGAGGGCTGGTCTTACCATAGAGCACCTTGAGTCTGTATTGATTATTTTTGCTAGTAACACAGCCCTAAATCTGCAATGCACTGCAGATTGTGAGTTGGGTGAGAGTTAGTGGAAATCCAGTGGCCTCCACTTTCATGAACTGCCAGTCATTCTATCATTCCCTGATATAATTTTCATTTATTCTGGATATTTCCTCTCAAGGAGTCTATTACTTTTCCCCCATGTTCTGGCTTTCCCTGCTCTCCTGACAGTTTGTCACACATGACTGGGAATGTTTACTATACACATAAACACAAAGTTCAAATTCTTTCTACTGGGAGTCTTGGGACATGTGCAAACCAAGAAATACAGCCACCCATGAGATTATACAAAGTTTGGTATAAGGTCAATATTGGTTAAGATTTATCTCTGTTCTGAGTACACAGAGTACATTTGAATATGGGGGGTTAAGAGTGAGCAATGTATCCCTAACTTCATTGGCTGCAGAATTCACACCTTTATGAGCCCAGATATGCTGTGCATTGGTTGACTGCAAATGGGAAATTTTTCTTCATGGTCTATTACTAAAACAATAGAAAAAAATAGACCTAGTTTAGTGAACATGAATTTTATCAACGTGTATATCCCGGGAAAAATAGAGAAAACCAGTCATGAAACATGAGAAGTAATCTATTTGGAGCAATCAATTTAAATATTCATAATGCCTAAGTTTTTGCAGCAATGTCCTTCCTTAGGAAGGATATAGTTTCCTATCAGTGGAATGGTGGTGATTCCTCTTGAGTTGTGGCTTGCTTGTCACAGGGTCCTCGAAAACAAGTATGCTTCTTAAATACACTTAGCTGAAGCAGGAGCAAATTAGTTATAATTTGGTCTCGGTCATAGCGGGCCTATGTCTAAGAGTGAACACTTGACTTGTGAGGTTATTTACAGTACCCTGCCCTCCTGGCAAGTGAGAAGGGCTCAGCAATTAGTATAAGACATAAGGCATCCTTCTGGGTTTTTGTGTCTTGTGACAGAGTGAGAGTGTGTGACCTTTTCAGTGATTAAAGATAAAAACAGCAGCTGTAGCATCTGTATTCATGTACTCAAGAAGGCATAGGGAGTAAAAGAAAAGGAAGGTTAATATACAACATGATGCAGGCAAGAAACCCAGATGGAATTAAGGTAGTGTTTTTTTGAGCTGTGGTCACAAGTGTTCTGGAGTCTTTGTGGCACCCCTGCCATTCTCGTCAATGGCTTAGATTACGATCCAACAAACTTCTAGTTTTCCTCTCAATATATATTTTTAAGTCAGTTTCAGTTTGTGGAATTTGAAAACAAAAGAGTCAATGTAATTCAGAAGGTTAAGGGCTTTGTTTATAAAGCATTTTATTAGGGCTATTTATTAAGTGAAAAAATAGAACTGAACTATGCAACAATACAAGTAGAGTTAAGTCATGCTAAAGCTGTAAAAATGAAATATGTTGCAGCCATTAAAATTATGTTTTCAAAGATTGTTAAACAGCATTGTTTATGTGAGAAGCTATTAAGTGACAGGGCAGAATACAAAACTTTAATTAATATTAATTACCTTTATTATTAAATACATTGATGAGCATTTGGAAGGAAAAATATGAAAATGGCAAAAGCAGTTGCCTGTGAATAATGAGGTCATAGGCAATGTGGTTTTAGCACTTTCTACATTTATCAAATAAACACATATTTTTACATTTATAGAAATTATAAAATTTTATTATCAAATTGTAATTATTCATATGTAATATAAAGGTAATTTTCTGTTCAGTCTCTAAGCAAATTATTAGAAACTTTCAATTGATTGAGTCAAATTACTGAAATACGTCTGCTATGGAGAGAAAGCTAGAGACAATTAAAGAAAAAGAGTTATCATTCTATGTAGTCTGTATTCTCCATGCACATTTACACAAGCATAGAACAGAGGTGTCTCTTTCAATAAATTAGATTAAGTGACTTGTTCTTTAAACAAATATTTTAAAATATGATAATTATTTGCATTGTGTTAAAGTTTTTCCATTAATTAAGAAATAAAGCCTGCAATGGATAAGACAATTCTTATGCTGAAAAGGTATGTAATTCCAATTATGTGTGCAAGTACTGTGTAATGAATCAGACCCTTTATCTTTTACAATTGCCTTCTAAAAAAATGTTATTGGCTTTCTTAATGCTTTAATTCAAATTCTTTTGTTGATTTTTTGCAATAAAATCCTATTCCCTAAAAAACCATGATCAAAAGTTGGCAATCAATTTCTGAAAGTAAAGAGGTTTTAAAAAGCAAATGGAATAAGCAAAAAGATTTAAAGATCATGCCTGTTGAAATGAAAGCATGTTTCTTAGTTAAAGGACCTGATTTTTGATACAGGCTAATTCTTCAATAATACCTAGATTTTTAAAAGTAATAAATAAGCAAGCAAACACATATGAATATAAACATTCACTTAAATTTAATATAATTCAATTTCATTATATAAAATGTAGATAGACGTGGTTTCAGAAAGTTCATGCGAATCTCATTGAATGAGAGAAACTGTGTTTTAGTCAGGGTTCTCTAGAGAAACAGAGAGATATCTGTAAGTACCAACAGGAGATATCTGTAAATAAGAGATTTATAAAAGCATCTCATGCAACCTTGTGGACACAAGAGTCCAAAATCCATGGGGCAGGTTGTAAAGCTGGCAACTCCAGTGAAGGGTCTAGATGAACTCTACTGGAGAGGTTGGCTGGTTGAAGAAACAGAGAAAATTCTCTTCCCCCTTAAAAGTTTTCAACTGATTGAAACAAATCCAATTGATTGGATTCTCTCATTCGTGGAAGATACACCCTTAGTTGATCATAGATGTGATCAGTCACAGATGCAATCAATTGACTGTGATTTAATAAACCAGCCTTTTGGTCTATCAACCAGCCACAAAATATCTTGCGGTAACTGTTAGGCCAGTGCTTGCCTGGCCAGACAACTGGGCACCATCACCTGGCCAAGCTGACACCCAATCCAACCATCACAAGTTGTAACATTATTTCTTGTGATTTTACTGCTCCCAATATTGTCATAATTATTTTACATGTCATAAATTCATATATTCATATAATTCTGAGAAAGCAGAATATATAAGTAACAATGATTATCAACTTCAGAAAGGAAATTCACATTTTTAAAAATAATTCAGTTTTTTCAACAATTGACTGCTTATTATCTCTTCCCATATACTGATATTCACCCTTTGATAGACAATAATCTATACTTAACATCTTGAAGACTCCTTTATCTTCTATTTCCTTTACTGTCTATTCTACTTCAGTTCTTTAAATCTTTTGTATTTCCCTCAACAAATTGTTTCCTAGTTTACTTTTCCAATTTTAAGCAACTGTTTAAAAATTCTGTTATTTGGTGCCTTATTTCTTTACTGTCTCTAAATTGCTTTTCCCTTTAAACATCAAACTATAGCCCTTTTTATTTCTAAAGTTATCTTTTCATGAAAATTAAGATCAAATCAGGCCAAGCAACCTAGTTCACCATTCTCATCTCCTAATTTAATTCAATAGATATATTTTAGTGCTTAGTGCAAACCAGGCACTATCAAAGATGCAATAATCCATAGATACCATGCACACCTTCAAGGAGCCTACAATCAAAAGCATTAAGCATAGGCTTTTCTCAATTGAATGTATCTACATCATTAAACATTCTGATACTCTTTCCTTGTCAATCTGATTTGTTCTGTTGAATCTCTCCATTTCAAGCTCATATTTATCCTTAAAAGACAATTCTTCTGATTCTATCTTATGCTGTTACATCAGTACAACTGGCACTTAAATTCTAAGCTTTTAAAAATAATTGCTGGTTCGAAGCTGTTATGCACCTTGTCCTTTAATCCTGATAGAATATTGCAGGGTGGAAACCCTTCTGATTAGATTATCCATGAATATTTGGCACACCCAATTGTGGTTCTGGCCTTGTGATTAGATGGAGGTGTGACTCCACTCATTCAAGGCGGGTCTCGATTAGTTTACTGGAGTCCTTCAAAGTAGGAAGCATTCTGAAGTAATCAGATACAAACGCTGACTTTGGAAACAGAGATGCAGATGCTTGGAGAATATTTGCTTCGGAGCTGATAGAGGTGTTCTGGACAGCATCTGCCTTCCTTGAGTGAAGCTAGACTCTTATTGGTGCCTTAAGTTGGATGTTCTCACAGCCTTGCAACTGTAAGCTTGAAATTTATTAAATTCCCTTTATAAAAGCCACTCCATTTCTGGTATATTGTGTTCTGGCAGCTTAACAAACTAATACCAATAACCAATTAAAACATTCTGTGAGACATGCCTCATGGTGACTCTAATAAAGAATAAGAACAGGAAAAGGAGCAAGAAGAGCACGGAGTAGGGAGAATAAAAACAGGAAAAAGAATATGAGTAAGAAGAAGAAGAGGCGGAGGAGGAAAAGTAGAAAATAAACCTACAAATCCATGAGTTTCTAAAAAAAAAACTACTTGGCACAGGTAAGTTTAAGGCAAGCTTTTTTTCCTTCTGATAGTTATACTTGCCCCTGTGCTTGGTCTTATCTGTGATTACTCCAAGAACAATTACTTCACAGGAAAACATAAAAGTTCTCCTGAAATTTTCTGCTCCTCAGAAACTTGCACTAACAGCTCTTCAAATTATCTTTAATGTGAAGTTAATGCATAGTTTTATATAAAAAAACAATGTAACATTATAAAAATATCTTTGAGACTTATCTACAGTTCTTTCATTCCTTTTCACTCTTGTCTTTCTCTTTAATACACAAACTCACATAGCCAAGATTTTCAACTTTATCCATGGCTCACTGTGCTAGGCCTTAGGGATGCCAACATGCTCTCTGCCCACATGACATTCACAAGCATAGACACAACAGAAAGATTTGAAGCAATATGAAAAATAGATGACATCTTTACCAGGATGACCCAAATCAAATTCCACATAGTTTCCTTGCTTCCTCTCTTCCATTCTACATCCTAATCACCACAAAAGAGCCAAGTGAGTTTTTGAAAATTATAAATCAGATCTTTTCACTCTGCCCATTTCCCTTCCTCTCCGACCCGTCTCCCAGTTTCGTGCCTTCAAATATCTTTCATTACATTTGAGGTAAAGCTCACTTTGACCTACAAGGCCCCTATATAATCTCTCTCCATGAGCACTTCAAAGTCATCTCATATCACTCTCCTTGCTCACTAAGGCAACCACACTAGCCTCCATGTTTTTTCCTTGAACTTACTGAGTTCTTTCCAGCCTCATGACTTTTAGCTTTGCTTTTTTGTAATGCTGACTCCTTCTACATTGTGTATTCAATAATTGCCTCCACAGGAAAGCTTCTTATTGATAAACAATGTAACTCCAACTACCATCAGTTACTCTCTGTCATATCATTCTTTTTGTCTCCTTAAAGTTCATACCCTGGCATGTAATTACATTATTTTTAACTCACTTCCCTGTGTACTGAGTGTGCCCCACTTCCACCCCTAAGTAGATCACAAGATCTACCAGGACAGTGACTGTGTCTAGAGTAGGGACTCACAATATGTGTGGAATTAAGAAATGGATATATAAGCAAATAAAATTTGAAAATAAAAGTGATTGAGTGTGCTTCGTGGGAACTAGATTAGGTAGGGGAGTCTAGGGTCAGAAAAAATCTACCACAAAAGGTAATACCTGTTGCTTCTGGAAGTGATAGTGAGGATTAGTCAGGTTAAGACAAACCTGAGAAAGACTTTCTAAACATTCATCCCAAAGGCAAAAAAAAGATAAGATGAGAAGCTTTCAAGAATTCAGGATAATTTGTAGTTCAATATAGTAAGAGCATAAGGTAGAAATTGAATACTGATGATTCTTAAGTTTTTAATGCAACTAAAGCAAAATATAAAATAAGCCCTTGTGTACCATGCCAGTGATTTTTTTTTAATTATGCTTTATTGGTAAAGTTGTGTTTAGTAAAGTACCTTGTACATGAAAATTAATTTAAAATAAAGCATCTGATGTCAATGTAGAGGATGGTTCCCTCGGTGTCTAGCTTAAGCAACTACATGGGTGGTTGGTGCTATTCATCAAGACAGGTAAAAAAAGAAAGCCACTAAAATGTGAATGGAAAGATAAGTGTTCCATTTTAGAAACGGGTTTCAAGTTCACATGAAATGTATATTTCCGATGAGCAAATGAATATATGAGTCTTAATATCTGAGATGGATTACGGGTTGGAGATCATAACAGCATCAGACATATTCACAAATATTCTCTCTCTTTCCATGTGGGCTTATACACCTCTGCTCCCTTGTTGTTGGGCCAGGTCATGGAAGTGAAGTGCAAGAAGCATAGATAGACATTACTTCTGTGGAGATGCCTTAAAAGATCATGTATAATTCTCTGACTTTGCTTTTCTCTGTTACAAGGATTACAGAAATGCATGTTTTCTGAAAGACACTAAAGAATTGACTTCCCCCACTGATCTGGGAGAAATGAACTTTTATTGAGTTAAGCCACTGAAATATTGGGAGCTTGCTTGTTACTGCAGCGAAGCCTAGTCTCTCCTTACAAATAAAGATGCTATCAATTGTCTGATTGCATGTTAGTTAAAATCATGAAAGCAGATGAGGTCTTTCAAGGGGTGTATAAGCTCAAAAGTATGCCAAGAACCAAGGCTTAAGGAAAACAAGCACTGAAATGACAGCTCAATCAAGTATTGTCTTCAAATGCCACTAAGGAGAATCAGTTAAAATAAAAATAAAAAAAAAAGAAAGCAGTGTCATGGAGGAAAAAGGAAATAAGACTTTCAAAGAAGAAATAGAAAACAGAATTGAATGCAAACTATTCAAGTAAATGAAGAACTGAAAAATGACCCTTGAATTTAGGAACTGGAATCAAAGATGACCTCAGTGAGAGCAGTTTTATCAGGATTGTTTGAAGGCGAAATATGGAAGGTTTTAGCATTGACTAGGAGGCAAAGACTACTTTTATTTATTTTTAAAGACTACATTTAAGAAATGTGGCTGTAAAGCCTAAGGAATTATATTTTGTTTAAAAGGAAAAATAATCAAAAGATGAAAGTAGTTTGAACTTATAATTTTTTAAAAAATCACCCCTTAATTATATCAATAGCCATAAACATTGTATCTAACAATTCATACACTCAGTGCCCTAAATATTGGGGGGCATCACATTTAGGGGGGAATAAGTATACAGCTAAAGCAGTTAAATGAAGACGAGTGTAAGTGACTAAATAGATATGTAGATAGACAGATATGGATGGAGAGATGTATGTAAATATGCAGATATGTATCCCATCAGAAGTACAGCAAATACATTATAATTAAAGGACTTGTGTAGCTTTGACTGAATTGTTTAGATGTACACACCCACATGCACATATATATGTTATAAAAATAAGTCAATACTATGTTAATACTAAGAAGAATGACAACAATTTGGTGAAATGAATTCACAACTCAAATTTCTCTACAGTTTCAGAGAAATGTATTTATAATATGATTATATTATATGATTAATAATCACTCTATTAATTTAGAGTGATGAGACCAGTGCAATGGTGGCTCAGGGCACAGTTCTCGCCTGCCATGCTGGAGACCTGGCTCTGATACCCAGTGCCTGCCCACGTGAAAAAAAAGAAAAAAAAAGTCGAGTGATGAAAGCCTTGCATTCAGGTTTTTCAGTATTTCTCATAAAAATAGTTTGTCAGGCAACATGAATTTACAACAAGGAATATGTACATATTTTTCATAAAATGAATCATCATTTAGGTAGATACAATATTACAGGTTCCTTTAGATAATTAAAGCTTTTCCACACTGAATATCTTAAAGTTAAATATATATATATATATATATACACATATACACACATACATACATGAGTATTAAAACTGAATTAGATGTACTAAATTGACTATTTTTTAGAGAAGGTTGCTAATGATGTACATTTATTGTAGGAATAAATAAATTCAAGAAAGAAGCAAAGATTAAATAGCTCTTAATAATTATTTGAGAGATGATAAATTTATAGAAATAAATGGATGGATGATTTTCTGAGCCTCAAGAAATATTTTGTTGTCTTGATGTACATTAGCTACCCTCTGAATATCAATGGTGTTTAGAAGCTGTTTAAGCTTAAAATGTAAATTTATGCAGCCATTAGAGAATCATTTGTGTAAAAAATGCAGCAAATTTGAGACAACATAAAAGCGCTACAAGCTTTTAGACAGGGTGAGAACTTTGCAGACTCATTTTAGGCTGTCAGATGAAGTGTGTTGCTGTGGACACTCTATTAATGCTGATGGAATGAAAAAATATTCATTATCCTTGCTAAGCATATCAAGATTCAACCTTTCTTAATCAGTACCTTTCTAATTATAATTAAAATTTGGTCTTTCCAAACTGTAAGCTACAATGTACTATCATACAAATTAGAAGATTATAGCTATCAAGAAAGGCATTCCTTTTTTTGTTACTTTACACGGTTACCTAAATAACATTGCCCTCCTAAATATGCCAGATCCATCCTATTAGGATAGGACAATACAGTGATTAAAAATGCATACCGTAATATTGACTAAATAATTATGCACTATAAGTTAGTCACAACTTTCCCAGCTGTTCACTCTATGATTATAACATGGGAAACACCAACAGGAAAAAAGAACATTCTGTAAAGCAGTGTTCCTTTAAGTGTGGTCTGTAGACCGCTGGAGGGCTACAAACTATTATAGCCCAAGACAGCATAAATACAGAACTAGAGAGTATGTGTTTACCAATCTTTATTTCAACATGACATTGCTGAGCCATCTAGGAACATCATCTTTTTTCTTGGTGATCCATTTCTATTTCATTTTTTAACAGCCTTGATCCTTCGACGGACTGAGGGGAAATCACACATGATTTGAGAAGCACAAGGGTACCGTTTACCTTAAAAAATAGAGGCAAATTATCCATCAATGTTAAGAGCCCTGATAAAAGCCCACATAAGCAAGAGGTGAAACAAAAGAAAACCAAAATAATAATAATAATAATAGTTTAGGACACACAGAACTTGATCTATAATAGCACTGAGACAATATAAGATCAAAAGTATTCCAGGGCAGGTCAGGCTTGGGATTATGTTCTTGATCAGTTTGGGCTCAGAATTTAGCAACGCTTAAGGGCAAAGGAAATTGGAAATTAATATGAGAATATATATTCCTCTTATATGATACGCATCTAGTGTCTGTTTTTGTGGACAAGTTGTATAAAATGGTGCTAATGTAAATATCCCTCTCCAGGCTCAGATATCACTCTGTTCTACCAAGGCTCTTCTTGCTTGGAGAAGAGTCTGCCCAGATCTGCAATTTCTCGAAGTGAACTTTGAGGCCTCACTCTTCCTAGGGGGATATACGCAACTCCAATGTCTGTTAAAGGTTTGCCACTAATTATCTATAACCTTGGGGACATTTCAATGTCTATTTACATGGCTCTGTCACCTGCAGCCTTCTCTACTCTAGGCACTTTGTGTTCCACATGCTATGATGATGGGATATATTAAAGGCTATTACCCTCATGGGAGGTAGATTGTTGTAATTGAGGCAAAAAGGGGTAGACCCTAACTCTTTCTCTAAGCTATTAAATACCCTCCCTAACTCATAGAGCTCAGCATTTTCCTATTTTATCACTTAAACTCCACTCGCAGGTCAGCACCATTTACCAAAAACAGAACCTAGTTTGTAATTCATCAGGAAAACATGTCAATCTCCTCAAAAGAGTTACTGTTCTTTGATTATATATTCCTTAGATCTGCTTAATGTTGCCAAATCTTGCAATTGCCTTAACCGTACCTGTGATACCTTAATTTACCTATGAAGAATTTTATATGCAATTGTCTAATGCATATCAAAGTTTTCATTACATGATTGCAAAATTTGGATTTTGTAACTTTAACGTATTTTATCTCTCCTTTCCACCCACTCCTTTCCTTCCATCTATAAAATATGGCAGCATCTCCCCTTGGCTCTGCTACATTTATTAACAACTTTTTTCTACCTCAACAATTAATTGCATGAGTTTATGGGGAAAAAAGCCCCACAATGCTCAAATATCTCTACCACATGTAGTCTAGCATGTGTACACACCATTCTCAAATTACTCATTCCAACTTCACAATTGAAAGGATTTTTCTTAACCTTCATTTTCTTTGTGTTAATTGATAAAAACCCACTGGTTCTTAAGATTTTTTCCTTCCTTGATCTCCTGACATTGCACTTTGTAATTATATTTCAACCACTCCCTCATCTTCTTTAAGCCTACACTTAAACCTTCCATCCCTAAATATAACCCTATACCAAATTTTCATTCTTTGTTCATGTTCACTTTATCTTTAGAGAGCTTATTTCATACAAGGTGTTATTCTGATACATGCTGTAGGAAGTACAAAAAAAAAAATACTAACTAAAAAGCAGCAATATTCCTCCTTCGTGTTAATGATGCTGAACTTTACCTGAGCTGTATTCACCCATAAAAGTAACAAGTAAGAAATCCTCCCAAACTTTTGTTTTCCAAAATCCCACCGCTATTTTGTGTTCTTGGAAATCGCTTGTTGTAAAACTCAACAATCTTCCCAAACTAGGAAAATGCATACATTTTTTATCCTTCCCTTACACCAGTACCAGTTAATCACTCTTCTTTATTTCTCCTCTTGACTGATTTCATTCAGACTTTTTCCATTTCTCTCCTCCAAAACTGCAATAACCTCACACCAACTCACCTGCCTTATATCATAATTTCCCCCCAAGTCATCCTCATCATTATGAGTAAATTTATCTTCGAGAATGCAAATCTGATCATATCCCAGTTGTCAAAAAAATAATATCAAATTCCTTAATTTGGCACCAAAGTTTCCTCAGGAAACTCAGATCCTGTAAACACAATCTGTGTTCCCGAAATGAATGCCAAAATGCCAAATTACCTGCCCTGCCACCCACATACTCCCAGGGCGCTGCTCATCACCTATACTTCACCACTAGCTGGAAAGCCTACCCCTTCCTGTGTGTCTGGCTGACTCCTTCCCAAGGCCACCCTTCCTTCCCTCACAAAGGACGGCTCTCTTTTCTTTTGTGTCCCTGCTAAGTTCTCTCATTGCACCTTTAGCATACTGCATTATAATTGTTCACTTGTTTCACCCACATAAGGTTGTAAAATATTGGACCACTCTATTCATTTCTATAGTTCTCTTAAATAGCAGTCTTGTCATTTCCATTTGGCTCCAAAATGTCGAAGGGATTTGGTGATGTTAGTGATTGCTCCTTTAGGTTCTGTTGGTCCGTGACCCCCTTCATGGGGATGTTGAAAATAAAATCGCAATCCCAACCACCTGTCACTTTACTAGGAGAAGGCATTCCCTTTAACAACACAAAGAACCTCACTTACACTAAGATGAATACCCTTCATATGAGTAAAGAGGGAATCTCAGTGTGTGTGGCCTGGAAAGAGACACATAGCACAGGTTTTGAGAATAAGTAGCCATGCAGTGATAAGCAGTTTTCACAGGAAACTTTGCCTTTTACTGTAAGATTCCCCTATATTTCTTTAGACCAGGAAACAGAGCTATTTTCTTTGCTACAAAGACCTTCTGATTAGGGAAAGAGCCAGATGAATGGTCTACTACCAGGTAGGTATTGAGGAAATCCCAATCCTCTTTCTAAACGTTTTCCCTTATGACCTGGAATCTAGGTACCAGGTTTCTGCTTAACACATCTCTTATGTTTTATAACACATACTTCCTGAGATTCTAATTCCATCAGTTTTATTCATCTCACTCCTCAGAGGTGACATGCAGAATTGGCAATACAGTCCTTCCAGTCAAATACTCAGGTCTCTTTGTAAACACTGTCAGAGGCAATGAAATTAGTCAAAGGGTCTTTAGTCTGACATAGTCTGAATTCTGACTCTTCACATAAGAGACTTATGAGACATTTCTCAATTTAATAAATCAACCTTAGCTTTCTCATTTATAAAATAGGAATAAATATATTAAGTGCATTGGCCCTGTAGAGACCCTGTGGTTTCTTGCTCAGTATCCCTCCCCACCTCTCTCTGCTTCCCAAGAGAACCGTGAGGATTCAGACTTCTACCCATTATATGCATAGCTGTGTATCTCCTGTACAGCTTCCCTGACCCTTAGAGATAGGTCTCATCATGCTGCCATTCCAGATTTCAATGACTGTATCAGGAATAGACATATGTCCACATGTCCCAATTCTAATACTCCATGGACCCTGATGAAATTTTATTCAATACTTTATTTAAAAGTCATATAATTGTCCCGAAGCTATCTATTCAACAGGTGAGTAAGAGGAGGAGAAGCATCTGCTTAGCCACTGCTCTTCCCTGCTCCTCACTGAGAAGTGACGCTGGAGCTGCCTATCAATTCATTCTTGAATCTTATAAATGATGAAAACTCACATTCCCCTTGACTGTCAGTTGTTTTGTTTTTTTTTCATCTTCCTAGTTATGCTGGCTCCACAAAGTAAAGGAAGTATATCTGATTTCAGTTTCTATTATCAGGTGGAGGGTGGGAGACTGCAAATAGAATCGACATCAATAGCAAGGTAGAGTTCAGTGAAGAACTACAGGTAGTTTTGTGTTTTCATAAATTTATTTAAAACTTTCCTTAAATTCCACAAGGATGAATTTTCTCTGATTATGCTTTCAATCACATGCCCACATTACACACAAAACAAAAAGTTCGCAAAGTAATAAGCAAACTTTTTATGGGAAGGGAACACTGACGTACGCTATATCCTCATTTGGGCTCCCTCATGTGGACACACAGCTATTGAAGCAATCGCTGTATCAACTCACTGTCCCTTAGGGTTTTTCTCTTGCCATGAGCTAGGATAGCAAAGGGCTCAGTTTATTTCATCAGATTTCAGAGTTAGCACCTTCTGGTTTCTAACCTATTCTTTCAACCTGTCACTGAATATATCCCAACCTGAATGCTCTAGGCAAACTGAGGTTCTTCTTGTCTTTCAAATACACACTCTTGCCTGCCCTAAACTGGCTCCCCTACCTAAGCCATCTCACACTGTCCTCTCGAATTCACTCATATTTCTGAGAACTCTGCATTGGAAACCTGATCACTAAGTAAACTGTAGCAAATTCCTGGAGGTAAAAATCTTGCCCCAAGCCCTGCTCCCTGAGATCTGAAGTTATATAAAGTTGAACAAGATGGGCCATGGAGTTTTCATTGGTAGGGACAAATACAGGATCCCCGGAAATAAAAAAATTACCTGAATGGAAGTGTTTATCTGAGCTGGAAATTAGAGCTCAGAACATTGAACATAAGAGTTAGAGATACAAGACGTTTTCTGGAAAAGAAAAAGATAAGACTGGAAAGAGAAAAAGGAGGGAAGGAAGGAAGGAAGGGAGGGAGGGAAGGAGGGAGGGAGAGAAAGAAAGGGATGAGGAAAGAAAGGATGAAAGAAAGACATTCACCTTAGGAAGCAGAGACTATGTTTCGGTTTTAACCTTTGGGAAGCAATGCCTGAGCACGAGAGTTGTGACTTTGAAGTTCACACATGAGACTTCCCTGTAACCTAGCCAGAGACCTAAACCAACAAAGGCATTATTTCAAACTGATGGGAATACGAAGGCCTAATTTCAATTGTGATAGTTTGGAGTAACAAGAAGTAGTGGCAATAGGGAACTAATCCGACCCTAATTTTATATCTAATAGGCATTTAGAAGTAATCAGTTCATTTCGGATTTGACAAAAATTGTGATTAATTTTACGTAGCTTCAAGTCTTCCAATCATGAAATGTGGGTGCCTTGATCATTACATCAAAACTGAAGTAAAGTAGCTATGATCTAATTGGGTTGTTAAAATGAAAACAAGCAATATCACAACTACCTGCAGTCAACCTCTATTATAGGAACAGATCCATTTCCTACTTAAGGCAGAAATAAGAAAAAGCGATTAATAAACTGTGTCAATAAGTCCTCTAGGAAATGAAGGAAATTTAGAGGTAATACTTCAGTAAAAATTGAAAAGGTGGTCAACTTATGGCGTGAAGGTATGTGTGACATTTGTCACTCTGGAAGAAAATGTGATTTGGAAAAAAGAAAACTGTACAATACTTCTGCAATGTAAACAGGCAGTGGAGACTCATTATGCTAATAGTACTGACCTTTACTATCAGTAATACTGATTTCAAGAATTTTAAAAAGTCCATGTTTTTGCACAATGTGAACTTAACAGGAGAGTCTGCAACTGATAATCATGCACTGCAGAAGCAGTTTCTCTTGAGATTTAAAGAAAAAAACATCATAGAGGTGAAATATTAGAGGTAAGGGAAAGTGTTCAATAGAGAAAACTGGCCTCATTAGAAGAAAATGCCTCAGAGAATATAGGTATTCAAAGAGAACAAGCAGGCAACAGGGTTGAAAACAGCCGAGATTCTTCTTAGTGAAAATGCTGCAGGCATTTTGACTACTTTGGGTTCTTCCAATTACATTATATGTGAGGAACCCCTTCCATATGTATTTATTGTCTGATGAAAGTAAATTATGAAAGACTTACTGTAGCATAGCTCTTTTCCTTTTGTTTCATAAGCTTTCTGTGCCAGAATGTAAAAAATAGCCTGCTTCATAAAACCTTCAGGTTAAGATTATGAATACTGTATATTTTTCTACAATATTTTTTGTAGATTAAGAATCAAAATTAATTTGCACAGCAAATGGTATAAAGGCTTTGAGCATGCATTTCTGAATTATTCTAAAGGGATTGATGGTCAGATGTGTTTGGTAGGTTTTGCTGTACTCTAGTATGGGAATGTTTTAAGCAGTCTAGAAACTCTATAAACTTCTGTCCCATGGAGGAAGGTTGAAGAAACATCTACATACATGGAGGTTTTCTGCTTTCATAAGCCTAGATAAGTTCATCCACAAACACCAGCCAAACTCTTGCCTTGTGGAGCAATTCCAGGGCCCACCAACTGCTTGGAGAGATGGCCCCAGAGTGGTGAACAAGTTCAGTCAGGTATTTGTTCTTCATAGACGAAAAAATCAAGAATTTTAGTAGACTCACTGCCTGAAAAAAAGTTTATTCCAATCTTAAATAAAATTACTAATATATGTGAACTGTAAATATCCATGAAGAGCCAATAGTAAGAAGACTAACTATCAGTTGCTTATAAGATGTTTCAAAAAAAATAAGGAGAAAGAA
Source organism: Tamandua tetradactyla (assembly GCF_023851605.1). NCBI lineage: Eukaryota > Metazoa > Chordata > Mammalia > Pilosa > Myrmecophagidae > Tamandua > Tamandua tetradactyla. The sequence continues at coordinate 42,395,543 of NC_135330.1, read as the reverse complement.
AGGAAAAACAGTAAGAAAAGAAAAAAAAAAAAAGTGAAAGAGATTAGACTTTCTAATATGAGTCTAATAACTTGGAACTTGATCATTGAAATTATATGACGTATGTTTTCAAGTTCAGTTAAAATATAAATGTGCATACACTTAAGCTTTGTCTATTGTTGAAAAATTTACCTATGTTATTCATTAGCACATGATGCCCCCTTAAGTACATTGTTTTGGCCATTAAATCACTGAAAAATTTTCTGTTCAAGATTCTTACCCCTTTGATAAGAAATATGCCTATTTCCACTTACATATTCCCTATAAGACTGCAAACTGTCACAAAGCTCTTAGAAAGAAATTTGGCAATGAAAACATAAGCCTTTAAAAACATTATTCTTTTTGACAATGGACTCTCTTTCTACTATCTATTCATTGAAATAATTTGAAATTATCCAAAAAAAGAACAGATTTATAGGAAAAATACTTACTGAATTGGTAACAAAACAGTCAAAATAACCCCAGTTTGTAACTATAGAGAAATGAAGTCTATGCACTAGATTGAATAATATGCACACATTAAAATAATGTGTCCTGAATTTAATGGTGTGGTAAATTGTGAGAACTGGATTTTAAAAAGAAATAAATATTATTATATATGCATAAGATCATGATCATTCAAAAACTTAACAACAAATGACAAGAAAGAAATACAAGAAAATATTACCTGTAGTGCTTCTTCTGAGATTATGAATATTTTGCTAATTCCCATACATTTATGCTTTCCATATTTTCTAAAATCTCCATATTATTTTTCCAAACATAAAGCTATGTTTTAATTTTCAAAATAATAAGAGTTTCTCTCATTGTTGGGCATTGAATCATGCACCCCACAAAACTCATGTTCAAACCTAAATCCCTGTTACTATGGGTATTAACTCATTTGTAAATAGAACTTTTGAAAATATTATTATGAATTAAGATGTGGCAAATTGAATGAGGGCGAGCCTTGGTCGAATATGGCTGAAGTCCTAACAGGCAAAGGAAGGTAGACACGGAGTCAGTAAAAGCTAGATGTAGGAGAAGACAGAGAGAAAGAGATTGCCATGTGACAGAGAAATACTATCACTAGAACATTACAGTTTTTGATAAATCATGGCCTGGATGACACCCTTATTTTGAACTTCCAGCCTCCACAAATATGAGTCAAAGATGAGCTGGTTGGTTTAAGCCAATCAGCCTGTGGTATTTGCGATAGTAGCCTTGGCAAACTAAGACAGTCATTGAGCTGAAATGAAGGTAAATGGGGAGAACCTGAGAGCTGTTGTTAGTGATAAGAAGTTGTAGGTATAAGCAAGAGTTGATCACAATACCTGAGATTCCTACCCTTAGAATCCTTCCCTTTCAGGGCTGGGCTCCAAAAGTCCTTGACAAAATTCAAATACATTACCTCAATCCATTAGATCATGAATGAAGCCATTACTTCCCATGAAGCTACCAGGATCCATAGTAATGTCTAATTTAACTAATCTACATAGAGGAAGGACCAGGAAAAGTAGAGTCGAGAAAATTACATCAAGTCCTAGATATTATCAGTTGTAGAACACATTGTTACCTAATACACCACTACAAAGTTAAAAATGCTGTAAATTAAACTATGAGGTACTGCTATTCATCCCTTGAAATTTGTATTTTGTTTTACTCATTGTAAATGTTGTAATGGACTTCCTTACACAAAAATTTATCACACATTACTATTATGTATATATAAAAAGGAAATCTAAGAGAAATGAAGTGGTTAGGATGTTCCTAACATTACTTTATTTTCAGAGCCCAACTCTTCTAAATAACTTTCCAACGAAGAACCATGTATGTCTGCGTGTTTCACATATCAGATGAACTGGTGATGGAATTTTCTTCAAAGCTTTCCAAATTTCCAAGCTGTCACTTTCTTGATTGTACCAGAAGGTGTCAACGAGAGATGCATAAACCTTCCCCAAGTAGTTCTACAATGTTTTATAAACTAAAAGTTCAGGATTGCCTTTGTTTATTCAAGAACAACAACCAAGTATATTAAGACAACTAAACAGCAAGGGCTGACAGGCAAGCATTGATGCCATACCCCGCATGTGGTGTAATATCCCAATTACACAGAGGTTAAATTGTTTAAAAAAAAAAAAAGGCAGGGGGGAGGGTGGGCATATCAGAATCTATGAAAAAGTAACTTGGCATAAAACTATGGAATTGTAAAGAATACATGGGACAGTGGTGGGCGGGTATGGTCAGGGGGTAGTCTGGAGATGGAGGAACGTTCAAAAAGGAAAACCTGATGACCACTAATGACAAACTTTACATACTTCACTTTCTCAAGTAGGCATAGCTGGTATTATTACTTTTATTTTATAATGTGTTTCATACTTAGTAAATGATGGGCAGAGCTAAAATCTAGTTCTTCTGATTTCTGGAACAATCTGTTACTGTCATCACGTACATGTGCAATAAAAAAAAAAAGGGTACAAAAATAATTAACATATGCATATATGGTCCTTGAATATGCATATCCAATAAAGGAGATATATACACATATGTATTCAATTCAATAAAAATAAAAGGAATGGCACATAACAGAAACAATATTCAATAAAGAGGATTTTAAAAATTAACATGAAATTAGTGCTTAATTGCATATTTAAAATAATTAGAGAGATCAGATGTTAATCATGCTTCTTTGGGTTACCCTAAAAATACAGTTGTTCTGACTACAAAGCCAACGCATGCATTATACAATATTAGCACCTGAAAGGTGTACGCATTTTATCAGGTTGCTGCATGACTGTTCTCCACTTCTTCCTTCTTTCATGCTTCCATTAGTAACACTCTTTTAATTTTATTCCTCTATATTTATTTCTTTCCTTCTACCTTTCAACTTCTTTTCCTCCAGTATTTCTGGCTTGGTGTGGGCTCTATAGTCATTAAGCCATACTACTAATTGAGCTCAAGCCTGAAAACTTTCCTGGCTCTTAAATTAGATGCCAATTTAGCTTTTGATTCCTCTCTAGATTGTGTCTTATATGATTCCAATATAATGACTTCCTATTTGCATTTTAAGCATTTCTTTCATAATGGGTTCTAACATGCTGTAGTCTACCTGTATCAATGCATTCATTATTTTAACTATCATTTATTAGGTTGTAAAATTTCTGTGAAATATAACAAGATGAATAAAACACCTAACAAATATATTTGTTTACCCTATAAGTATAAATATTTTAACATTTTCTTCTTAATCTCAAGAAATGCAGTATTATAAGGAATCAAAAGAATAATAAGTTGCTCTCTGACTAAGATTAAAATGATAAACACAGACTGCAACTTAAGAGTTGAATGATGCTGCTTTTCTTCTAAAAGGGGGGGAGAAAAATACTACTTGGGTGGCTTTTGGTAAGATTAATAAAGCATAGCTCATTAATTGTCGTCAGGATCCTCGTTGGCTTCCAGATCTATTTATTTCAATGGAGTATACATTCTCCATATGATTCAGCAACTATGAGTGATGCAATTAGAATATTTAATAAAGAAGGTCATATTTGGAATATACTATAGTTTCTTCCTGACAACATAAGTCAGATTCCCTGCGCAATTAAATATTTTCACAAAAGGAAGACAAGAACTCCACTGACAAGAAATTTAAAGATTATGATAGAACCTATGATTGTGACAAGTGTTATTTTTCTCAGTGCTGTAATTTGCTCAGGTGCATTTATCTTGTAAGGGCATGTGATATGCACTGCAAATTGAAGGATTAGCAAAATGTTGCAAATGATAGGATTATGAAACTCCATCAAGATGAGAACTAGAAATGCATAGCACTAGTAAATAGGAAAAAATGAGTATGATAAAGAGTCAAATGGAATATATTTTTATTTCTTGATTTTCAGGTCATATGATTTTAATATTTTTTTCAATAAGACTTGAAATCAATGCAATCACTGAATAAAAGGTGGATAAAGAATCTAGAATTAAGAACAAATATGCTTATTTATGAATAATTACCAGTCTGCCCTATATTTTTTGAAAATTTTATCATTTTTATTCTCAAGAACTTGCAAAATCTATAGATTTTATCTAAAAAGTAACTCTATTAAACCCTAGTAGGAATCTGCCTTCATAGCACAGATACAAAAGCAAAGCTTGGTTTGCTAAGAAATGTCGTCAGGGTAATTAGACATTTTTTTTTAACTCCAGGATACATTTCATTTTGAAATCTCTCTGAATTAGTAGTTGAGCTTCTGCTGAATATAAATTATTCTCCTAGTGCTTTTATAGTGTATCAATTTATTTTCATCACAGCAGAGTCTATCTGAACCTAATCCAGCAAAGATTGGATGATGATTTCAAAGACGTTTTTCAAAAAAGCTTTGTTAAAAACTGGCATATCCTCTTTAGAATACTTCAACTTTCCTAGTGATGAGAAATAGTACACAGAACAATTTAAGTGGTTTCCTGGATTTATTTATCTAATCAGTTAAAATATAAATATGATTTATGGACACTGCTTAAGCATTCCCTCTTTTGTAAGCAACTTAATTTCATCATCTACTCTATCTTGCTTAAGCCATTCTACCTTTCTTAGCATAAATTATTCAAAGATCAAAAGAAGCAAACAAAGAATTCACATTATTTAATAATATAATGGCAAAGTACAGCAAAATGTAAGCTCCCCCTTGACCCAGAATTTGCTTTAGGTACATCCAAATATTTGTCATCCTGATAATTACTATTTAATATAAGTACAATTAGGTTTAAGAATGCAGGTTGTATTACTTTAAGGCTAAAAGTGTGATTTTTGAGATTTGGGATGGCTCATCAATTTACTAACAGTCATTTCCAATCAAGTCAAGTCATTTGTCACATTGCCTCTGAAGAGGCCCCCTCTGAATTTGTTCAGTGTCCCACCCCAATGAAAAGACCAATGAAAAGGTCTCTTACCAAACCAAACATGAGATCGATCAGAGTCTCCCTCATAATGCAGTCTTTTGCTCCCTCACTCATGTATAAGGAGCATTTTTCTACTGAGCCATGTAACTGTTCTATAGCTGTTCATCCCTGTCTTGCCCAGTGCCAGCAGAAACATGTAAAACATGCAGAAATTTAGAGAAACATCCAGCTCTGAAAGGAAGTCAGGGATGGGCTGAAAGAAATTGTTTAACCTAGGCTGTCCCACAAACCAGTATGATTTTGACTTCATCATTAACAAGCTGTGTGACCTTAAGCAAGTTATGTACCCTTTTAAAAAGCTTTCGTTTCCTCGCTTGCAAAATAGAGATAATACTAACAGCTACCTCACGTGTGCTTGCTCTGAGGCTCAAATAAAACATTGCATCTTTCACAGAAGAAACACTCACTAACATCTCAGTTTTTGTTGTTGATGCTGCTTTTCTCGCCCCCCCCAAGTCATAAACAATTGAAATAACATCTCTTTTCACTTTACTACATTCCTATTGTACGCACATCACATTTATTGCAATATATACTGATATGACCAATTTTTTGTGACAATAGGACTGGTCACATTTATTATTGCTCACAAAGGAGGTGTTTAGTCCCTGTATCAATAATAATAAGAAAATAAGTGTCTTTAGAGAGGAAAACAGAACTGTTGGGTGGCTTTTTGTTAAGTGGGAAAGACTAAATAACAATTCTGCCTCCTTTTGGACTTCTGCCATTTGGATCAGGGCTTTAAAGACTCTTACTATGTTCTACAGAGACAATGGCTAAATATGGTCTTCCCTTCCCTTTGGGAAGGGAATCAGGGAGCCAGGGAGGGGGGCAGAAAATGAATACAGTAATTTTAAAACAGATTATTTACCTGCCTGTAACTATTTTTTTTAATTATCCCCTAGTCTGAGTAAATCATTATGTAAGTATTCTAGACTTGTGTTTCTTCATGGAGAAGTAGAATCCAAGACATTAATTCTACAAATCTTTCCAATTGTATCAATTTTAGAAATTAGACTGTGCTTCCTTAAATTGTAAAACAATGCATCTCTTAGCTACCTGCCAGGAGAGGGTACTGTAAAATTAAGGTGAACACGTTTTCAAACATCTATATCAGGGCTTTCTGTTAAATGTGGCATGTAAGATAATTTTCCTTTGTCCCCTCCCTTTCTTAAAATATACCTAAACTAATGCAAAAAATAAAAATTGGAAATTTCACCTTCAGTGAACCAAAGAAAGAAACAGAACCTCAACCAAGAACTTCAATAGATAGTTTGAAATCTTTGTTTTAACTGTTGATAGTGCATTTTAAGTGCCCATACAGAACAAAGATGTACTTACAATCTTAAGTCCTATCCAATAGAGCAAAGAAGCCTAAGAATAGAGGGGTAACATGTAGGAAAAAGAGAAAATGTCCCTGGAGAAACTCAAATCTATACAACAGAATGATAGAGAAAGCAAAGTTGAAGAAGAAAACGTACTGCCGTGAAATTTCTGGGCAAGGTGGGCTATCAAGGGTGAAGAAGATTGAAGAATTTAGGAGAACAACTGCAGTTTACAAAACACAGTGTTTGTTGTGGTGGGACCTTGCTACTGAAGATCACGTGAACACAAACACCAAAATGGGACTAATCACAGAGAAAAATTATATTAAAAATTTCCTGAACTCTTTCAGATATGTTGCCCAATAAAAACTTCAGAATGAACCCCTGGCCTTCTGCAACCACTCACTCCACGATAGAAACGAAATTCATACACACACAGCAAGGCACAAATGCACTATTCTTTTAAAAATAGCCAACCCCAGTAAAAATAATGATAATAATCAGAAAGAAAAGAACATAAGAAATTTACAAAATGAAATAAGCATAAGGAAAATAGGCTGAATAATGAATGTTAAAACATAAATTGTTCAAGGACATTACCAAAAAATTGGTCAACAAAGTCACAAAAACTAAGACACAACATGATATCTACAAAGAAAGAGAGCTCAAAGAAGAGATAAAATACCTCCAAAAAGACTGTAAGACCAAAGAAGGAAATAAAAAAACGAGTAGGCAGAATTCAAAATAAACTTGAAGAAAATAATAAAATATTATAAAGATTAATAACATTAATATAGTATATATAAAATAATGATGACAAAATACTTAAAATGGTAGCTAAAATTGACGTCACACAAAATGTCAATCCACACTGAAATAACATCTTCAGGAGATCATATTTATAATATGATCTTGTGGTCCACACCCACGAGAATGCAAATCAAAATGCAAACAAAGATCAGGAACACATCCAAACTGGTATACACAATGCAATCGACCACAGCCTGCAATATTTGCCTATCTCTTGGAAGAAAAGTTTCTGCTTCCTAGAATGGGTCCAGCGGAATTACTATTTTATCAGGTGGTCAACTGCCACCTTCTCTGATTCTCAGCTTTGGTTTCTGCTGTTGGCAGGTTTTCACATGTATTAGTGGAAGTAGCCACACATCAGTAATGGTGATAAAAAGTTCCAGTTGTTAAGCCCATCCATTTCTTTAATTTTTGCCATGATAGCCACTTTAGCCATTTTGTACACGAACCCATGGAGCAAACCCCAGGGCAGTTGAGAAAGAGGCTAATTTCCACCTTGTCCACTGGATATTTGACAGCACGCTTCAGAAGATGCTCTCTGATTGGCATTGACATAGCACAAAAATATTTTAACACTTAGATATGATCTCTAGTGTCCATCCACATAATTTTCCACAGACCTTTTTTATTTTGGGTGGCAGAGGGGCAGGCTAGGGCATGGGCTGGGAACAAAACTCACAACCCCCACGTGGCAGGTGAGAATTCTACCACTGAACTACCTGTGCACCCTTCACAGACTATCTGTTTTCAATCCTCAAGCCTTGTTTTGTTCAAGCCCCTCGGCATGTATTAATTTCTACTCATGTATAATTTAGATCCATTTATCCTTATAACTGGAAAATCAGATACTCTACCAGAAGTTCTGCCCACTGGGAGGATTTCTCTTCACCATTGTTTTTCGAGACCACTTTTAAGTGTGGCTGTAAGGCAATGGCCATCAACTTCTAACTAGTGCCAACATATTATGCATATGCATAAATAAATCACGCTAGGATTTTTCTTAGTTAATTAGTCTTTGGTAACTCTCCATATGGCCAAGGTCTGAATTGAAGGAGAGGCAGCAAAGCAGAGGAACAAATGTGATGGGAGTCCAAGACACTATAGGGCTGTTTACTCAAATCTTCTGATTCTGCTCAATCCTGGTCTTTTACATATCATTTCCATTTAACAGGAGACTGCTGCTATGCACATCCAATTTTATGGTTGGGTAAACCAGAAAATATTCAGTTCATAATGGGCAATTGGGGGTATATTGTCACTTTGTGTTTCAGTAGCAAACCAGGAGCTGCCTTTCCATGAACAAAATTTGTTGTCAGAAGACAATATGGCCTTACTGAAAATACTAGAAGTCTGGGCTATTATTCTAATACTGAGCTTACTATACAGTACCTAACAGACACTTCCAATGCACTGGGGATATCTGAGTGATAATGCTCAAGTTCAGAAAAGCTTGTATTGCAGCCTCAATTCATGATGACCCATTTCTTTCTCTAAACCATATTAAAACCAGCAGTCTTATGAATTATCCAGAATATAGACTGGAGTGATACACAAATGTGTAAGCATTGACTCTAAAATCCATGAAGTCCTATGCAGTAGTATCATATCTACTTCTTTGTGGACAGCAAATTGTCTCTCATTTGGAAGGACATCTCAACATACTGTAGATGATTAGACCCTTAGAAACTATATAGTTGTGGCTTGGTCTTGGATTCTCATTGAGTTTCTCTCTCATTCCCTTCCACACGTGTATTCTTAAGACATCCAGGATGTCTGTTCTTCTCTACACATCAGTTCCAACTGGCACAATATCCTGAATATAATGAAGAAGTGTGACGTTTTGGTGAATATCAAGATGGTCAAGAAAGTACTTAACTATATTAAAGAAAAAGAGCCAGAGAAATGACATATCCTTGAGACAAAACAATAAAGGAAGGAAGACTTGCCTTTACTATATGAAGGTAAAATTCTTCTGTTTCTATTTCCCCTCATCTCTGCGGGGGGAAAACAAAGTATTTTGGATTAATACAATATATGCCAAGACCTGTGTTGATTGATCCAAGATTGACAATCACAATTAACTACAAATATTGGCAATTACCACAAGGTTAAATCGTTTTATTCCCCATGACTCATGGTTTTTGTACAGACCAAAATGGCAAGATTAATGAATATGGGATTGGAAGCACTCCTGCATAATCTCATTAGTTCGCCCTGGGATGTGATACTTATTTTAGCAGGAGCAGAGACAGTTTCAAGAGCATCTATTTTGCAATTCAGACTATAATAGTTTCTCACTTCATGAAAAAGAGAAACAATGTGAGTATTTTGCTGGACACTAAGTACATTTTTTTTCCCAGTAAATGTTCTGGAGCTGGAGAATAATCAGAGACTGAGACAAGTGTCCAACTGGACCTGTTATAAGAAGGAATCAAGCCAATAATTAGTCTACAGCCCCACTTTTTCCACAAGTCTCCAATCAGACTGGCAAACCCCATTTGCATTTTGAGTCTCCAGGAGGTGGCAACCGTTCAGACAAGTATCTAATACTGTCCAGAAATTCTGTGCATTTTCTTTTCTCTAGTGCATGGCTGCCTTTGGTAAATGGTTTTAGATCACTCTAGGGAATCATTGGGGGGCAATTCATAATGTATGCCTATAGCCACATTCCAGAAGCTCCCTGTCAACCTCCCCCACACATCCGCTCATTCTCTCTCTCAACTACTTCCCCTCGCCCACCTTTCTCTTTCTCTCAGTTGAAGCCACCTCCATACAATGTTACTGAAAAGCATTCAGAAAATAAGAATCAAAATATTATAGTTAAGGTGGACCACAGTGGCTCAACAGGTAGAGTTCTCACCTGCCATGCGGAGACCCGTGTTCTATTCCTGGTGCTTGCTTATAAAAAAAAAAAAAAAATTACAGTTAAAAAAAATTGCCCCCCCCCCACACCAATCATGATGCAAAGGAAATCTGAAACACAGGACTCTTGCAGTAATTGGTTGTCTGAAAATGTATTTGCAGATATAAATTAAAACATCTCAAATCAGAAATTCAAAAATTCAAAACAGATATGGATAGAAAATATTGTACATGGAATGAGGCCTGAGAGAAACCATGAAACAAGTTGAAGAAAAATGTCCAAAATTATCTCAGAAATGAAGTCTAGATTAACACATGTCCATAGAGAATAGTTTTGGCTGAAAGTACCATAAAGGAAATTGAGAATACGAATGAAAACAGTCAAGAACAGAAGTTAAATTAAGAAATATATTTTTAAATTATCAATGAAAAGGGGATCAATAAAGAAGCAAGGCAAAAAAGTTCCAATATATTGGAGGCCCTGAAAATGGAAAACAAAACAGTGGGCAACATCTGTTTAAAAATCCAATCCAAAATAACTTTCTAGAAATTGAAGAAGGCCTGATTTATATATTGAAGGGGCTCATGTGGGATTAGGATCCACAAAATTCAAGTTTCCTTTTGTTGGTGAATTTTGGGGGAAATTAGTACTCTCTTAAATTTCTTGTGGGAGTGCAAAATAATGTAATCAGTTTGAAAGGCTGACAACATTTAGCAGAACTACAACATTTAGCAGCATTTAGCAGAACTACATATTCATTTGTTTTTTGGCAACATTTAGCAGAACTACATATCCATTTGTTTTTTGACCCAGCAATTGCATTGCTAGGAATTGACCTTGAAGGGGTACCTATACCAATACAAAACTAACAAACATATTTATGAGGTTAATTGTTAGAGCATTATTTTAATAACAAAATATTGAAAATAAAACACCATGCTCACCTATGAGAATTGTTTCAGTATATTACACAGTATACCCAGAAAATTTAGTTTTGTGCAGCCCTTAAAAAGTATGAGGAGATCTCTACAAACCGATATGGAAAGGCTTCCAAAATATGCTGTAATACTAAAAAGCAAAGTGCAAAGTTGTAAATATAGTATGCTACTCTGTACAAAAGAGGAGGAAATAGTATTGAACTGTTGCTTATTTTTATAAATGAAACACAGAAAGGAGAAATAAGAAACTAAGAAAAAAATATAAACTATAGAAAGTATGGGGTTCAGAGAGAATAGGATAGAAGCAACAGAAATGAAAGTGAAACTTTTCTGAGTAGATCTTTATATAGCCTTTTGAATTTTGAACCATGTATATGTCTTTCACAGTAAAAAATGAAATTAAGCCAAAAAGGAAGAAAGAAGTGAATCATAAAATTGAATACAAACAGAGAGAAATAACCCTAATAGTATACCAACATGAGACTATAAGAACACAGAAAGAAATACTTCATTGCAAGTAAATTAAATCAAAAGATCCCACCCACAATTGGGTGGGGCACATCTCCATAGTAACAACTTAATCAAAAAGATCCCATCTAACTGTAGTGAATCAGGATAAAAGAACATGGATTTTCTGGGGTACACAACAATTTCAAACCAGCACACCATCTTTCACTAAAAGGGGCCAAAGCACAAAAGACAGCTGGGCAAGAAAATTAGATTGGGGTCTGAAAGCACTGCATATTTTAGCATTAGGATTGGGTAGTAATAATAAATTCATTAGACTATTCCAACCGGGACTGAATCATATGTTAGATATTGTCTATTAGCAATCAGAATCTATTTGTATTTACTCTTTAACCTGCAGGGACTTGAACCTTCAGGACTACATTTCCTAATTCTCCTGGTGCCAGAGTTGTGAAGATAATTAAGATTTTTCCAATGCAATGGATCAGATTGAGTTTTGGAAAGCAACAGAGAGGCAGCAGCATTTCTTCTCCTGCAGTTGTGGCAGCTGAAGCACAGGCTTTAGCAGAGGTTAACTTTTCAGCAGACTGCTGGGCTCTGCATCCTGTGACTCTTCACTAACATAAGGACTCCAGGGTAACTGATACTGGGAACTGCCAACAACTTCCTGAACTTTGGATTGCACCTCTAATATGATGTGGAAATTTACTTGTACCCTCCATCCTGATTTCTTTATTTTCAAACCATCCAATACATTTGTAAGTACCACTTCCCTTTATTAAATCCCCTTCTGCTTGAAAAATCTCTGGTGGTTTATGCTTTCTTTTTTTGGCTGAACTCTAATTGATATAAATACCCTACTAGTATTTTTATTATCCTTTGGAAAAAACATGAAAGCATCCAGTAATTATTAATACTATTGGGACTTCTGAAAACTATTTTCTCTGGCCTACTTTTGCAAGTTCATAATAATGAGTATATTACCTCTGAAGATGACATAGTTCTTACATACATATCAATCATTATAATAGGGCCCACTAAAATCTTTCAAAGATCATGTTCAGATAAGAGGTAGCTTTTAAAAATATTTCATGGTCCGGAACACCAAATTCCAAGCAATTCATCTTGGAAGCAAAACCACTGCTATCCTATTGCTGTCATATTTCCCCTCCAGTGGACGCTACTACAGGATTACTGTCCTGCCATGTTATTACTACAACTGCTGCTTCCACCAGTACCATCATACATATCTTAATCTCTGATATAACTGAACTTCCAGGTGTATCTAGCCATATCTTGAGTGTATCATGTTCTCAACTCCATACTTGTATGTGCCACAGACCTATTCACTATGCCAATCTTTGAGGAGTCAAGTTCTCTTAATCTTTGCAAATCTTAGTACATAATACAGTGTACAAATAAGACTCCTGAAATGTCTGATTTAGCAACTGGCTAATTATTCAATAGTCTCTCTACCTAGAATGCTTTTCCCCCTTCCTTTCTTGCCTAACTCCTAGTTGTCTCCAAGACTGAGTCTAGATAGCAGGTTCATAGAGTATTTCCTTAGCCTGCTATCTAGCCTTAACATGGTCTTTGCTACCATCGTTCCTTGTGCTTACTTCCATAAAACCATTTGCATTTTATTGCAATTGCCTGCTTTCCTGTGTAACATCCAGTGTCCTTCAGGTATAAATAGAGTCATGTATAGCAGTCAAAATATACCATTTATTTGTCCCAACTCACTGCAGAGAAAGACCAGTTCACATGATTCAGAACAACCTAATGAAGGAAAAGGAATAAAAAGTTTGACCATGAGTTGATAATTGTTGAAGCTGAGAAATGAGTACATATGTGTTCCTTATACCCTACCCTATTTGTATTGTTTGAAAATCTCCATAATAAACATTTTAGAATTCACCACAAATAGTTCCAGGAGTTCTTTGGGAATGTGTTATACTTCAGCCTCCTCAGATACTCTACGTATCTACTATTTGTTGTCCACTGAATTGACCTGGGCCTGTCTCCTCTTTCAGTCAGGATCCAAGTAACATTATATACATTCTGAGGCTGCTGATTCCTGGTGTCCTGGTATTGGAGACCCTAACGATTAGGCCAAGAACCAAGGGTACTATCTCTCAAGGTTCTTGCACAATGATCTTGCTCTAAAGCTATAGGCAGGAGTGACTGATTCCTGGTTTTATGAGTGTCCAATTGACATTTGAGCCAAATAGCATTCCTTTGAGCTTTATTTATTCTCCTCTTGTAATCATCTCCCATAGGACTCACACATGGGAGGATAAGAACTCTTAGGGATTATCTGAGAGAGATGCGCCCAACCATATTCACAGTAATGCTGCCACTGCTCTCCAACATTTGCCCACTTTCTTTGAACCTAACTGTGCTCTTCTGACTCATGATACTCCTTTAAGTCAATCTTATTTTCGGAAAATAAAATGTTTTTCATTTCTACTTCCTCACTGAGTCAGAATTATACTTATAGCTCTCCCAGACACTCCATAGGACATTTTAAAACTCCATTATATAATGTTTAAAGGAGAGTACCTTGTTTATACTTGTAATTCATTTTAATGTAAAAGACTATTATTCTTTTTTTATTAATTAAAAAAAATTAACTAACACAACATTTAGAAATCATTTCATCCTACATATGCAATCAGTAATTCTTAATATCATCACATAGATGTATGATCATCATTTCTTAGTACATTTGCATCGATTTAGAAAAAGAAATAGCAGGACAACAAAAAAAGAAATAAAATGATAAGAGAAAAAATAAAAATAAAAAATACAAAAAAAAAACTATAGCTCAGATGCAGCTTCATTCAGTGTTTTAACATAATTACATCACAATTAGGTAGTATTGTGCTGTCCATTTTTGAGTTTTTGTATCTAGCCCTGTTGCACAGTCTGTATCCCTTCAGCTCCAGTTACCCATTATCTTACCCTATTTCTAACTCCTGATGAAGACTATTATTCTTGATAGCATGTGTTTAAATAGTATTTAGCTTAACTTTATTACAAATCACCTAGAAAAATCTATAAGGAAGGACTGAGATAACTACTGTAAATTATATACAGTGAGCTAGAGTTTTGCTAGGCTAAAACTAATCACTCATTGAAATTTTGTACCTTTGGAAGGATCACTAATGCACTCAGATCAACAAGGTACTATTAACTGTTTTATTACTCCCTAGTCCCTAAACCTAAATAGGTAATAAAAAAAATCAACAAACAAAAGTTCTCTTTCCTACTCATCTGGAAAAAATAATTTTACCTTCATTCTTTTCTGTCATCTCAGGCAAATATAGACTCCAAATGTGACAATTTGTCCAGAATAATAGACACAATCCATGCACACCTATTGAGTACTTGAAATGCAGCTAGTGTAACTGAGGACTAAACTTTTCATTTTATTTAATTGTAATTAATTTGAATTAAAAATAGCCATATGTGACTAGTGACTATCATATTGAACAGCACAAGCATAGATTTATCTTTGGGATTTCTTGAAGGAACTTTTTAACTTATTCAAAACTATTCAATGTAACTCAATTTGTACCCAAGCTCAGAGGTCTTTGGAAATGACCATTTTTTTAAATGAATGAAAATTATACAGAAGCAGTAAAAATGGATTTGTTTTTTCCTTTGTGGCTTCAAACTTCTGAGGGTACAACCACCCAAAGAATTGCTTCAGTATAACTTAGACTTGTATTCAGACAATATCATGTTTATCTACTTCCCTAACCAATTTCTTTCTGGGTGCATATTTTTACTATTTTTACTACATTTATATGAAAGCCTAGTAGAAGTACCCCAGGGAATGCTAAAACTTCATTTTCATAGGCTTTTGTTAATAAGGCTACAGCGTTAATTAGGAATGTGTGTATTATTTTAGTGTTTATAGCAGCATTGCCCAACAGAAATTTCTACAGTGATGTAAGTAGTCCGAATCTGTACTGTCCAAAATAATAGACACAATCCATGCACACCTATTGAGTACTTGAAATGTAGCTACTGTAACTGAGGACTAAACTTTTCATTTTATTTAATTGTAATTAATTTAAATTAAAAATAGCCATAAGTGACTAGTGACTATCATATTGAACAGCACAAGCATGGAACATTAAAAAATCAAAAGTTCAAATGGCAATAATAGCAGCACTCACGCCCGGTTCTGACACACAACATGCTTTGTGGACTCGGAATGAGAATTTCCTCACCCCAAAAAGGGTAGGGTTGGGCTAAAACAGGGCATCCGAGAAATGCTGACTATCTCACCCTCAGAACAATGCTGACAGCCCATACCTTTCACTTGTTCTCTCTTTATTTTTTGGTGTTGGGTTGTCCACCAGATCATTTCTGCGGTTTATGAGAACACAGCAAAAACCAGGCGGCGTATGCTTTACAGTCGCATCTGTGCTTCTTTAAATTCCTATGGGTGGGGCAACCAGCTGGTGGCATTACCATCCCAAAAACAGAAAAAAGAAAGCTGATAAATAAAATTCAGACTCTTCAAAGAAAATCACTTCTGCTTTTTTTATCAAGAAGAAAAATATATCGTTTGGTTCCCTTATCATCTTGACATAGTTATATAGACTTGGCTGCTGAGTACTCAACAAAGTATGTATTTTTTCTTTTGGTTTCCTTAACAATGTAGTATAGTAAATTCTGACGGCCAACAAGCCCTTGGAGGATTGGCTGATTTCAGGCAACAACCTTTCATAAAAGCTGTCCTCACCATAATTGTCATGAAATGCTACCATTATCACCTCATGTCCAAGCCAGCTGTTGTTGAGACAATGCTGAGCTTTCAGGTAAATCAAATGTGTGAAACACAACTGGGATCCAAGGGCAAATGACATTAGAAAGGCAATTGTGCTGTAAAAATTGTGGTACTCATCAAGGGCATATATTTATTTTACAGCTTTTGGCATGTTCCTTAGACCTTTTAAATTTAATAGCTACTTACACACTGGGACCCTTTAGGAATATTAAGCATCTTTATATTTAAAAGTCCACAAATGTTTACATCGTAACATCATGCAATACTATGGCTACAACCATAAAATTAATTTGATAATTAAAATAGTCAAGTTTAGCATATTGTGTCAAGCACCATTTATAAATGTTCTTATTAGCCTTTTAAATTGGTACTTCATTAAACAACGTGGAATTTTTAGCAAACTAACATTGCAGGGTAAAGCTGATAGGAATTTCTGACCTTATCCTCTTTCTAGATTTGATGTGGCTAGTTATATAAACATGCCCCTTTTCATTTTCACAGCTGTTTAGGGAAAAGAATGTAAAGAAGACCTGAGGGAAGTAATTAGAGAACTACTCAGGTGGAACAATTAGGTTCACAGTTGCTGAGCATTTACAACCAGATTTTTCTCAGCAATTGTGTCTTTTACATTCTTAAAAATTTGTCAGAAGAATGCATTTGATTCATAGAGCAAATATGCGACACCTAATTTTCTTGTATGTCTTCTCTCCCTTCTCAGTTCAATATCTCCTATGTACTAGGCACTCTTGCCACCTCCTTCCCCTGGTATCCCATCCACCACTAAAGCCTCAAGATCTGGCTTCTTTTTCATTACCCAGCTATGTGCATTTCCTCACAGGTCACCGCTTGCCAAATATAACTCTCTCCCTAACTTATATTTAAAACATAATCACACTCTCCCAACCCAATACCGCCCCTCTAATGTCACTTATCACGCTACACTATTCTGGATCTTTTTTTTTCCTCTAATATACCAAGAATAATAATTTTCAGGTATGCAACTTTTGCACCTTCCCTAAATGCCTTCCTTTCCCAAAGCTTTCTGTGAGGGAAGATAAGGGCAAATACTATTACTAAACAAACAAACAAGAACAAAAACAAAAACAGGTCTTTGATCAGCTTTGGGTTTCAAACCTGACTTTCTGGACTTCTTCACCAAGACAGTAGTCTTAAGAAACTGGCTTTGTTGGGGGAAAAAAATACTTTCTTAGTGCATTAGCTCTTCTAGGAGAGAACAAGAACTGGATGTTCTTGTTGGATAACTAGATTACAGACATGTATATAAGGTAGAGAGGTGTGTCTCAGCAAAAAGAAAAATGGTGACTTACGGGAATAATTAAGGCAAAGGGAGTTAAACTTGGAGGCAACATAATAGTGTTTTGAATGAGGATCTAATCTTTCTTCCATGTTTATTCGATACTTACCTATGACACTGGGCATGTTTATGACTCAATGTCCTTATTATTATCCCCATGCATTCAATAACGATAAAAAATTACCTACCTTCTAGAATTGTTATTTCATAAAAAATTTATCAAGATTATTAATTCGAAACAAATCATATAAAACCGTAGCCTGGTATATAGTAAATACTACGTAAGTGCTTGTCAAATACTTTTATGTCCCCATCTCTCCATTTGCTATAGGAGACACTAAATTTAGCTCACTCTCTTGAGCCATTTTTGGTTCCCTTGGCATGGTGGGGTTACATAATAAAAAAGAAGAGGCAAGTATATTAGCTGAGGTATTGGCTGGCCGGCTGGCCCCAGGAGAGCCACTACCATGAAGTAAAGTAGCTCCCAACCAAAGTCACTACAAAAATCAGGGGGATCCACAGAATCAACAACAGCCAAAGTGCTGCAGCCAAAAAACGGGTCCTGATCCATCTAAGGGAGAGAAGATGACAAAACTTATATTAGGTCCAGGCAGATAAAGCAGAAAATAAACATTCCCATCCCTCTGAGGAGAAATTGGAAGGAAATCAGGGGTCTCAGGTCCTAAACAATTCCAAAACCCTGTAGTGCATACTCCATTAGGTTTCCAGATCAGAGAATCATCCATGGGATGATGTTTTGCCCTCTGAGCCTGGTAAAGTGGCAGCCTCAGCCTTTTCAAGTGCTTAGCCAGCAGCCATGCTTTCCCTAAACACTGGGGAGACGGCTCCATCTCTCCAAGTGTTGGGATGATGGTCAGACTATTCATAATCCCCAGGGCGCAAGCTCAATCCTCTCAGAACACTGGGCTGGCAGCGCTCTTCCTGAACAATAGGGTAGAAAGCACACCCTCTCCAAGCTCTGGGGTAGATACATCCTTTCCTCACACAAGGATGGGTCCCTTGTCTTGGACTGAGAAAATGTCTTTGGTGTAGACCTCAATTTCCATGCTCCTGCCCTTGAAGTGATTATTCCTTCTTTCTGTTCCTTTTCTGTCCCTTTTAGTCCAGACTGACCGGAGTTTCGTTCATACAGATCTCACAGAAACACTTGTTCATTTTGCTTGTAGTACACAGGGTTCCAAACTCTCAGATGGTAGGACTTCCCAGAGATCCTATCAGGATAATTGCACCTCCAATCCTGACTAGCACTGAAATAGCTGACTGGATCCATGTTCGGCCTTCACATGGAGCACTATTCTCTGTAGACTTGCTTTCTGGAAATTCAGAATTTTCCAGATGATCAAATTCTGATTTCTTTGTGCTCAGGAATTTAGTTCTCAGCTTATCCCTTTCCTCTTGCAATTTACTATAAGATGCACAGAGAAACCAGGCTGTGGTTCTACCCCGAGCTTGGAAATCTCCTTGGCTAAATATCCTGGCTCATTACTCTCAAGTTTTGCTTTCCATTTCATCAGAACTCAACTTCACCAAGTTCTCTGCCATTTTGTAAAAAAGGTTATCTCTCCTCCAGTTTCCAATAACTCATGCATCATTTCCATCTAAGGCCTCATCAGAAATACTTTTAGCATCCATATTTTTACCAACAGCCTCTTCAAAGCAATCTACAGCTATTCTCTCAAGCACTGCACAATACTTCCAACCTCTACCTATTACCCAATTCCAAAGCCATTTCCACATATTTGGTATTTAAATAGTAGAACCCAATTCCTGGAACCAAAATTTGTTTTAGGCTCCTAGGCTTCTCAAGGCAAATACCAAAAAACAATGGATTGGCTTATTAAATGGGAATTTATTAGCTTACAATTTTGAGGCTACAGAAATGTCCAAATCAAGGCATCATCAAGGTAATGCTTTCTTCCCAAACACCAGACTGGCAATCCTTTGCTTCTCTGCCACATGGCAAAGCACATAGCAGCATCTGTATTTCAAAATTAGATAAATACAACAGGAAGAAAGAAAGAGAGAGAGAGAGAAAGGAAGGAAGGAAGGAAAGAAGGGAAAGGAAGAAAGGAAAAGAATAATGGCAGTATGAGTCTTTTCATTCATTTTCTTTGTTAGTATCACTCACTATTATTTACAAATAGACTGTTGATGATGCTCTGTGGCTTCTTTTCTATATAAATCCTAACTCTCCATTGCCCAACATCCTTCCAGCCTCCTGGAAATTTTACCCTGTTATATTTTAGTGCTCTTATTGAAATTTAAATCAACCTGACTAAACACACAGCAAAGCCATCTTTTGCCATTTCGATGAAAAACATATTACATAATTTTGCCTTACAGTTTTATGTTTACAAGTATGTGAAGATATGGAGAGGTTTTACTGAACTAGAGTTTCCATATACAAGAATTTAGTGTATCTACACATTCAATTTAAAAATATTTTTCAATGAAATCTTTTACACTTGTTTCTGAGAGAGGAAAAGCAAGAACCAGGTACCCATGATTTACATATTTTTATAGAACTTGTATCTGTTAAATGTGGTTGTAAACTACATGCAATCAGTTAACTTCTTCCAGAACATCTAAATACCCCTTGTAAGCTTTCTTAAAAATATATCAGCGACTTAAAGTAAATAAATAAATATAGATAAAATGGACAGATAAATAGATCAGTGACTTAATTAGATCAAACATAATCAAGTACAAATGTTCATGGAAATAACAGTTGATTATCAGTTGGGATGCCCAGCTTATCTTCCTTCAAACACGGGATCAGCAGAATTGTGGTTAATCTTATTATTCTTGCCCTAACATTAAATGATAGGTGCCAGATATTGTGCTAAGCTTTTGATCCATAGTCTAACTAATTCTGAAAATAAACTTCAAAAAATAGGAACTATTATTTGATCTCACAGAGAAAACAAATTGAGACACAGAAATATTAGTAACCTGCTCAAATCACAAGAATAGCCCAAAACAGAATGCAGATTTCTAATCAGATCTGGCTGATTTTAAAGCCTGAGCTCTTTCTAGGAAAGCAAAGGAAGCAGGAAAAAAATGTTTCAGCATGACATGGGCCTGAATAAAGAGCTAAAGTTAGAAGCTCAGACATTAGGAGCCCTGTGCCTGGTAAATTTGTCAAAAAAAAAAAAAAAACAAACAAAAAACTCTTGAGCGGTGGAGAGCAGAGAAGAGCAATTTAAAAAATTACACAACTTTGTCTACAATCTTCACTAGGTATGGAAATGATGCTTTAATAATGTTCTCAAAATATTAATCAATTTCACACCCTGACCCATTTACCCCAGACTTCGCTGACACAGTCCCGCTACCAAAGGTGGTGTAGACTTCACAAAGTTCTCTCATTTTATACCCACAGACAGACTTTCAACTTTTCTGCCCACCTTGTCAGTGCTCCACTAAATCAGAAAATAACTTAATCTTTTAAATGAAGTTAAGGTAATCACGTGTTGTCTCAACTGGTCGTCCATATTGTGTCTATTCAAGGATATAATATCCTATTTTGATCAAATTTTAGTCAGACTATTTTTCCCTCCACTGGCACTTGAATGATCCAGTTTGATGTCAAATTTGACTCTGTTTGCTTTGTGCTGCTATTTGCTTTTCATCTGTGCTGTTTTCCACGGGTTCCACTTTGTATTTCGAACTGCAGCTGATTCAAATCTCTACAGGCATTTCAGTTGAGTAATTTGGGGCTTATACTTCCATACCTTTCTCAGCAAGTTCAGTGCCGCTAAATCTCTTAAAAGCCTTTCTAAGCCTTGTTTTTAGTTCACTAACATTTCTGTCAATTGACCAGTCCCTATGTCAGTGACAGATGTGTGGAGCACATTAGCTCTAGGCCTATCTCGGCATGATAAAATACCTATCCTTTTGGGCAGTGAGACACAATGTCTAGAAAGAACAAAATTCTGATAACAAGAGTTGATATGTGCTTTCATCTTGAACTTATCCTTAAGTTCCTTAAAACAGTTCTGTATAATATCACAAAATTCCCTCTATCCAGGGTGAAACAGACTGCAGTAGGGGTCACGCAGTCACTCTCCACAAAAGGCTTTGTTTTTGTGAAACAGAGAGGTATTTCAGCTTTAACTCTTCTACATGGATACCCAGGAAATCTGAGCCATAGCATTTGTGATCCTGCAATGAATGGTATATGAGACCATGATAATCAGTTTCCGTTTAATAAAAATTATTGGGGCAAATTATTTAGTGGCTAAGTCTGATATTCCTCATCAATAAAATAGTGCTGATAACAGACCCAAATTCAGAATATCATTCTGGTAATTAATTGAGATAGTTGATGTAAATCAGGTACCACACTGCTTGGAATTTCATAAATTTTCTGTAAATTTAGTGTGATTATTCATTTTTTACCATATTTGCATATATGCAGATACTTACTGAATTGGTTTAAATTACCAAAAAAAAAAAAATGTAAAGTTCATACTTTCAAAAAGCAATAGTAGGGCAGTGTGATGGTGGCTCAGCAGGCAGAATTCTTGCCTGCCATGCCGGAGACCTGGGTTCAATTCCCTGTGCCTGCTCATGCAAAGAAAAAATGCAAGAGTAATAGAGAATAACCTAGGAAAATATTTTTAAGTGATAGGTTTAGGGATAATGCAAAGAATCAAGAGATTAAACATTATAATGGAATATTTCCATTGTAAGCTTTAGGAAACATCTTTCTGACATTCCACTTGCCACAACTTTCATAACTTCTACAGTATTGCAGTTAAGGAAGGAACGCAGGACATGGAGTCCAAGGCACAGCTTCAAATATTGTTTTTGCTCTATACTGGTTATGGGACTTTAGACAAGTTTCTTGGTCTGTCTTTGCCTCAAGTGTGCTTTGGTTCACAACTGATCACAGAATAGGCAAAGCTAAATGCATGCATGAACATGCATGAACACACATACACACACATACACACATCTATGTTTGTTTTTATCTCTATCTTTGCACAATTGAATACCACAAGCTTACACCAAGGCCACAAATTCCTTTCCAATAATACCACAGGGCTCAATCTACTTTCACCTTTTCCATATTTGCTTCTTCTTTCTCCACTAGTAAGAAGACTGCCTCCCATTCTTTACAAGATATTCACTTATTTGCTCATTGCTCCTCTACGTAGACAACCTCAGACCCTGCTAGTTCACCACCTTGCTCAGAAGCTTTCTTCACACGGTTGCAAGACTTTCTCCTTCTCTGTACTTGTGACCCAGAGTACCTAGTACAGTTACCTAGACTGCTGGACGCAGATACCATGAAATATGTAGGCTTTTCTTTTTTTTAGCATGGGCAGGCACTGAGAATCGAACCCAGGTCTTCGGCATGGCAGGCGAGAACTCTGCCTCCTGAGCCACCATTGCCCACACAATAGGTTGGTTTTTAATGATGGGAAATCAGCTTATAGTCTGAGGCCTTGAGAATGTCCAACTCAAGTGACACTTTCTTCCTGAAGACAGCTGCAGGCTATCCTTGGTTGTCTGCCCCATGGCAAGGCACATGGTCGCATCTTCTGGTCTCTCCCTTCTCTTCCAGGTTTGTTGCTTTCAGCTCCTTACTTCTATGGCTTTAGATCTCTTTGTCTAACTTCATTCTCTCATAAACAACTCTAGTAAAAAGATTAAGACCCACCCTGGGCCATGTTTTAAGTAAAGTAACCTTATCAAAAGGTGTGTCTTACAATAGGTTTACACCCACAGGAATGGATTCTCTTTGAGAGCATGATGTTCGAGGGTTCCATACAGTTCCAACCTACCACGCTCCCCCTGAATCAACATAGCAGATCATTTCTTTAGATTATAGACCCCCTCTGAAAAGCTGGAGCAAGCTATACATCTTTTCCCCAGAAAATGCACATAGGTAAATCTTCATAAAAATCTATGCAATTTTAAAAGGTTTATGCAGGTAGCTACGATGTTGAGAAATTTACTTAATTTCTAAGTCTCTGAGACTTAGGTTTTTAATTTGTTGTTTTATGTGGAAATCAGTGACCATTATAATAGCCCTCTCCAAAGATCATGAAGGTTTGAATAAGAAATTGTGTCTACCATGCTTAGAATACAGTGAGCACAATACAAATGATAATTACAGAACTATTTTCCCCAGTCAGCTCTTGCTCCTCATTATGACTTCTCATCAGTTGCTATGAACTTCCATATTCTAATACTTCATCACTTCCTTTTCAGATTAATTTACCAGTATTTCTGATTCTGTTTCCTCTTCTCTACAATGGTGACAAATCTATTGTTCAGGGAAATGGTAAGAATTAGAAATCATATATGTTAAGTCACTGATACATAAAATACCCTCAAAATGGTAATAACTACTCATAGTTTTAGAACTTACTGGCATTTTCTTAGCTCTTCACTTTTATTTATTCCTTTTCTTATGCTCTGAATGCATTTCTTTATTTATTTAGTAATTTAAGTCTTACCCACTCTTCAACAGCTAAATCAAATATTTTTTATCTCCAGTGCTTTCTTGGTCATTCCATGTGAATTACATTATTTAAGTTTCCCCCATTTTCTTCTCTCACACACTCACCCTTCTGGTAGATGTATTTCAACTTAATAATTTAATGCAACTGCATTTGTATCATCCATTTCAATTGTTACATAATGTTGTTTTTTATAAAAGATTAGCCAATGGCATTGTACACTTTTACATCCATTACAGTTTATACAATGATCCATAAGATATATTCCCTGGTGAATTGAGTTGCAGAGAAGAGTTTCTCTCTGGCAATGAAGTTATATATTTATGCTGGTTTTGATAGTGGAAGTGCTGTGGGATCGAATAATTGTGTGCTTTGTCAAGTAGATTTAAATCCTGGCTTTGCCATTTCCAAGCCCTGTGAACTTGGGCAAAGCAATTAATTGCCTTGGGGCTCATGTTGCTATTTTGCCAACTAGGGATGCTATAACTCCGCTCAAGGGTTTTATTGAGGATTAAGTAAGAATATAACTACACAGAGTTTAAAAATACACAATATAGTGCAGGCAATGGTGATACACTGGAAGGGTTCTCACCTGCCACGCCAGAGACTTGGGTTCAATTCCTGGTGCCTGCCCATGCCCCCACCCCAAAAAAAGTAAAAAAAAATACACCATATACTAGCTCCCTGTCTTTATCCTAGACCTTTTCTTCAGACTAATTCACTTCTTCTTTCTCCTTAACTCTCTTATACTTAAAGCTAAACCAGATGTCTCCTTTTAGCTATCTTATAATATCTAATGTGTATGTTTTTTTTTCAGTTTTTAGCTATAAGAGGAATAATTTCTAAGTAAATATAATTAAATATATATGTTTAATCAAATGGATTACTGTTAATTTCTAGAAATAGAAGAACCAAATAAAGCATTTAATATAAATTTTCTATTCATATGTAAGAATAAATTGATAGCAACTTTGTTTATTGAACTTTCATGATCAAAACTGTGCTTAGTAAACCTGGAGCCAGATTGTCTAGGTTAGAGTCTTGATTTAGGCACTTAATAGATGTATAACTTTGAGCAAATACTTAACTGCTCTGTGCTTCAGTTTCTCCATCTGTAAAATAGGGGAAAATAGCATCTACCTTGTGTTTGTGTGTGAGGTCAAAATGAATCAATCTATTCAGTGTTTCAAACAATACATGGCACAGAATAAGCACTATCGAAAAAAGTTTTCAAAAGCAAAGAAAACCAAAGCAACACTTTTTCACTATTAACCTACTGAAATGGTATAATATTCTATAACCATTTAGATATCAAACCTGTGTTCCTCTATTGAGTCAAATTAACAACTGTGCCCCGATACAGGGCGAGTGACCAGAACAAGCAGTCTTCTCCTGTCCTTCCATAGGGCTTTGGCACATGGCTGTCGGGATTAGGAACCACCTGGTCACATATATATGGTCACAGCTAAGACTTAAATCTCCTTTCAGTTCAGTCAAGTCTATGAAAATATATCATGGAAGTATAATAGTCTAAGCTTGCTGAGTGGCCAGCGGGCATCATTTTACTGATTCCTCTTACCTTTTCGACTGGCTGCCTTGGCATTTTGTAGTGGATTTAGTATAACCACTAAGAAGTGAATGTAACACTTATCTACTTCATCCGTACAGACACACAATGAAAGATATATTCTGAGTGCAAATAGTTATTACCATGGGATGTGAGTTCTTTCAAAGATGAACACACTGTTCAATTTTAGGGCCATAAACTAGTTTTGATTGCTACCATCCTCATTCGAGTGTTTATGTTTCAAAGATTTCTTGATCCCAAAATATAATTTTTTAAAAATATCAAGACCATTTATGTTGCCTACCTTTGGACTACTTCTGAAGCTTTAGATACAGTGCTTATCAAAATTGTTTCTCTCAGAGAGGTGAAGATGACATTTCTAGTCTGCTAGCTACATATTTAGGAATGGCTGTCAGATAATCGAGCTTATAAATAAGAACTGGAAGCAGCTGGAACAGAATTGAATTCCTCTGGATAATTGGCACATGTGTCACTCAGAAAAAAAGCAAGCGCTCAATCTAAAATAACACTGACGGATAAGATAGGACATGTCTCTCCACATGTTTTCATAGAAAAAAAAAAATTCAGTGCCCAGAGACATTTTAAATTTCATGACTCTATATATTAAAATCAAATGAGTCACTTTCTTGAAACCTTAGAAAAAGGAGAGAAGATGTCAAACATTTTCATAAGCAATCTCAGGCTCATGTTTTTAGAAATGGCATATTCCAGTAATTAAACCAAAATATAAACAGTTCTAGTAGAAAGGTCTCAATTAAGCATATTTATACATTGTCAGCCTTTCAGCTAATTATATAACACTGTTCAGATTTAGCAGTGGGAAAACTTCCCACTGGTTTCCATATGAAGGCTCCTCACATAAATAAAAATAAGAGTGCATTAAGAAAGTGTCTTAGAGGGTGGGCCATGATGGCTCAGCAGGCAGAGTTCTTACCTGCCATGCTGGAGACCCGGGTTTGATTCCTGGTGCCTGCCCATTCAGAAAGAAAAAAAAGGGTCTTGGAAAGTGGTGATGAATGTGTCAGTTAATCAGAAATATTTATAAAATGGCCTTATTTAACATTGATCCTTATGAAATCAACCATAAAGTTAAATACCATCATGAAATCAATTTTTTTGTCCTGGCGTACTGATGAAAATGCTCAGTCACTCCCTCAAATACAATATTCCTTCTAATATAAGAAATATAGTTCATAAAATGTCAAAATATTACCTGAGTAAATAATGCCTAATAGAGGGACCTTGTTCTAACAAAGAAAACCAGTTGTATATTTAAAAGTTATTATTTTCTCTTTACCTACGGAATTGCAAATAACTATAGCTAAATTTAATATTAATTTCTACTAGTCTGACATACTCATTTATATAGGTCACACTGATCATGGAATTAAAAAAAAAAAGAAGCAGAATAACTACAGCCAAAACATGGCAACAAGAGAAAAATTCTAAGAGCAAACAATTTCAGTCAGAAATCTAAACTTACAATTTACGATCAAGAAATATTTGTATCAGCATTTTTTTACCAGTTCTGAATACTTCAGATTTTGAGCATAAGATAGAATCTTATGCCCTATTATTCATTTATTTAGTAAGTAATTATTCAGTATTTAAATTGTCCATTGCAATTAATCCCTATTGAGAGGAAGGAAGATGATAAGCATATAAATACCTAATTGTGGTCATTAATGTGTGCTAAGCATCACCATAGTCACTCTATTTGTCATCTCCCATCATTTAAAAATGCTGACAGATAAGCAGTAGGTCACCACTTTGTCAATTAAACAATTGAGGCACAGAGAAGTTATTTAACTTGTGTCCAACACCTGGAATTCACACCAGTCAGTGTTTTCACTAAGCTCTTTCAATACTATGCTGACATACAGCTAAAACAGAAGAGAAAATGTGATCTTAAATTAATTATAACAATCCTGTTTGCTGGAATTGAGAAATAGGGGAAAGAATTCTTATATACATATCTCCTCCTCTTCTCCTTTAAGCAACTGTTGAAAATAGAGTTGTTTAAGCATAAATCACTGGCCAAATTTTACTTATTTGCAATTGGTTCCATGGGTTGTTTTCTTACATTAATGTACAATTAGACCTTTATGCTCAACCTAATTAGGACTTTTATGAGTTTAGAGGATCAGCTATAAAAATTTCAGGTACATTTTGCATGAACTATCATCACTTTAAATATCTGGTTTCCACAAACTCAATTTTTAAAGCTAACTTACTAGCTATGTTTTATAGATTCTATGTGTACTTATCAATAAATATTTTAGTTTATGAAACTAAGAATTATAGGAAGCCAGAGACATTTGAGAAGTGTCATGACTTGTGTAGAAGAAAACAATTTTAAGCCCAAAACCTGGTTTCTTTAATGATGTACCAAGATCAGTAAACTATGATGTCATAGAAGAGTAACAAGATCTTTTCAAAAGTTTGATTCTCTACCCCTTTCTCAGAAGTTCCAACTTCTAAGGTTCATAGTGATGTTTTCTTCTGGCTCACTTTGAATTGGGTTAAAAAAACTTCCACGAGTAGTGTCTATTTAGATAGTACTTCTTCCATTGGTCTATATAGTCTCCTTTAAATGTAATATGCCCACATCCTATTTTTACTTAATAGTGTCTCTGTACATTTTAGTAATGCCTAAATTGAACATACTGCTTTTGGATCTTCAGCTCCCCTTTGACACATGGCAAGTCAGCATCGCTAATGAGTATAATCTTGGTTTATAATTCAGTCAAAAATGGGTAAAAATTCTGGATCCTTAATTTACTTACTGTGTAATCTTGGACAAGTTACTTAACCTTAGTGTCTCAGTTTCCTTGTCTAAAACTGTTGACCTTTTGATCAGGGTAAGTAATCACAATAAGATAAAACATAGAACCAGCCACTCAGTGTTAGATCTCCTCATCTTACACTCTTGCAAAAATTCTACATTTTTATTGGGGATTGTTCTAGTTTGCTAGCTGTCAGAATGCAACACACCAGAGGTGGATTGGCTTTTAATAAAAGGGGATTTATTTTGTTAGTTCTTCAGAGGAAAGGCAGCTAACTTTTGTCTGAGGTTCTTTCTTACGTCAGAAGGCTCAGGGTAATCTCTGTTGGCCTTCTCTCCAGGCCTCTGGGTTCCAACAACTTTCCCCGGGGTGATTCCTTTCTGCATCTCCAAAGGCCTGGGCTGAGCTGCGAGTACTGAGATGAGGTATGCCAAGTTGCTTGGGCTGTGCTGCATTGCACTCTCTCATTTAAGCACCAGCCAATTAAGTCAAACATCATTCACTACAGCAGGCACACCTCCTAGCCGACTGCACATGTAATTAGCAACAGATGAGGTTCACGTACCACTGGTTCATGTCCACAGCAACAGAACTAGGCACGCTCACCTGGCCAAGCTGACAACTAAATCTAACTACCACAGGGATTGAATCACATACCCCACAAAAGATGTGCTCTTAGCCTTTTTCTGCTTTCCTGTGGGTGTGAATATATTTTAAATAGGACCTTCTGAAGATGTTATTTTCAGTTAAGATGTGGCCAAACTAAATTCCACTGGGTTTTAAACTGTAATACTGGAGGCCTTATAAAAAAGAAATTCATACATAATCAGAAAAGCCAGAAACTAGCAGAAACCAGAGAAGAGAAGAATTCACTGTATGAGAAGGGACTGCCATTACCAGAAAGCTACTGACTCTGGGGAAAAAAATTAAAAAAAACTCTTGATTTTGGACTTCTAGTTTCCAAACTATGAGCCAGAAAACTCTTCTTGGGTAAATCAACCCATTGTATGAAAATTGTCATAGCAGCTCTGGGGAATTTAAGACAATCTTCCAAAGACACCAATAGCTGATGTCCTGGCTGACACAGAAGAAAGCAGACAAGGTAGTTCTTTCTAATAGGAATTTATTGACATTTGTCACAATTTGATAACCTCAAACCTGTCCCAGAAACAAAAGCGTGATAGAAAACACCAAAAATTGACCCATTGTCTTAAATTTTGGAAGAGAGCTTAAAATATGTGTCATATTCTTAGGTGTCATTTGCAGATAAGAAAGGGACAGTAACAAAACCACGAGACTGAGTTATTTACAAAGAACTAAAATGAACATAGTCACAGAAAATAAATATAGTTGCCCAGAGGGTTATCTAAAGCAATTGGAAAACCATACACTGGGGAATAGCAACATTTAAAAATTCAAGGTACATTACATTGAGATGGAAATATAAAGAGAGTTTATATTCAGGAAAATGTCTTGGAAACGAGAAGTGGTAGAAACTCAACTTAATATTCAGATGGGTTAAATAAGCTCTCAATATTGAGAAGAGCAGTGAAAGATTGGCCTCGCGTCTTCAGAAATTACCAACTAAATTATTCATATAACTTGAATATGAATTGGACAAGGAAAAGTACTTGAAAAATGGCTCAATAAGAATAGTTAAGAATGATAATGTACCTACAAAGAAAAGAAACATTTCAGAAAGGATACCAGTGACAAAGAAATAAAGTTTCATGGTTACAATTTTACTTGGTGAATATACTTTTTTAGGAATACAGCAAAGGTCTAGTCTTTATAGATGAAAATTCTGAGAAAACTCTAACTTGCTTAAGAGAATAATATATTGTTCCTCATAAAACATTCCCTTCAATATCTAATTGGATATCTAATGCTGTAGACAAACTTACTTTGTATCTGTTTTTTAAATGAACACATTTTAATTTTCCCATGTGCATTTGACAATAATATCCAGATTTTCTAGCACTGGAAATTTAAGAAATAACTTGTCGTTCCAAACATATTGATAAATATAACTCATATAAGCTATATTCTTATATATCTTATAAGATATATAAGCTATATTCTTGTATGCTGAACAAATGTATAGAGTTATATTGACTTATAATTCCTTACTCCTCAGAATATTACTATTTTACTGACTGTACCAACATTTAAAGCAATCTGTTGCTATCATCTTCTTAGATCATATTCTTTTACTGCCTTCTAAAATAAAATTTCTTGATTCTCCTCTTTTCTTACTAGAAATCATTATTGAGCCCCAGAGCTAAGTGCTTAGACCCTTTCCTACCTCCAATAATTTCCTAAATGATATTATCTATAAATTTTATTTTTATGCCACAAATCCTACCTTCCCTTTTTAACTTCAAATTTTTATATCTGCTTACTTAATATTCCTACGATGATATTAATAGATATCTCAATTTTATAAATATCTATACTAAAACTTTAGATTTCTAAACCCAAATCTCAGGAAGTCTGCTCTTCCACAATTTTTGCAATTCCAGAGTTGCTAAGGCTATTTTAGTGAGTTGTTCAGATTGTGGTATGGTCATCTTTAATCAAAGTTCCTATTTCTCTATTATGCTTGGATAATACATGACTCAGTTAATGTTTCCCACCAAATTTCACAAAGACTTTTTTATACAGCAAAATGACAGTTTAAAATTGTAATAGAAGTTATACTATCTTCAGGAGAATGGTCATTTCCCTTGTGCTGTTTTGTTTCTTAGTATTACAATGCCTCAAGAAAACAAATAACAATCAGAAACTTCAGGAGTTAGATCTAGAAACAGACAGTATCTTAGATGAGATTTTCATGAAGGAAGCAGAGCCTAATCAAGTTCCCCTCTTCAAGGGAATATACCAATAGTACTTCTTGAGATAAAATCATCACCTATTGGGCTTTGCTCTTTTGCACGATAAGCCATTTGATTTGTCTAATATTTACATTGAACTATTTATCTAAATGCTCTCTGAAAGCTGCCATCATCCTTCTTTCTACACTCAAGCAACTTGAACATAGGAACTTAAAAGAATATAAAATTGAATCTTAAAAAAGACATAAAACAAAAGGGGACTACTAATTTAGCCACAGACATACACTCTCACATAGGGCACAAGAGCCTGACTAGGTAAATTCTCCCTCTTCAGTCTCTACTTTTCTACATTCAGTAATGGTCCGTGGTTTCTGACTTCCAAATCCCACCTGATTTCTGAGGCTTTGGTTTTCAATCCTTCCTCACTATGAAAGGACTAGGTTAAAGCTGCAACAAGGCAACCCCTTAGGGAAGCAAGGTGCATTTCCATCTGAGGGGTTTCTCCCTTGTTTCACCTTTTCTCTGAACTACTTTCTAATAATAAAATGAAAACTGGATCTTATTATCCTTCCTAATGTTGAACCTGATGTTCATCTGAGACCCAGGCTTAAAATGACTATTCCTCAAATCTCACAGAATTAAAAATACTTTTATTTCAAATGCATTAGCAATATTTTCTTGTGATACAACCAAGAAAGCAGCAAAACCTAAAAGCACTTTTATCTTGTTTAATTTCTCATGTAGGGTTTTATTCTACATGACAGGCAAATTATCTACTCTTCTTTATTTTGGACCAAATGAAAACAAATAACAGAGATCACCCATTTGAGGAAGAGTAATCTTACATCACATTTTATCTCACAGTAACCCTAATGAAGTCTCATTATTGAAGTGATAGATGATCAATTTTTCTGTCAGAGAAGCAGTTCAAAAATAGTTACTCCACTTACAATTGCTTCCCTACATCTCTATTATGATCATTGAAGCTTTCTTTTTTCCCCTTTTCCTATGAAGAAATGAGGGGTTTTTTGCACAAAAATAATGACATACTTTATCCTAATAAAAGAAGTGTGCATTTTGGAGGCTTGGGTATGATAATAAAGGGGGCTAAATTAAATATGCACTACCCATGTAAATAGCCACCATTTCTTCTATATTCTCCTAATGACATAAGCTGAGCATCCACAAAGACTAGATTTCTTATGGTGCTGATGAAGTGAGCCTGAACGACAGGAAACCAGAAAAGCTCTCACAGCAGTGGTGCTTTAGACACAGTGAGTAGTTTAAGATTAAAAATGTAGTTTTATCTCAGTGTGAAACCAATGTTAATAACTAGTCCTATTCAAGGGCAGCTTCAAGAATTCTGTAATTGAAAGTTGCCCAATTGTGCCTGGACTAACTTAACTTTCCAGCAGTACAATTCATCTTAGTCACTATTTCACTTAAATAACAAAATTTCAGTAAAGCAACAAGCACCATCGCTTTATGTATTATCAACTTTGATGCCCTGAATGTGTTTCTGCTTTTGCAAATGATGGTACATGTAAATAGCATTCTGGCAGATTCTGATTACAAAATCAGGCAGGCAGAAAAACTCATTTATGGTTAAAAGAACAGCAAATGTTACAATTCTCAGTCTTCAGCAAAACAATAATCATTTTACCTACAGCTAAGCGATCCATTGCCGCAGCATACACTGTTCTACAAGTTTAATTTTTATACTGCTTTTGATTGATTTTTTTCACCAAAGCAACATTTCTTCAGCTATCTTCATTTATGTTCTGTTTTCTGATAATAGAAACTAACAATAAACTTCTGGAATGGCAAGTTCACTTTAAAAATGGGAACTAGAACTCCCTTAACTGCAAACTTTGCATGAATGATAGGCGAAACCCCAGCCATAATCCATGGGTGTGTGTGTATTACTAAAATTTCTTTTGACTATTGATAGATAACCCAGAAGAAAAAAATAATAAAACAAGATCTTCTCCATTATGTCTCAGTGGGATTCAGCCTTGTATCTTTTTCTCTCTGTCTTCTTGGCAAAACATAAATCTGGACTCTAGCATCATTTGAGCAGAATCTGAAAATCTTCAAGTGGAATTTACTAAATGTATGCAGTCTGGGTACCATCTAATGTCTCTTCTTCAGTCATTTGAGATTATCAGGAAGCTATAATTTTTCTGACAAACCTAGGTTTATTTTATATGCACATCCAAACTTTCCAATTGAATATATTTCTTTAACTTCACCAGGCTGGGTGGACTCACAAACATACAGATTATTGCCCAACTTTGTCACATGGATGTTCTTGTGTAAAAATTTCTTATTAGCTATTCAAATGTAATGTGCAGGCTGGAGTCTTGGCACGACTGTTCCCATGCCCATCTGCCATCACTATTTTGCCCATTTGCATCGTGATATGCCAAGATGAGCCAGAGATAGAAGCCAACAAAGGTCTGAACGAGGTATCTAGCCGGTAGGACCTACAATCTAACTTATATCCCCCCTGAAAATGTTTATTACAGAGAGCAAAGTCAGTGAGAACTATTACTTAGCATTTTCAGAATTTTCTTTAATGGTCATCTGTTTCAAAAGTAAAACTTATACATGATAAAAATATGCTTGAAGTTTTACTTTGGTGAGGTTCATATCACATAATCAATTTCACAACCTCTGTCTTCAAATCCTAGACTGTAGTTTATGAGAGAGAATTTTTGTAACCCATTATTCGGTAGAACTTGTGACCGGGGACATCTTAGGGTAGTTGCTTAGAGATGTTCAGTTTGATGAAAGTGTGAATCAAGCCTGAAAGAACTATTGGCACTGGAAGTCCAAATAAAAAGGAGAAAATATCTGTACTAAGGTGAGAATGTGGTGAGGAGAGTCAAAAAACTAAAATCCAGGGAAAGAATCAAGTTGGAGGCCAAAAGGAGAATTTAGATATCTTATTTCAGAGCATGAGAATCACCGGCTTGGAGTGACACAGCTGAATTTTTCCAAATGCATCCTCAGATTCATATTCCTTAGATGCACAATAATCAAAGTATCTGATGTTAGCACTTGCAACACAGTGGGTAGCTACCCCTTGAATAGATTCTAACCACATAAAATTCCAGGAAAAAAAATGCTGCTTCAGTCATTGAAGACTAGACTGCCTTAACAACTGGGGTAATCTGGAGAAATATTTTCCTTCTTTTAGCTTTTTGTTTCATTACCTCAACACAGTCTACATGATAAACCATTTAGTGCACGTAAGGTAGAAAGATGGCATACCCGCTGCTTTTTCCAGTGTTAGTATTTGTAAGGCCAACTCACGTGGCAAAACTGAGAATGGCTTTCCAAGGGATACATGCAGATTTGCTAGTATTCAGGAGGCAATATGTTGATCCCAAACTTCAAGAGTCAAAATGGTCATTCCACAAAGAAAATTACGTCGTTTTTGATATTCCCCACTATTTCCCATATTTATGTACATGCTTAAACATGAAAAGCTCCCCTTTAAATTACCATGAAACCTTTATCAGGATTAATTCGTTTCAGCAGAGAAGATATATCCGAGAGTCAGAAATGAAAGCTTTTTCTCTAGTAACCTCTTCTTTTCAAATTTAGTAACAAAGTTCTGCATATTGTGCTAAAGCTGATGACTTTAACATAGAAACCCAAAGGTCCTTGGGTACAAACTGAATTACAATATGTTTGGTTTTCTTTGTAGTCTTGGGTATTTTATCTTGTGAATTTAAAAATGTTATTCTAAAAGGTCATCCATAGGTTTTACCAGATTGAAAAAAGGATCCAAAACCATAAAAGGTTAAGAAGGCAAATTCTAGAAGTTTGAGAAAACCCAGGTTCTATTAGTGAGAACCAAAACGCGGCATTTCAGATGCCTATTTAAAGGCCAAATGAACAAGGAATGAAATAGCAATTGATTGTATTTTTCTGTCTGTTATGTTGGTTTCAACACATACAGATCATTTATAACTAAGAAACTGAGTGCTTCCTTTTAAAATCTAGGAATCTTTTATTCAGCTTGTAACATTCAGAAAACAAAGCAAACACACAAAGGGCCAGCTAGTCTCCAGGGTCACATTTAATCCATATTACAAACAATCTCACCATCTGAGACTGAGTGGTGAAATGACCCTGAAGGTACACTAATTGATAATTCTCTGATATTATGGCTATCAAACAACATAAATATGGAAAAATAACCGTGTATATTTATCCAACAAATGAATCCAAATGTTAGAGACAAATTATAGGAAAGTTTCCTTGCATAAATTATTTCAGTGGAGTTCAGGATTCTGTGTCCTGTGCTTCATAGTTTATAGATCTTTCACCTTTTATTATATTGCTACCCAAAATTTCATCATAAGAAATATTACAACACAACTTTAAGAAAGATAGAATCAGTTTATAGTTTGGTGTTTCCTAGAATGCAGTACATGCCTTCTCATCTTCAAAATATTTCACACTATTTTATTTTCTGAAGAATTTGAATTCATTTCTCTCTTCCATTATAAGCAATGGCTTCAATTTATAAGAAGTCTAATAGAGATTCTTTTTCATTTTTTAGAACAAAATAATTAGCCTTATTGTGTAAGTTTCGAATTCCTAGAAAGCTTCACCAAGGTCAATAATCTTACATAAAGATAATATTTATTGTCTTCTAAGAGTTAAAACAATCTAAAAAAGATTTGTTATCATGTCAGTGGTGGACTATATTACACAAAGCTCTATAGTGCAATAGTCAATCATTTATCTTTCTAATGGTTAGTATCTCTTCAGCATGCCATGGCATTTGTCATGGCATTTATGCAATATGGTACTTTATATGGATAACAATTGGGGGTGAATAAAACCACATCTAAACTCTCCTTGGAGAAAAACATTCTAGTGTGGCATCATAGAGATTTTTTTTTTGCCACAAGCATAATAATAAGATATGGTAAATTTAATTTGGTATAACAAGGATTCATTAAGCACATATTGTTTGTCAGACACTTTTGGGAATATATATGATATATTTTACAATATGGACAGAGCTTATCCGTCTGTAAACGTCTTCTTAGTTCCAGTTTGAATGCTTCCTGAGCATTTTTCCAGTTTGAATTCTGCCCATAAAGAGAAAATTATCCAGGAAAAAGAAAGATACATTTCCTATTGATTATGCTACTCACCCTTCATGCCTTCTGAGAAGTCGATGAAATCAGCCATTATCTTTTTTCCCAACATCCAACCAAAGTGTTTAATTTCTCTAATTTTAGATTCATTGGTAGGCTTCCAATGAGCTGCATCTATTTGTTTCAGAGAGTACATTATTACATGCATTAAAGAGTTAAATCACCTATAGGTAGACGATCTAGCAATAGGGAACCAACTCATAAGCCACAGTTCTAGCTGAACATCAGATGCTCCCGTTCTTTACCTGTGTGTAGTTTACATTAGTCTTTGCTGTGGGTGACTTAAGAAGCTTTATTATTACCAGGGGTTCTGACTGGCCTTTGATGAAAATCAACTTTGTTCAGCTGCATTTGTTTTCCACTATCTTTTGGTGGGATGTGAGAGCCAAGGTCTAAACAAAAAGGAAAAAACAATCACATGTCCTTATGTATCCTAGCACTTTAATTCTTGAAAACCCTTTCCTCGACAACAAATCTACAACAGGAGGCTTCAGGTAAGAACTTCAGCTGTCCTTCAGATCTACAGAGAAAGATGCTTAGGCAAACTTCTGTTAGAAATTCTCTCTGCCACACATCGTTAGAGACAACCAGTTATAGGAGACTTCACAGCTATAGCCTAGTAACTATACCACATTTACTATCTCAAGTTTCCCTTCAGTTGTTTATGCAAATGCTGAGATCCAAATGGCAACTGTCACTGTTCACCAAGACTCCTTGGAAAAGGTTTCATCAGCAAATTGAGGTACTAGTCACAGTATGTTCCAAGCTTAATTTAGCTCTCCAGTTGAAAATGAGGCAGGCAGATAACAAGATAGAAAGCATTTCAAAAAGGATTAAGGTATTTTAATGACATTTATGTACAAATAAGCCCCTCTCAAAAAAAATAATAATTGCCAGAGTGGCTCTTTCAACACAATATCAGCATCACCATGTGCCTACTATTATCTCCTTCCGGATTTCTCAGAGTTCTTCAAATTCAGCATATCAAACATGGAATTCATTGTTACTTTTTCCTCTTCCTACATTCCCACTTCATTTTAATTAACAGACTACAAGTTATTTATACCAGGAACCTGGGAGTTATCATATATTCTTCTATTTTCCTTACCCGTGAGCAATGTCAGTCAGTCCTTAAAGATTGGGAAGATGGTTAGCTGAGGTTAAACTTGTTTACTTTCATTTCACTTTATTTATTAACTAGGAAATAAACAGTGGAAAGAACATACACAAGTTTAAGAACACAATTAACTGGACTCAAATGCCTGGTAGCCTCCTTAATTTTTCTCAGAATTGCATGAGAAGAGTGATGGTCAATGCAGACAACAGGAATGAAAAATCCATCAATTGGAGGAACCCAGATTTGAGGGATTTTTGCCTTCCATAATATTTGGCTAGTGGAAGGCCTATGGCACCACTTAGAGCTTGCCATAATCTTACTGAAATTGATGTATGCTGCTTCCCAGTTATATAACTCTGTAATATCTTTCCTACTGCATCATCAAGCCTACTGAGGCTTCAACACAGCAAAAAGGGTCAAGACACCACAACAATGCCATTGATTCTACCTTATAAAGAGTCCAGAGGGAGAAGAGCCCGCCAATCAAATGACAGAATGAGAAGCTGCAAAGTACAGAGTGAGAAGCTGCAGATGACAGTATGAGAAGTTTCAGGAGTCTCATAAAGGCTTTGAACAAGCAATAAGAACTGGCAGAAACATCTTACTCAAAGCTCCAGAAAACAGTTAAAGGATTACCGTAATAGAGCAGGTGTTGAATCCAGAAAAAGACCATTTAAAGGCTGTAGGATCTCATGGCACCCCGGGGAGCTTCTCCCTCATCCCCTCACCAACTCAGCACAGGCCTAGCCTCCCAGGGCAGGTCCCTGTTCCCATTCCAGAGGGAGCAGAGTAACCCTCTTGCACATACTAAGAGAAGGTATTTCTAGCCCAATCTCTTGTTGTAAGTCTGAGAGTGAAACAGGACACTTGTCACAGAGTTGCCATCTCAGAACTTGCCCTGCATATAGAGGTAACTCATAGATGGCTCTCACAGAAGCCTGTGGGACAGCAATCAAGTTCTGACTCCTGGGACAAGGGATTACTGGTTGTAGGACTTAGTCCAGTGCTCTGGTCCTAAAGATAACTGTTTCCTAGGGAAGAGGGACATTTATATCCACGAATAGGGACCTCCTTGGGCCCAATGTACATGCCAAAGACAAGATGCATGCAAAGAAAGGATAAGAGTGACCCTTACACTGTGATGTCAAATTATTCTCTAAACTCATTGTATGGATAACCACAGATCAATCTTCAAATACCTGGAGAGGTGCATTCTTTTTTTGTTGTTTTGTTTTGTTAGCTCTTGGCATTCAAGGAAAGCTCTGACATCATACTAATTAGATACAATGTTAAGAAACAGGCACCTCACAGTCTAAATTCCAGTGATAACACATTAAAATATCAATATAGGGAGATTTCAACAAAAGACTACAAACATATAAAGACACAGGAAGGGATGGACCAGACAAAGGAGACTAAAACCTTAGACACCAACAAGGTGGAGGAACAGGGCAGGGGCACACCAGATGAAGACTTGAATAAAATGGTCCTAACAGTCCCAAGGAACTAAAGGAGAACATGGAAAAAAGGGAAGAGTAAAATGATAGATGAACACACAGAAAGATGGAAACAGTGCTGCAGACCATAGAAACAGAAAGTAAAGTGCATTGAGGCCATCACCTCCTATCCATTTCTACTGCTGCTGCTTTAGCACAGGCTCTGATCACCTCTTATCCTTCAAGCTCAGCCTCCTCTAATCCATCTTCTGCAGTGTTGCCAGTTATCTTTCCAAAATGCAAACACACTCATGTCACTGGCTGTTTAAACTTTATGACTCTCTGTCAAATAAATCTAAACTCTTTACTGTGGCATAGCATGATATGACTCCGTCTTAGTTCCTCAGCCGGTATGACCAATCTCACACAGTGAGTTGTCTGAAACTATGGAAATTTACTGGCTTTTGGTTTTGAGGCTAGAGAAGTTTAAAATTAGGGCTTCGATAAGGCTTGTTTTTTCTCCAAAATCTGCAGCCTCTGCTGCTGGCTTCCAGCTTCTGCCAAGCCTTGGGTTCCTTGACTTTCCCATCATAGTGATGCTTTCTCCTTTCTCTCCCAGGTTCCCACTGATTTCTGGCTTCTGGTTCCTCCCCAAGGCTTTCTCAGACTATGTCTGAATTTCTTCTGCTTCTGAATAACTCCAGTAACCCAGATTAAGGCTCAACCTCACGCATTTGTGCCACACGATAAATAAAGTAATATCTACAAGAGACCCTATTTAAAATTGGTTCACACTACCAGAAATGTGGATAAAAGTAGAATATGTATAAATTGGGATACATAATTCAATCCACAACAGCCCCTGAGATTTTTCTCTGATGTTATTTCCCATTATTCTCCAACTCATAATCTCCTTACT
The DNA here is from genome assembly GCF_023851605.1 of Tamandua tetradactyla. Classification (NCBI taxonomy): domain Eukaryota; kingdom Metazoa; phylum Chordata; class Mammalia; order Pilosa; family Myrmecophagidae; genus Tamandua; species Tamandua tetradactyla. The sequence continues at coordinate 42,355,686 of NC_135330.1, read as the reverse complement.
AACAATTGCCACCTACTGCAACTCTATGACTCTGTCATGCTGTCGCACTCCAACTTGACTTTTCACGTGTTCTCCAAACTCCATATTTAGTTATTCAATAATCACAGTAATCCATACTGTGCCAGGTGCCGAGGATGTAAGTAAAATAAGACATGGCCTTTTCTGCAGAGAAATTACAATTTGGGAAAATTCAAATACATCAGTCAAAGGTTATAGTACAATGTGATCAACTTTTAATAAGGGCAGATAAAAGTCACAGTGGGAACACGGAGCAAACACTAAAACATGGAGAGAGGGGAGGACACTGAAAATGTCCTGATATCTTTGGTAAGTTTAAGTAATAAATTGAAGATATTTAATAAATGGACCTCTGATGTTCTATACCCCAAAGTGAGGGGAAAAAATATTTTGAGTAGGTTCAAATAAAGGCACTGGGTGCTTTCTCATTAAAACTGACACCCCCATTTTGTGGTTGATAGGAGCCCCATTTTCTATTAGAGTAAGTATTAGTTAGTGGTCTGGGTCTCTTAATAGGGTTTTTTTCTGAATTATTTGGCAAAGTCTCAGAACACAATGACAATGGACAGCACTCCTAAGGAATACAGTGGGTACTGGGGGAAGGCCTTTGGTGGCAAAATAATCACACGTCCTTCTCAGCATTCATGGCTGAAATCTGCAGGTACTAGTTTTGCTACCACATGGAATCAGACAATGGACACATTGGGAAGAAAGCTGCAAAGTCTTCCTGGGTAGATGGCATTCTCTTTTACCTGTTGCCTCCAATTCTTTTTCCCTCAGTTTGGGCATGTTTCCAACTTCTCCAGCAATGTGCCTTTATCAACTCCTTCTCCTGACTCCCCACCTGAGCACTACCAAACTACTTGGGTGTGGAGTTTCTTTTTAAGAGTAGGCAAATAATGGTGGATGAATAGATGGCTGGTTGGCTGCTGGCTGGCTGGCTGGCTGGCTGGGCCATGGATAGATGGCTGGATGAATGCATGCACGCATTCATGAGCTACTTTTTGTGCAATAATCTCTGTTCTAATTCCTTCTGCTATAATAGTCATATTCATCACTGAATTGATGGATAAATGACTCAATGCAGAGATGAAATTTATGGGGAAATATGTATAAATCTTTGCTGAAACTCTCATATTTTATATTCTTTTATGCTTGGAAACATCTGTTACTCTTTCATGACCCAGTTTAATAACATCTCCTTTGTAAAGCCCCACAATCCCCAACTGATTTGATCATTCTCCCTTCTACATTAAAATTATATTTTGTACATGCTTATGGTTGCACTTTTCACACCATTATTTTTCACATGTCCTTCTAGCCTCTGAAAACCTCAAAAACTGTATTGTGGCTTTTGTAACTAGAATTTTCCCAGGCTTTAGTTGTAATAACATACAGCCATCTCATTAATCTGACTTTGCCGAGTAAAATATTGTTCCACATAAGAACATATCCTTGATGCCCTCAATTTTTAGAAACATGCTTTTATCTCCAAATTATTGCTCCCCTGTCCTCTTAATCACAGCACACTAACCTTAATTTTACTGCTTTGTTGACTCACAGTCATGATTTAAACTTTGCTACAGAGGTGTTTTTAAGATCTAATGAAGTACAGGGTTGTGCTTTCTGATTTTTTTATGATCATTTTAACACAATTCTCTTCTGCCTTTATTATGAGTTACAGTTTTCTCTTATTGTGTTCAGGGTGCCTCTTCTTAGTTTCTCCCAGCCCTAAGTTTCTTCAAATGTATTCCTTTTTCAGCTTAAGAATCCAGGAAACTGAGGTCATTAGGAGTGCCCCTGTATGAATAAGCTTGGGAATCAGAGCTAAGGGGTCATTCTGACAAGTAAAGTACTTGACAGTAATACACTTGCATTTTTGCTGTTTAGACATTTGCAAAAGAAAAATTATTCTCCAACCCCAAGTTCTCAAGTTTACTCCAGATTAGTGAAGTGCTTCAGACATGTGAAAGCTACAAAAGGATATTGTGCACCTGGGATGCTACAGTAAGAAAAAGAAAGAAGAAGAAGTAATAAACACTAAAAATCACTGAAAATATTCCCACCGATGAAACTACCTAGAAAACTTTTAGTTCTCAGAACTTGAAACAGCAGACATAATCCTTTGAAGCCATGCATCTTTTGACCCAAAATGACTCATTATTCTCCTACTCATAACCTCCTTGCTAACAATTGCCACCTACTACAACTCCATTTTGATTACTTTGTGTATGTGTACATGTGTGTGCACATGCATAGTCCTCAAGTGACAAGTACTCATGTGTAATCCAGCAAACCTTCTGCTGCTTTGTTGAGAAGTTAGTGAGATGGAACAGATGCAGGAAGTGCTGAGGGCAAGCTGTGAGCATGTAAGCTTGGAAATTCAGCAGCAACCTTGCCAGAGCTAACAGTATAGTTTTTCCTCAATTCATTAAACATTATTGGAAATTATCTTATTACATCAAAGGAGACATTTGTTTCATGATCTGTTGAACAGTCTCTATATGACATTTAAGTTTATTAAGTTTTCTGAATTCATACGAAATTAATTCAAATTTTAAACAGCAAAATGCTCAGATGTTTTCCATAGATGTTTTCCAATACAAAGGAAAATGCTCATTTATCGTCTAACAAATATATTTGAATTTTCAACACTGCACTGTCCACATAAAAATCATGACACAGCTTAAGTTATTTTTTGTCATTTGCGAAATACTTGAAAACTTTAACTAATAAATTTGTGTGCCTGAGTTTGAACATACTGAATTTTCTCAATAAGAACTAATTTATGATGAGTTTTTCTCTAGAAATAAAAGTTAAATCTCACGTTGCAAAATATAGACATTTCTGTTTCTCATTATTACAGTTGAAAATATACCTACATATGGTAATTAAAGTGTAAATGATTCATAATTGAAGCACATATCAGATTCTTTGGAACTGAATTTCATCCCTATAATTTTATAATTGCCATATGTAATACAGTAGAATTTCTATGAAAATTAAGTGTACACATTGTCAACAATGATATTAGCAAACAAGGTAGGGTCCCTATCCTCAGCTCCAGAACTCTGGCCCAGATATTTTCTTGGGGAGTGAGAGAAGGGCGCTGACAGCAGGAAGAACCAGACCATGAAACAAATAGATCTAATCCTTTCCCAAAAGGACTGACTCCAAGGCAACAGAGAATACAGAATTTCAAACCTAAGCATGCTCTCCAGAATAGTGGAGGTTGTGGTAAAAGGCAATTGAAAGCAGATTTGTGGATTTAATGAGGCTCCACTCTAGACTGTAGGCCAGCTGATTTGCAGAAGAGAACTAGAGAATGAGATAGCTGGGAGGAGCCCTACCTGGTGTCAGCACAAATATCAAGCACTGGCCACAGAAATGACACCCTCAAAGGAGTCATGATGAAATTGGGCTAAAGAAATTAAAAAAGAATCTGCAAACATTTCACCAATTACCAACTAATAAAGTTACCTTGTACTATTAGTTATTAAGAGGGAAAGGGTTGTCCTGTGTTCTGATTGTTGTTTGTATAAAATTTCAGTAAAGACTACTGAAAACTTTATGACATTATTTACTTCCATTATGTCTATTTTTATTGTTTTTTTTCTTTATTCATTCATACATAATTACTCCATATTATAGAATTTGTAATCTATTTGCCTTGTTCCTATACTCCTAAGGAATTTTGTTTGATCTAGAGCCCTGTTCTTCAACGTATGATCATGAATCAGCAGCATCAACATAACCTGAAAGTTTGTTAAGGATGCAGAATCTCAGGCCCACTGGATCAAAAACTGTTCTTTAACAAACACCAGGTAATTTGTACGCACACTAAAGAAGCACCATCCTAGAGCTCATAACTCCATGTGCATATGTCTGGACTTTGCAAGATAAATATTCAACATGGAAGTTGGGAACTTCTTTTATAGGAAGTAATATATAAGTGAACAAAACAATTTTAAGGCCACCAGGGCATCAGAATTCTTATTACAAGCGTCTTTTATAATGTTTGCAAGATATTCATTCAATCCATAGGGCCAGGCACTGCAACTGTGGTAAAGGAGGTGATAAAAATGACTAAGGTACAATAACTGCCCCTGGGGAAATAAGGGTCTGGTCAAGAATATGGACCAATAAACAAGTATTCATAATAAGTAAAATATAAAATCACGATCAGTTAGTGTGTGCATAGTGAGACACATTATTCTGAAAGAGTCATCTTTTCTCTGATACTTCTATTCACACTATGTCGGGAAGAACTTACATTATTGTCAAGATTGCAAAGAGAAGTAGACTATAGAAAAGAGAATGTTAATGTCATTGTAGTTGTTTTATCTTCCAACTAGACTCCAGAGAATTAAAAAAAGAAGAAAGACAGTGAGGGGACCAGATCATAGAGATTATACAACCACAAAAGACTGAAGAGTGGGAGAACAGAGACTAGAGGGAGGTAAAGATCACCTCCAGCCCTCACTCACTTTTTTGAGAGAAATTATTTCACCTAGTTTTCCAAATCTTCAGTATGATATTTTTTCTGCTAACATGTATTAATTTCCAATAGGTTTCACTGATTCTCTGACTCTATCTTATGTGTAATGACCTGTTCTTTCTTCATGTGTTTAATGTGTTTGTTCATTTTTAAAGTTCAGTAGAGACACGGAGTGTTTGCTTCTTTCCTGCATTGCTCCTGTGCACTTCATGCTTTATTTTTTTTCTCTTTGTTTTAGTCTCTTTATTTCATATTATAGGTTTCTTCAAATATTTAGTAATATTAAATAAAGCAGTAAAAACAAACTTGGCAGCTCTGTACATAGAACAAGGTGCATTGATTTGTGGGTCTCATTCTAGGGCAGTGGTTCCCAACATTGGCTGCTGGGTGCCTTAAAAAACACTGATGCCTTGGTCTCCACCACAGGAAATCTGTCTCAATTGGGTAGATGTGAGACTTGGTCATTAGGATATGTAAAAATCCCCTACAGGCAATCTAATATGCAAGCAAGGTTGAATATGACTTCTCTATCTTGGTAATCCATTGGGTGTTATCCTGGTCTGATCAATTTACTCAAGAGAGTAATCTCCCCAAACCCCTTGGGTTGGAAGTAAAGTGGAGGAGGAGACAAGGATATTAATAAGCTAAGTTGTCCACATCCTAGGAGCAAAAGCGGGAAAAGGAATCGGAGGAGGTCTTATCATTATAAACACTGTGTCTTATTAAATCTCCTGCTTTTAATAGCAAACCCTATCCCCACCCTCACCCTATCCCTACCCTCAAATGTACCTAGTACAGCAAGCCCAGAAATGTTGTAAAATCTACCTCTCCAAAATGTAAAATTCCTTTCTTCTGCCAGCGTGAGGAAGACAGAATCATAAGATTGAAGGGAGTTAGGGAGGGGATCTGGAGAGTTAAAAAATTTATGATGAGTCCAAGTTTCTGTCCTTGTTTCTGTCCCTGTAGTGCCTGGACACTCAAATTGTAGTGTCTTTTAGGAATTTTGTAATTTCTCAGAGAAATTTGCTTTTTTCTAGGTTACCCACCCCTGCACTCTAAAATTAGATTTTTTTGCTGAATCAATTGCCACATATCTGCTTTCCAGTTTTTTGAATGTTGACTTCTTTTGCCAACTAACCTCTCCTTGCCATTATTCTGCCTTATTGTATTTGAGCCTATTTCTTTATTATAATTTTAATGGTTTTAAGAGGAAATCTACATTGATGCTTAAATAAATGTCCCTCCCATTGATTCTAAATTCAACTAGAGACGTTTGATGAAGAATGTGAAGATAACATTCTAGAAGCCAGCAGATAACATCAAAGTATGGAAGAACATAGAATCATCTTGAAACAGCTTGCTGACAGTTCACGTGCCTTTAAGTTAGACACAAACATTATAAGAGCTGTAGTTTCAGTAAGAGTCAACACAACGGGGAGTGGGGAGTGCCCCACTCAATTATGCCCTAGACTGGTAGTTCTTTCAGTTTGAAAATTATACACTATTTTGCAGATTATTTATTGAAGATAGTCCTTTATGTCTTTTCCTTCGCCTCTTAACATACTTTAGATTCCTTAGCCTTATTTAGACTTCCTAGTATAGAATATAAAACCCAGTAGATGGCTGTGGTAAATTGAATTATGTACCCCACTTTAGACACTCTGTTAATCTTACTCTATATTCCTGTGGATGTGATCTCATTGTAAACAGAACCTTTGGGAGATATTATTTTCAGTTAAGGTATGGCAAACTGAACTGGGGAGGGCCTGAACCTGGATTACTGGAGGACTTATGAGGAGGAGGCCATGGGGAGAAGATGGAATGGGAAGAGAAAGAGAGGACATCACCACGTGATGGGAAAGCCAAGGAACCCCAAGATTGCCTACAACTCACACCAGAAAGCTACAGTCTTTGGAGAGAAAGTACCCGGCCCTATAGCCAGATTTTAGACTTCTGCTAGCCTAAAAATCATGAGCCGATAAATTCTTGCTGTTTGAGTTAAACCATTGTATGATATTTATGATTGCCGAGTAGGCAAATTGAACAATACCAACTAAATTTTAATAAGAAAAGAGAGAAAGGGAGGAAGGAAAGAAAGAAAAAGAGAGAAGAGAAAAGCTATGTCTGTTCTCAATTTATTTGAGATCTGGAGACTTCTGAACAATGAAACTAATGATTTGACTTAATCCATAAATTATTGAGGACTTAATATGAACTAATCACCATGACATGCACTTTACATATTTTCTCTTTTAAATTGCTTAATAATCCTAATAAAAAGAAGATAGTATCCCAATATTAAAGTTGACAAAACTGATGTTCTAAGGGAGTAAATGAGTTGCCAAGGCTCACACAGTTAAATTGGGCATGGAATACATCTTCTAACATGGTTATCTTATCTCTTGAGTTTGAAATGAAACTCTTAATATAGTTGTCATTCCTTCATATACAGTCATCCAGCACATGCAGAATGATCTCCTAGCCATGGAAATCAACCTGTAGAAATTAGGATTAACAGTAATTGTGAATCCATTTATTTATCAGTTCATTTTTAATGATCCTACCATAACGACCAGATCTAACTTTAATATTACAGCCCATAGAAACAAATTGTTCCTCATCCAAATTCCCTCTGCTAGAATTTAAACCCATTTATTCTTTATCCTAAGGAGAGAAGGGAAATATCTGATGAACTTCTTTCTTTTAATAAGACTGCTGTGCTTTTGAAAAGTTGTAATTTATAGAGTCTCTTTTACACAGTAGCAAAAAAAAAAAAAATCTCACTATCGTCAGCATTGACCAGCCTCTTATTATTTATGTATTCATTTTTATTGGATTTATACAGTGTCTTTCCCCTGAAGAGCTCAAGGTTCTATGCTAGAATTTTTAAACAGCAAACATTATTTCAACATAATGAGCCTGACTCTGTCTCTTATAGGAGAAGGAAAGTAGAATATCATAAACTGAGCCAGAAGGGAATCACTAATCCGAAGCAAGCCAAGTCCAATCTATGAATGCAAAGTGCTCAAAGAAGAGAATTACCCTCTCTTTTCCATAAAACTTATCTGTTGCAGTGTATTTAGAAAGGTGTGTAGGTGGGAAGATCCACTGGGTGAGAAAAACGGGAGTGGAAAGGAACACGAAGAGGGCTGAAGCAGTGATGTAGGTGGGAACAATTCTTCCAGTAAAGGATACAAAAATGAAACGTGTGGGGGTGGGGGTGATGTGAGGGTACTTTGGTGGTAGAATCCTCGCCTGCCACGTGGGAGAATCGGGTTCGATTCCCGGCCCATGCACTTTTCAAACAAACAAACGAAAAGTCAAACAAAAATTCAGCAAACAGTGCTGCAATAAGGGGGTACTCACATGGGAAAAGAATGAAATGTGACCCCCACCATACAGGATACAAAACAAACAAACAAAAGAAATGAAACATGGGAAAAGTCAGTGAACTTCAGTAGGGAACTAGGGAGTAGAGGATTAGATACCAGAGTTGCAGTTTATCCTACCAAGTTCCATGATTGAATTCCAATCATCACTGGCCAATGGGAGAAACTACCTTGGTGCTTCCCTGGAGTATATTTCTACACTTGTGTCAAACACACTGAGGCTGTAGAGGAATTAACTGTATCACATGGTTAAGGTTATAGTATCCTAACTGAAGAAAAAAAGTCCATCTGTGATGAATTTCATTCATTAGGAGTCTTCTCCACCTTTGATGTCAAATCTTCAGAGCACTGGAGACTATCCCATGGGTTTCACAGTGCTCTAAATCTGGAGCGCTTTGTTCCTGCGCTTTTGCATTTGGTGTAGCTACTCTACATCAGTTCTTGAAGCAGCAGAATTAAGGGGCCAAACGTTTGTCAAATGCCCAATTAATCAATCTATGAACTGATACTATTAGAAAAGAAAAAAAAAGCATTGTGCTGATATAATTCCCTAACAAGAGAATCTTGATTATTAAGTAAGGAGATTAATAACAGGGTTGGAAGTAATATGTTGTAAAGCCACTTAAAGTGGGGTTGTGGAGAGAGACTCCCAAGGAAATACTCAAGTAATAAAAGATAGCTATGAAATGTCTTTCTGGGAAGGGTGAGTCTTTTATTGAGGACAAGGCTTTTATTTCACTAAGTATTATTTCTCAGAACTATAGAAAATGCAGAGAATTTATTTTCCCACACCTATTCCAACAGCACTCAACCTCTCACCAAAAGAAATGTTAAGCTAATATTTTTAGAATATCAATGTGATACTAAATTATTGGCCTTTTTCAGAACATCAGGTTATTTGTATAAATAGGTTACTAAACATCTCAGTCTGGCCTTACTCCTGAATAAGGATTCACCTAATTAACCACACTGGGATTAAAAAATGAAGATTTAGAGTTATAAAGAGCTAATTTTGATTACAAGCTTGCTACCTATTCATTGGATGGAATGTTACCCAAACACTGGAGCCCCAGTCTCAGCATCAGGAAAACAGAAGTAGTAAAGGCATCTGTTTTGCAAACTTTTTGTAAAGATTTGGTGAGAGAATGCAAATACAGTGGTTAATATATTACAGTGGTCACCTACCACCTACTCAGTGAACATTAGCTATTATCATTGTATAGCTACAGATTCCAAATTTTACCTCCCAGTGAAAAAGCAGAAGCTATGACAACTTTGACTTCATATTTATCATTGACTGCCCTGTGCCTGAACTTATTTCAATTTTTTTCCCATTGGTACATTTTATTTTTTTTTAGGCAACAGCTGAAGCTAATAATCTTGCTGCAGTAGCAGGAGCAAGAGATATCTATTGCAAAAGTATGGAACAGGTTTGTAACTAAAATTTAAAATTGACACTAGAGTGGGACAGAATTATTTATATTTAAAATAATTGATCTAATTTGTGCTCCTTATGTATTGTCATATTACATCATGCTCTAATAACCCTTTATTGTCTTTTCTGGGAATAAAAGCTGTATTACAAAGATAATTCACATGGTTTAGAATGCAGAGTACTGGTGGCAAGTTATTATATAAAATTGTATTGAAATATTTTCTGACGTAGTTCAGAGTGCTGTTATTAGTAGCCTCTGATGTAAGTAACATTAGTTTAAGGCCAATACTTACTTCTATTTTTAAGTGCTTTATCATTCTCCTTAGTGTTTTTAATATTTTCTGCTTTCATAATAATTAAGGTTTATTTCTATTCATTTATTATGTACTACCCCACTAGAAAATGAGCATCAGGTATGCAGGTCTGGATTCTGCATTACCCTCTGGAAACATCATGGATTCCAATAAAAACCTGATGAAAGAGTGAGAAACAGGTCTTGACACATGGTGCATGCCACATAAATGTTTGGGTTGACAAGATAAGACTGTCAACAAATACGTGGGCCCAAAGAGTAGACGGAAATTACTACATGTCAATGGCCATTCTTCTGTACAGGCCATTTCCTATACAGCAGGGAACAGCTGAGTGGCAGCTGCTTTATTACTGATTGAAAACTGGTTAATGAATTATGACTGCTTAGCATAACAGAGAGGTGAGTAAATCTAAAGAGAGCCAAGTTGATCAACAGAGTGATTTAAATGTTAGAAAACAGGATTTAGGATGAGAGGCTAAGGGAATTGGGGTTATTTAGCCTGGAGAACAGTATGGGGGGGGGATGTTATGCAGCAGGCAAAGACCAGCTGTTCTCCATTTTTGAAGACTAATACCTATAATGAAATGCAGGAGATGATGGTTAAAGTAAACTCACCAAGGGACTGGGGATTTTTTAAACATACATTTATATTATGACTTTGGGGAATATTGAACTCTGAAATGTAAATTATACTGGAGAATTACAGTTGAAAATATCACAATAGAAATAGCAATCATTAGATACTTGGGAATACATATGGGAGTTTAAACCTAATGTAATATTAGTCAAAACACAAAATATACACATGAATCTGAATATCTTAATATATAGAGAGCCCTGACTTGCCAAGTTTATTGTACACTCATTATTTCCACGGTAATTGTTTAAATTCAGTAAGATTTTGATTCTGATATGATTTGTCACAGTGATATTACCGGAAATAAACCAATCTAGAACTTCATGGATACAAACAAATGTGCAAAATATTAATACCAAAAGTTTGACATAATCTTGATTAGGTAATGAAAGAACTAGGATTTGATGACTTGGGATAATCATTTTAACTTTCATCTCACTCTAAGTAATTTACTTTGTAAAACATGTCAGTTGTATCACATTATGAATGCATTAAAACAAATTGCATCTTCGAAGTCTATCATTTTATGAATCTCTTAGTAAAGAGTTATTTTGCAACTTAAAACTAATCTTCAAATGGGTAATTCTTAAGCTTATGTTTAATGAATATTTTAGAACTGAACATACCTGTATGAGAGATGTATGTTCTAATTTTACTCAAAGGATGAATGTTTGCCTTAGTCATTTTCTACAGAGGAATTTCTTCTCTCAAAACACGGATGATTTAGAGTTTGCCTATGGAATAAAACCAGATTTTGTTAGAACGTTTCTGAAAATAATGACATTCATAAACTGTGTTCCCAATTGATATAAGCACCATATATGTAATATTTTTATTTCTCACCACAGTCCTTAATGTAAGCATTCTTGCTTCTTTTTTTTTTTTACATGGGCAGGCACTGGGAATCGAACCCGGGTCCTCTGGCATGGCAGGCAAGCGTCTTTGCCTGCTGAGCCACCGCGGCCCGCCCTCTTGCTTTTTTTTTTTTTTTTTTATTGACCTGGACAAAAAAAAACTTCTCCTAGATGACACCGCCAGTAGGTGCATCGCAGACACGCTGTCCAAAGATGTAGGCATCTAGAACACATGCGTACCACTTTCAACTATGTTCACGAAAAGTAATTGACTCCATCCATCGACCTGATACTGTCTAAATGATATATTTTACAAACCTGGGGTTACATTTCAAGCAAAAAATTCATGGAGCTGGTACATCACAGTGGTTACAAATGTGAACTTTAGAATTAGATGACTTGGATTCAAATATTGGCTCCATCTACTTGCCCTCTCTCTAAATTTCCTCAAGATGGATTTGATAAGAGTGATACCTACTTCCAAAAGCTGTTGTGAAGATAAAGTGAAATCCTGAATGCAAAGCACTTATCACAGTGCCTGGCCTACAGAGGACCTCAACAACTGTCAGTGGAAAGTCTAAATGACATATCTTCAATAGATATAAGAAGACTGAGCTTCATCTTTGCATAATAAAAGCAGTAAAATTGTAGAGTGCACGGCTGGTTCAGTGGTAGAATCATTGCCTTTCAAGAGGGAGACCCAGGTTCAATTCCCGGACCATGCACTAAAAACAGAAGAAAAAAAAAAAACCCACAATGAAATTCTGAGTTTAAAACTAGCATGCAACATGTGCCTTTGACGTGTTATTTTGCAATTTCCTTTTATGTCATTCTCATACTTTCATTGCAGATTTGTTGTTAGAATAGAAGATTGTAAATGGGTGCAGAATTCTCGTGGTTTTTACAAATGTTTTAATTTGGTATGTTAACTCTCTTGTGGGAAGTTATTGTTTAATAATACATTTCCAGGAAAGCATATATTTTAAATTAGGTTGTTTACATTTCAAATGCAATATGGGAAAATGCAAGTATATTGTCATTATGCCACCACCTTATGTTTCATACCTTCAAGATTCATTGAAGGAATGTTGTTTTTCTCTTTACAGCTGCCTAAGTAGTCTTAGCAGATACATGAGCACCATCTTTTGGTAAAAACGAATCATGAATGGTTGTTTTCTTTTCCCTATAATGATTATCTCTCAGCTATTATATTGTCTGAGGTCATTCTAAAATTGGCCAAAATGCAGGTAAAATTGAATTAATTGCGCTGTCAACTTTGTAAGGGACTTTTTACCCTTGAAAGAATTAACAGAGCAACTTATTTTTTTCTCCTGAAATAACTAAAAATAAACAGCAATGATATAGTTTAATAATATTTTTTATAAATCCAGATACCTCTTATCATTTGACTCATAATATGCGCCTATCCTGAAATGCCAGATTCACATAAGGAAGATAACTCTCTGAGAGTTGTGTACACATTTGCTTGAACCTTATTGCAGAATTACTATAGATCCTTCCAACATTCTCAGATGACGTCCCACTAACTACTGATGCTCTCCAGTCTCAAAGCATTCAGTTCCCAGCTGGATCCCAGCCTGCTGCCTTTCAGCACAGTCCATGCCACTGCCAAGCTTTATGTCAGCCATTTTTCTACCCTGATCAAGGAGCGGGCCCTGTGCTTAACTGTAACATTCAAAAATTCATACACACAAAGCTTAAAAAGCACACATCCCAAATTTATATTCATTCAGCCTCTTAAAAAGGCTCTGACTTACACAAATTTAGTAAAGTCACTGGTTCCTTTCTTTCGGGAGGCAATAAAATGAGAGAAAAAACCCTGTTAAATTCTTATGTATACATTCAGTTACATTTAATGACACAGATGGAAAAGAATTTGTTCACCGGAAAGAACTGAGTAGCTGCATTCATTATTTTTATACTAAATGTGTGGACCATCATGTCCATCATGTACAAAATTTTCCCAAATCTTGGAATTTAGACATTCATTTTTATTGAGAAGGGGAGGCATGTCAGAAAGCTAAATGTAACTCTTTTTTATTTTGTCATAATCTGAAGAAAAAGATTTTTCAAAATTTCTTGGGAAAATAAGGCATAATTCAACTTATTGTTCCTAAGAGATTATATATATATATATATTACATAGTATAATGACTTAATAAAATTGTATAAATTCAGATAACTGATACATGCATAACATTTCAGCACAGTACATTCATAAGTAAAAATAGCATTTTGACTGAAAGTCGTTTTACTATTACATCCTAACAGTTTGTCTTAGGTCAAATTCTCCAGATAACACCCCCAGATAGAGATTTACATGCAGCAAACTTACTAGGGAACACTCTTGGCGTCAAAACTGTGAACAAAGAACCCAGTTAAAAACAGAGTTTCTTTTGCTAAGGAGGAAGAGAAATACAGATATGCAGCTGGCATATGGGGGTGCAATGGATATGCATAGACAACAGTCAGCAACTTCTCTAAGGGCCAGTGATCAAGTCTTTCGGCATGCCAATGCTAGGGAGATGAATGGTGGAGAGCACCCCATTAGGAAGATTGACAAAGAGCCATGTAAAAGGGAGAAAAGCATCAGCAAGTGAGGGGCATCAGAAATTTTGAGAGAAGAGTGAGTTTCAAGAGGAAGTTTTTACCATATAACCAAAGGCTGCAGATACTATCCGAGAAGTATTCCCAGTTGGGTTGTAACTAAAAAGTAATAGAGCCATGAGGTTGAGAGACTGGAAAGAAGCACAGAAGAGAAAAGATAAATGAAAACAAACCTCACTTACACAGAAACTTTCCCAATCAAGATCCTGCCAAATCTGAGAGCAGGTGTGCTTCAAAGTACTGTAACACTAGCGCTCTAATACTGTCTGAGAACACATACTTTCTTTGCCTTGGAAACTTCATTTGTTCTGACAGAGAGCTCCTTGTAATTTAGGTGCTCTGTCCTGGCTGCATTTTTCTTCCTGGCAGCCTTACAAAGTAGTTATTTGTGCCTGTGATAGGCACTGCCCACTGTCACCATCTGTTCAGTAAAAGGAAAGGTTCAGGGTCTTAATTCTAATATACTCAGTCTGTGGTCATAAGATTTTTGACATGATGTAAAGAGACAGAGGTTGTGATTTTTGATGACAAAGGAAACTTAACTTCACTGTAGAAAACAGGACCCCAACCTCCTATTTATTCCAGCATGCTCAGTCAATTACTTCACTGAACTGGTGTTTACCTTAGCAGGGCTTTTAGTCAATTGACTACCCCTCTACTTTTTCTACCAGCTTCCCACTGCCTTCAGTTCTACTCCTGACCAGATTGGATTTCATGGCTTAACACATCAACCACTCTTCTTTTCAGTATCCTTATTTCTCCTATTCTTTTCCTGGCACATCTCAAACTTGATAAAAACAGCTGGCCCAGCTTCTCTATTTCAACAGAGCAGCACTTGAGTATTGCTAATGAGACTCACATTAAACCTTATCCACTCTCCCTCCTGTCCTTTGCAGAAATCTCCTCAAAATTCACACCATTTTCTTCAGCCACCTGCAATTTAGTCTCAGCAGGTGATCTCACCTTCCACCTCACAGATCAAGGAAAAGCCATTAGGTAAGAACTACAACCCAGCACACTACAAAACCCTCCTCCTATAATGCAGGAGATGGCACTCCTCTCTCTCTCCATGTGCCCACTCCATTCCATTTTATTTGGCCTTCTTTCTTATTGCACAGTTAAATTCTCTCCCTTGAACCCCATTCTATTTTCCTTTTTTTTTTAATTTGCCTCCTCCCACACATCAGCAGGCAATGTGTCTGAATGTTTTTGAATGACTTGATTTTCTTCTGTCTCTAAAACTGTGAACTAATCTGCCTAAACCATGAGAGAAAGATTGCAGTACTTGGAATTTTCTTTTCATCTTAAACTATCCAAAACCTATCAATCCTTTAAGACTTGCTCAAATTCTTACTTCTCTGAAGTTTTTCCTGGCTGCTCTAGTATATATTGATCTTTCCTTAATATTTCTTGGGCATCCCCCATTAGTCCTTGTGATATTGGTAAATAAATAATAAGTTTCTGAAAATATTTACTAAGTAGATTGTCTTTTAAAAATTACTAAGGTAATAGTAATAAAATGCACTCAATCTATTAAAATATAAAAATATCTCAAGCATTAAAAAAGAAAAATACAGAATATATAAATAAAGGAGGGATAAAAAGGATGAAAGATTCATGAAACTAAAATCAAAACTTAAAAGGCATATGTGGTCCCCAAAAAAGAGCATATGGACCCTTACTTTAAAAAGTAAACATAAAAAAGAACATTTACTATGGTTTTAAAAGAAATAGTGTACTATTTGTCAAAAGCAAAAAAATTATTTAACCTTACTGCAACGGGTGTAGGATTAAAGAACAACATAACGTTCCTCAGGTACAAAGGAGGCATGAGACACCGAATAAAAAGAAAACCGAGGTGTGAAATACAGAGGGAAAAAAAAAAGAAAGGAAACTAAATCAAGAAAGTGAAGGGTGAAATCAAGTCATTTATTGAAGGGTGAGAGAGAAAATAAAGACAACTGTATATAGAAATACAGAAGAAAGCACACCTATGTCTCTGAAGGGTATAAGAATAAAAGCAGACTTGCCTGAAGATGTTCAAAAAGTTAACCCTTAAATCTGGGGAACTACCTGGAACAAAGAAACAAGGATATTATGAAATATGTAAGGTAGTGCTTGAGACAAGGTAAATAAAGGGGATTCAAGATAACCTTTGTGTATTTTAGAACATTAGAATACAAGATTGGAAAAAAAGTGAGACGAAGAGAATAAATCATCCTGCAGAGAAAAATACAGCATTTGTACTTCCCAAAGTGAGAAAGCTTAGTTACTATGAGCACATGTCAAAGAAAGCAGGTGCTTATGGAGTGGGAACGAGATTACAGAACATGCATTCAGGACGAGGCAGGAAGAACCTGCGTAAATAGCCGAAAAGGAACACAATACATTGGAACTCAACAACAGTAAGGATGACACACATGGCGTGTGCAGAAAAAAGAAACAAAAACCAAACAAAGTCTGAGATTTAGAAGAGTCCAAATTAATGTCTCTGGGATACACAGGAAGTAGGAAAATGATGCCACTGGGAAACAGTGAATTTAAGCAAATTCATCTTGTGACATTGAGGGAGAAAGCAAAGAGCTTTAAAGAGAAGCTGAAATAACAAAGTATAATAATAGAGGTCCTCACTAGATTAACATGAGGAGAAATCAAGAGATCTTCAAAATTGAGACTTAAGGACAGGGAAAGATGGGGCCAGGGAAAAGGGAAGAACATTTCTATACAAATGGCAAAAATGTAATGTTTCTTATCTTATACAGGGGAAGAAGCACCCTCAAAAATCAAACAAATGAAAAAACCAGCCAAAAATTAAATGAAGAAAGATGATTAGAATAACTGAGCAAAGGGAATAAATAAAAAAAGAGGAAAAGAGTAAAGCTATGTAAACTTGAGTGAAGTAAGTATTCTCTGCACTTCAAATCTATGAGGAAATAGAAATTATTTAGAAATTGTAGTTGGGTCCATTTCAGGGAAAACAAAAGTTTCCCTGCCTCACATCACACACCCAAATTATTGCCAATTGTGTTCAATGCAACACGTTGTGAACTGCATTCCATATCATTTATTTTCCCACTGCTTCAGTTTTAACATATGGACAATAATTTTCCTATGGACAATAATGCTTCCTATGTATATTGAATGATTTATTTTATCAAATTCAGTTGTTGAATATTAGTTTCCAAGGATTTTGTCTGATTTTCCTGGGTCAAAAGTGACACCTCTCCTACTCCCTACAGTAGAAGTCAGGCACCCATGCTGAATTGGGCAAAAGATGACACACCAAGAATCCCAGTAGGAAAAAAAAGCAGTTAAAAGAAGAATTTTAAGGAACATATTTAAAATACAATATTGAGCACTTACTTTCAGAAAGGCATTGCTAAAAGTAGTAGGTACAAAAGAAAAAGAGAGGGAGCAGTACATACATATGAACTCTATCCCTAGAGACTATCAATCAAATTGAAGAAAGAAGAAATAGAAATAGATTTGTATGTGTATATATGTGTATTTGATATGTATGCATGTATATATGTATGAATGTACCTCATCTAAGACAATACTGGGCTAGCGTTGAGTAAGTAGTATGAATCACAAAGGCTAAAGCAATTCAGAGCCAGCAAAAGAGCAGAAGGCTGGCGTTACCCAGAAAGTTTTCACAGAGAAAGTGGGATTTTGAATATCATTTGGATAATAGAAACTGGGAAAGATGATGATTCATCTTAAAAGGTGACTTTAAGATCACATTGTTATTCCTTTCTCATAGAAGAAAAAAACACCTAAATCAAATGTACAAGAGAAAAATGACACTACAAATAAGAATGCACACATTCTGCCTTTATATGCATAAAGCAAAGAGAAAGCACCTTTTCTTCATATATCAATTAATGTCACACTACACAGTCTCTAGACTTTTGCATATTGGTATTCTATAATCATCTTGTAGTCCAGCAGAAAGCTAAAAAAAAGAGAGAGAGAGAGGACATATAGGAAGTCAGACATATTTGTACTGTCTCTGAGGTGAAAGAGGAGCTAGAGGGAAGCAAAGGCGAAGTTAAAGGACTGAAGGAGCAATGACGCTGCTACTGGCACTCTCTGGACAAAAGGTGACACTCTTGAGAAGAGTAAGCAAAAAGCTATGTTTCTCTGGAGAGGTCAATTTAAAAAATATATTTCAGAGGCAAGGGACCTTGCTTCAAAGAGAGAGAGTTTGATTTACGTTGTTCGCCTAAAACGTTAAGGGAGCATAGGAAGAAAGGAAACACAGCTGAAAATCAGAGAATGGTCCTGGAGTGTATGAAAAGTACCATTCTTGTCATTCCTTCTGCAAATATTTATTGGGTGTCCATTATTTTATGTGACTCAAGAATGAATAAAAAATGTCATGTCCTTAGAAAAAATGGCATTTTGGGCTCATCATAGAGAAGATGTTCCATCTTTAGCAAATGGAATGAAAAGGTAAAGAAAGAGAAGATTCATGTTTGTTAGGATAAAGAAACAAGAAACAGGAATACCATGGGGAAAAAGAGAAGGAAGGAAGGAAGGAAGGGAGGGAGGGAGGGAGGAAGGAAGGAAGGATGGAAGGAAGGAAGGATGGAAGGAAAGAAGACATACTTCATTAAGGTAAAGTCAGGGGCCCTTAGAAACAGGGAAAAAGCAATAATATTCCTCACACACATGAGTAAAGATTGGATTTGAAGAAAGGCCTCACAATATGGATTTTATGAAACTTAAAATGTCTTAAAGGCAATATGTGATCTTTTTTTTTTCATTTTTAAACAGCTTTATTCACACATCATAAATCCAGCCTCACATGTGATCTTAACCTCACCATTTCTTAACTTCATGTCCTAGGGTTCTCCTCCTTTTTCACTGCATCCAGCCCAGTGGCACTCCTTCAAGCTCCCCAAGCATAGCTCATCAGGTTAGGACTTTTGAATTACTCTTCCCTTCACTCAGAATATTCCTCATCCAGATATCAACATGGCTCACTCCCTCATGCCTCAACTATCACCTACTCAGTGAGCCTTCCCTGGACAAGTATCAAAAGTGCAATATTCCCCTACCACATGCACCACTCTCTCTCTCTCTCTCTCTCTCTCTCTCACACACACACACACACACACACACACACACACACACACACACACTTCTTTTATTCTTCTTTGCTTTGTTTTTTCCCTATGAGCACTTACTGCTCTCATGATTGTAATCTATACTTACCTTATTAATTTAGTTATTTTCTGCTTCCCCATCTAAGTTGTAAAATTTACGAGGGCAGGAATTTTTGCTCACTTCTGTGTTACGAGGCCTGGAAAATTGTCTGGAATACAGTTTGTACTCAACAAATGTTTTGAGAATGAATGAATATTAAAAATATGAACAGTGTGCTGCTTTGTTCCTCAAAGAGAGAAAGTCTAAAGCTTTCATGCTGTGAACAGTGAAAGAGTGGACAGAGAGAAGGTACTTTAGCTGTTGTTTTAGTTCATTGAAAACGAAATAAATGGGTAAAAGCTGATGTGTGAAAAAAGTTCCATAAAGACTTAAGAAGAAAAACATTTTACCTTAGAGCAATAAAGGAGATGGTGACAGTGGTTTAGAGACATTTTCTGCAACAGGGGAAAGACGCTGCACTGTTCCAAGTATAGTTATTAGGGACTGAAGTATATTGGTAGAAGACTTGACTGGGAGACATAAAAATATTAAATATTAAATTATAAGAACTTTATATTTCTTATGGAGATGATGCAAATGGTAGATTGGGCAGAATAAAAAAGTGACTTAAGGGAAAATAAACCCAAGCAGGACTCTGAGCAGATCAGGCTAATATTGTCAAAATGGGGGAGAGTCATTATATTATTACAGTATTGATCAGTACAGCTGATCAAATTGAATAAGAGAATGTTGAAGGGCCAGGTCACCATGGGGCATGGGGAGAAAAGATAACTCAGCTCTGCTCAGTGGAGAAACTAAGGAGAAGTCAGTAGAGCAGGTTCATGATGAGGAATAGCTATCTACTTTATATAAATTATAGATAGATTTGTATGGCTCTATTTCCTGTATTCAGACAGAAACAAACGATGTATAAGGAACTGATCCATTTCTCCAGGAGTCTAGAGATGGGGTTAAACCGTACACAGCAGTTAGCACCTTAACTATGTCTTCTTCATTTTGACAACATCCAGGCTTAGCACTAGGCATAGTTCTTAGAAACTCAACAAGTATTTTCTTACTGTAATAATGGATATGAATGAAAAGCAAATAGAAACCCCAGAATTTTGTCGAAAGAAAGGCATAACACTATTAATTATAGAGGGATGATGGAACACTTGCAGTGTTTCTTACATTGGCTGCATCAGAAGACTATATGCGTACCTAAACTGGGAGAGATAGAAACATCTCTTTCTCTCCTAAAGCCAGAAAGAGTGATTGATGCTTCTATGAGAAAAGACAACACAGCTGGGTAGCATATGAGGCAAAAAGGTGTACGAGGGGCACGTAAAAACAGCAAACAATGATAGGAGAACAGAAGGTAAAAGTATTACACACCCGTGCTAGGAAAGAGAAAAGCCATACGCACCACTCTGGAGAAAAATACAACAGACTTGGGCACAAAAGCTGAAAGATGACTCACGGCGGGGACGGCTTATAAAGATCTTGCATTTCCCAGGAATGAATTATAAAGCATCTGGGTCACTTCGGGAACAGATGACGCATATGCAGGGAAGGTGCCTCTGGAGCCCACAGAGGTGTACGTGGGGGTGGAGGTGAAGAGGCAGAGGACTTGATGCTGTCACCAAATGCTTGGAGCAAAGATGCTGCTCCTGGGAGCACGGAGGGAAAAGTAAATATTATTGAGTCTTACCAGGAAAAACTAAGGTAATTTGTGCTGGTTGCCAGAAATATATAAATGCCTCTAAAATACATTGCTATAAATGAAACCTTGGAGATTAACTCAAGAGTGGAAATTATAATCAAAAAGAGAAGGCATGCTAATGCACATTTTCTGTCGGTGACAGGAGTATAATAATGACTCCTCCCCAGCAGAGTGCTTTGAGATATCAAAGGAAAGATGGGAAAGGTGATCACGGGAGTAGAGTTTTAAAATTGTCTACCAGGAAGAAAAGAAAAGAAAAATTTGAAACACTTGAAAAACATTTAAAACAGCTGGGAAACTTTGTGAAGAAAGTGGTTGACCTGAGTTGACAGGGAGTTTAAGAAGTCAGGCTTTTCAATAGAAGTCTCCATTTGCAGGACAAAGGACAAACGAGGCTGAATTGTAGGGCACACACTACTCTTTCTTCTGGGTTACTGCCATAATTGTAACACGTCCACAAGCCAAAAATCTGTCCATTGTCTGAGACTTTCTTCGTTTGCTCTATCCATGTCCAATCGGGGACACGTCCTTTCCTTGCCATCGCCACTGACACTGCTATTATTCAGCCTCTCCACATTTCTCACCTGGACAATGACTGAAACCTGACCTCGCTGACATCTGTCTTGTTACCTTGCAACCATCCATCACAGTGACCAAATCTTGTCCTATCCGACAAAACCTCTCCTTCTGCCTAGTTTCCTTTAACGGTTTCTTCTCACATATTGAATAAAGTCTACACTCCTCGTAATAGACAGACATTTCATGACCTCAGTCCATTTGCCTCTTTATCGACATCTCTCCCAGCTCACCCCCATCTGCCTATTCAGTTTATGCTCCAGCAATGTTGAGTGACATATAATCCCACACAGACCTGCTTACTCCATAACTAAATATGCAATTCTGTCTTTCAAGAAAATCTTCCTTGTCTGCCTTAATGATACTGCTCAGGATCGTCTGTACTATGAAGCTTTTACTTATATCTTCAGAGTGAAATATGTTCTCCTCTGTCCATTTACATACTCTTAACACTGCACATAACACACTGCCATTTAATTATTGGTTAAGCAAAAGCCTGTGATTTCTTTGACAGCAAAGACTATTTCTTATGAATCTTTTGAATACTAGCATGTAGTACAATGCTATTACATTGCTAGAGCTGACAAAACGCAATATACCAGAAATGGGTTGGCTTTTACAATGGGGATTTATTAGTTTACAATTTGCAGTTCCTAGGCCATGAAGATGTCCAACTCAAAGCATCAACAGGACGATACCTGACCTCTGAAGACAGGCTGCTGGCATCTGAGACACCCCTGTCACATGGGAGGGCATGGCCGGCATCTGCTGGTCCTTCTCCCTGGGTTTTGTTGCTTTCAGCTTCTGGCTTCAGCGGCTTCCTCTCTGTTTTCTGTGTGTCCTTCTCGCTCAGCTTCTCTGGGCGCTTTACTCTCTTTTCTGTGTATCCTATACCCTCTTTTAAATCTTCCAGGACTTCAGTAAAAGGCTCATTCAAGGTGGGTCGCATCTCAATAGAAATAACTTAATCAAAGGACCCTACCCACAGGAAAGGATTAAAAGAATTTGATCTTTTACATAGCAGCTTCAAACCATCACAGGTTATAATGTTTGTTTGGCAATTTATATGGCACAGATTAATTGGATAAAATAATCTGGAAGAAAATGGGATGTACTAGATATATAAAGGAAGAAAACATAACAGATTTAGGTGACAAAACTTACATTATAAAAATTAGGGTTTCTCAAGATAAAAATAGCAAAATCCAATGATTACTATTTAACTTGAATATTGTGTCAAAAACAGTAATTCATTAAGTCTTGATAGTCAAAAAGTATATAAAAGCTATTCATAAAAAATCATGAAGGCTCTGTGTAAGAATATAATAACTATGCAGATTTACCTTCAGTAAAATACAATATGCCTGTGTTACATTTTATAAAAATGGAAGATGGAACAGTGATGTAATACCAAGATAAAAGAGAATCGCAATGTGGTAACTGACTGTTAAAATAGGGAAATACAATGCATTCTATCTGATGTGTAAAATAAAAAAAGAAGTTTTATAAGGCAGCAGGAAAAAATGAAATGCCTAGAAACTCTGGGTCACATAAGGAAAAGCACAATAGCTTCAAGTTATAAGGAAGAGTCTAAACTGTAGAAATAAATGTGAAATATGGAACTGATAAATAATGCATAGAAGCGATGATAAATGCTATTTGGCACAAGAAGAGAAATGGCAATTCTTCTGGTGGGCAAGGAGAAGAGATTCTGTACCTTGGACTAAATGAAAACAAAAAAAGTGATGGTCTTGTAAACAAAGCAGAAAAAAAATTTCTGAACTTTAATAGGGCTTTATAAAAGAGAATTCCCTGGTGAAAGAGGTCTGTGGGGCAATAACATTAATACTAGAGATATTATAGAGTAGCCTCATGAGGGAGGGGTGCTGCTGCTGCTGCTGCTGCTGCTGAGCCAAAAGAAGGATGGCTACAAAGAAAGGACTGGCTACCTATGATGAAAGAAAAGACGGTGGACTAAAAAGTCCTGATACTCTCAGAAAACGAGAGAACAGAGTGCTGGAAGTAAGGCAAGCTATACAATTTGTAGAACAAAAGTGGGTGAGAAAAGTTGATATACACGATATATAAAAGGAAGAAAGAAAATATCACTCTTTTAGACCATCCACTGAGAAGGCAAACTTTTAGGCTTAGTAAATGCAAAGTTTTTCTGAGAAAAGCAGCAAAACTTTAAAAAGACAGTTCTGAGGGCATGTAAGGGAGATGAAAATAAATGTAAATTAATAATGTGAATATAAACATTTCTATTAAAAAATTACTATGATATTTAATATAAGGTAAAATTAGAAATATCTGATATGTGTAGGAAAATATCAGTAGAACTTTAACCAAATGCAAAAGTTCTCAAGATGAGGTTTCTCTGGCAGAAGATGGGAAATGAGAGACAATGTTGGTGGATGAAGGCATGGGAACCACAAAAAGGAAAAGGAAAAGGAAGCCAACGAGATGCTCATGCCATCCTTCCCCGGCCTAGCAAAGAGCGGACTCTTCCTACTACTGGGCGGCAAAGAGGATGTGTCATAACTGAATGGAGACTGAAGATGATCAATATATTGAAATTTGACAATGTTTTTTGAATAAAGGCAACTTAAAGATTGTCTATTGTTTAAGAGCGATCATAAAAGCCATGTTGCCTGCCGCAGTTTTTATCTAGTGGCAGGGAAAATTTTTGTCTACCGAATAAGAGTTAAGTGGTGGTGAGAGACCTAAATAAAATAATATTTTGATTATATCCCAAACTTTGTTTTCATTAATGATACTGGTTGCATGTACTTGTGTTTCCATGTAAGTGTAGATGCGTGTGTATATTTATATGTATACGTGGATGTGGATATATATGAAATGTATGTAGCTACCCACTTTCTGTAAAGGTCAGCATTAAGTGCCACAGAAGATAAAGCTAAGCATGAGCTACCGCGCTTGACTTTTAGGTACTTATAATCTAATTGAGTAGCCAAAATAACCATGTAAAATGGAATGTTAAATAATTGTATTTAAAAAGCAATGTAAGAAATATGAGAAGAGTGCATAATTACTACCAAAAACTTCAGAAAACAGTAGGATAGAGAGATTCAGAGCAAAATTCCTTTGCAGCCTAGAAAGAGTTTTCAAGGTAAGAAAATCCAGTTAACTGAATTTGGAAGGAAAGTTGGATTTAGCCACTTGGAAAAGGAAAAAGAAGCTAGGATTCTGAATTGTAGAGTACAGAAACACTGAAAATAATGCAAAAAAAGAGATAAAAGATTAAACTGTGGGAAGACAAAATTAAAGAATAAGCCCTGAAATGAATTTCTGCCCTGAGATGTAGCAGAGACATTTAAGGTAACGACAGCCAGCTTCCCACTCAAACCCCTTCATCGCTTTGAAAGTAACAGCGTGTAGTTGGAGAGAGCTGCGAAGAGGGGCCGGTATTTCCCGGACGTCCTTGCGCCTTGTCGTGGGTATGTGACGACTTCTAAGAATATGGAACATGAGTAGGAGGTGCAATTTGGTACGTCCAGCCTGAGGCCTTTAAAAGAATGGATACGTCTAATTTATGTTGCCTTTTGCCTTTGGCTGCCTGGAGGTCGGTGAGGATGAGACCCTAAAAGGTCCACGAGATTGCAGGCATCTGTATCCCAGACCCACGATGAGAGCGAAGTCACCAGCCGGTCTGGAAAAATCCACCGTAAACCATTTAGAAACAAAAGGAAAACAAATGTCTTGACCCTACACCAGACCCATAGGGTTAGAGTACTTGAGAGTAGGGACTGGGGATAAGTATTTCTTAAAATGCCCCCCTCGTGATCATAACGTGCCCCTAGATTTGAGAGTTACTGCCCCGAAGGAAGGGACCTGCCCTCCCTTTTGAGTCTTGCCACCTTGAACTATACAAACCAGGGCAAAGCTTAAAAAGGTGGAACAAGGAGAAAGAAGAATCGTTGAGCAGCATTCCCAAGGCAACTCGGACTCTTCCATAAGATCTGAAATGTCTATCACCTCTCATGTTAGTTTAGGTCTCTTTCATGCAGCCAAATCTATATCGTCACTAAAACACAGAGTTTAGTCCTCATTCCATCACTGTCACTTATAGGGTATTTTATTTTGTAATTCACTGCAGTAAGTGAACCAGAAGCCAAACCCTGCTATTCAAATATAACTTAGTTAAATTCCACAACAACCTCTGAGATTGATAGTGGCCGCATTTTATAGATGAATAAATCAAGCCGGGGAGTGTGAAATCCTCAAGGTCATATCACTGGTAAATGGTGGAGCTGAGATCTTAACCCCAATATTTTTTACTTCAGAGCCTTTGCTACCATGTATTACAGTATACACAGTCTCAATTAAATGAAAGTACGTATTAGTAAGTTTATCATACAGTAAGCACTAAACAACTCAACCTCTTCTTCTCACCAATTTCGCACCCCCCCACACACACATGCTTTTGTTTTTCCTTCCTGGTATGAAATTACTCATAGTAAACAGGAAGTTTCTGGACAATTAATTATATTGAGGTTAGGAGATTAAAGGCAATGTGGAATAATTCCTTTGGCTTGCTCAAGAATGGAAATCTCTACCTAATATGAAATGGTATCTCGCTTCCTCCACCCATCTCCAGCATTCTACCCAAAGAATGCAAAGTAATGCCACTCTCTCAACCCCAGACTCAGTATATAAAATTGAAACAAAAGTTCATTGATTATACTTGCAACAGTGAAATTATATGCAATGTGCAATCAAAAGCTTAAAATAACATTCACAATAGAAGCGCTTGGCCCTGAAAAAAATTTAAATGTAGATGCCACAAGGGCACAAAAATCTCACAAATGAAACGCATGCAGAAAAGAGATGTTCCTCCCTAAACGCTTTAAAGGGTAAGACTGTCACATAGCAGACACATGGACAGGAAAAGATGTCCTGGTAGAGCAGAGAGAAATGTGTGCTCCTGAAGCTTACAGCAATAAAAGAAGAGATACTTGAATACAAAGGAGGAGTGTGACCGACCTACATGTCAGAAAGGATGACACACTTGAGATGCTGCAAGGGAAAAGGGAAGTTAGTAGGTAAGAGATGGAATGTTTTACTATTACAAAGACAGATGGTGCTGTGTGAATAGCTCTTTTGAGCCAGTTTACCAAGTTTCTTTTGTTCCTTTCAGACTGTGGGGTAGGCAAAGGACTCATAAAGAAGCCTCCTGATATCCTCTAGTCCTTCCAATATTCCCTTAATTCTATTGTATGCATTTAATAATTCAATAAAATGTGTTTTACAAATCTGTTAAGAATAGCAATATAATTTTTATTCTAAGAAGCAAAAAACAAAGCCCATAATTTGAAAGCATCCAAGCAAGTTCAGAAATACCAAAGAAATTTTCCAAAAAGGGATACTGTGAACTCCCTGCCATTTTGTCTTTAAGAGATCGTTGAGCTGTGTACTTCTTCATCCATAATATACATATAAAGTTCACGTCTAGGAAAATTCATCTTTATAACTCCATTATTAGAAGGTGTTTGGGATTAGATAAATTCTGAAGGGAGAAAAAACAACAGCAACAGTGAAATGCCAGTCTTATTCTAGTTCCAAGGTGCTCTAAGACTTTCAAAAAAGTCCAAGACTAAACTATTTTCAACAATATTTTTTAATCTATAAAATAATAGATGTCTGTCTGATTAAATATTTTTTAAAAAAAATTTTTAAATAAACCTGGTTTTTGTAGAAGGCTGGAGATGACTTGCTACTTTGTTGCATCCTACTTATGCCCTACTTATGTGACAGGAAACCAAAATATTTCTTGAAAAGCTACACCTAAGAAACAGCACAGATTTTGGAGGTGTCAGGCTGAAGTGCTATTCAGCTCTGAAACAAGAGGAGAATTAGAATCCTTTCTCTGCCAGTTAGTGGCTGTGCAATCGTGGGAAAGTTACCTGACATTTCCGTGTCTCAGTTTTCTCTTCTGTGAAATCAAGATAGTAATGATGCATATATCATGGAGTTTCACTATGAATTAAATGAGTTAAAATCTGTAAAGTGCTTAGGATAACACTTTATGCAATTTGATATCACTATTATCCTATGGTATAGCATTAAAATACCCTCAGCCTATTGCCTGAATATAGCCCAAACCTGAATAAATATGACATTTATTCTTTAATAAAAATCAAAATGTCAAGATACCATGCTTCTTGTATTTTATTAGCAAGGATTAAACAACAGTGAAAATACTTAATGATGCTCAAAGAGTGGTTGGAGATGCATCTTCTCATACTACTGATGCATAACTAATTGGTAGAACTACTTTCCATCTTAATAGATTATCTGGCCATTTTTTCATGGAGAAGAATGGAAGAAAATAAACTAATATGAAAAGTGCTTACTACTATATAGTACACACTATGTAAGCATTAGTCTAGTCATACAAGTAAGCGCATGATGTACTCTTAAAGCCCACATGCAAATGTTGAAATTTGTAAATATCATGAGGCGTAAGTAAAATGCTATGAGCGTTTAGAGCTGGAAAAGTTGCTTCCAACTGGAAGTAATTGCCTCAAGTCTCAGAAGATATGATGTTTGTGCAGGGTGAAATATAGACCATCAGAAAATGAATGTGTGAAAACATTTAATAAGGTGAGAACAGGATCTGTTATGCAACATGCACTAGATAGAATTAAGAACCACCAAGCTAGCCAGTTTATCTCAAAGTAAGACAACTGGACATTCTCTGCAACGTTCCCAGTCATAACTAGAAAACCACCTGATGTTTTTGAGTAAGCCTTAATATTATAAGATTGCATGTAAAAATCTCAATAATTTTCGGAATACTGAGGCTAAATAATGGCCAGAAATAGCTGCTTCTACTTGTAGAATGGATGTGCTTCCCCTGAGTCATCACCAGTAAACCACTGCATGCACATGTGCACCTATCTCTATTATCTGCTCTATTACTTACCTTTCCCATAGATTTGAGATTGTACAGCAAGACACGGAAGCCTGATGAATGGAGTGACCAAGATATATTTTTAAACTATGTTGTCTCTGTAAGTTAAAATACGAATGTGATTCACTTGTTCAGTAACATGCCAGAGAAGATTACATACAAAAAGAATGACAAATCTTTGCCACTGTGTGTGTTGTGTGGAGTAGGGGGTGAAACTGTTACTTCTGTTTTTTCTTTAAAAGATTTTTTTTTCATTTTGCCCCCTTAAATCAAAAGTAACTCAAAAGATTTTATTTTTCTCCTCCCCTCTCCATTCAGATACATTCTTTCTCTTTCCTTCTTCCAAACTAAAAAGAAGCAAGGCCTGTTTTTTGTGTGTATGTTTTCTGAAGAGTATAAAACTCTTTAAAATGTTTAACTAACATTCATTATGTTAGCTCAGTCCTTTTCAGAGTGCTTGATAATAACACTTTCTGACGTGTATCAGACTAATACATTTCTTAATGCACTTTAATGTCTTTAATTCCTTTTATGGTTGTGTGCTTCTTTTTTGTTTGTTTGCTAGCTTTCATTTTCATTTTTAGTCACTATATGCTTCTGAGACTCTGGAAGAAGCTGACCTAGGAGAGATTCACCCTCAAATTTTATAGTTTATTTTAATAATATAATTTTTTTCCATGTGAAAGGATCATGAAATGTAAGAGATTTTCGATGTATCTCCTTGAGAACAGGAGTCTCTGTTTCTTAGCGACAGCAGTAGCCAGCATGTGGGAAATGCTTCTCATAAACCGGACCCTTTCGTTAGTCCTAAATTTGTATGAACACATTAACTCTTCACAGCAATTTAAACTTCACAATCGAGAAGTAAGGCACTATTTTTACCTCCACATAGTACGGATGATGAACCAAGGTACAGAATATCAAGTAACTCTCCAAGAATACACACCTAGTTTTCAGCTGAGCCATGCTTCAATGCCAGGCAAGCTGGTGTTAGCACCCCTTCCTGCTTGCCACCTGTTACAGCCCCAAAGACTTACACACTTCTCAGCATACAGTTTGCAGCCCCTGAAAATCCACTCTCTTCAATGCAATTTAATTATACATTTCAAAGATAAGTAGATGGGTCTGCTTTACATTGCTAGGCAGCTAAAAGCAACTACTATGAAATGGGTTGACTTAAAAATGGGAATTTCCTTACTCACAGTTTCAAGACAGGAAAATTGTTCAAATAGGGTCATCATCAAAGTGATGCTTCTTTCAAAGACCAGTTGCAAGTGATCCATGGCTTCTCTGCCATATGGCAAGCCACATGGTAAGGCACACAAGGCATCTGCTATATCTTCCTTCTTTTCGGGCTTTGTTGACTTCAGCTTCTTGCTTCTATGACTTTCTCCATCTGAAATTCATTCTTTCATAAAGGACTCTGGTAATAAGACTCATTCTGATTGAGGTGGATCACACCACAACTGGAGTCACTTCATCAAATGGTCCTACTTACAACGCGTTCACACGCACAGGAATGGATTACATTTAAGAACATGCTTTTCCAGGGTACATACAGCTTCAAACCTCTAGACAGTCAGATAGGAAAAATGGTACCTGTAAATGTTTACCTATCATTTTGAGTGGCAGAAAAGATTATAATAATGTTATATTAAGTCCTCATTCACTCTTTCTTTGTGGTATAAGCTCATTCTGTCATTTTCTACACTCAAACATGTACCTTCAGAAAGTAGATATAAAATGTTATAGATTTTTATATCACAATTCTGTTTTCTCCAACTATATATTGTTATTTGTGGAATTCTGAAATATAGAGAAGTATAGAAAATATTATAATAAATATGCATGTTTTCATGACCCCAAATTGACTATTATTAAAAAGTTTTCTTTCCTTCTTGGTAAAATAAATAAAACAATACAGATAAAGTTGCAGCACCCTTTAGGGAACACAGTTCTTTTTCTTTGGCATGATCTAGTTTTCTTTGATCTAAGATGTTGATTCACTGCCAAGAGTGAATCCCTTTCCAGCCCACGATGAACCTTTCCTCATAGCTCATCCCCCAAAAAACATACAGAAAGAAGCATTGTGTCTCTAAAACTCTGTTTGTGATTGCTTTGCTAAGGTCAGCTAAAAAAAGCTGAATTGTCTTTTAAAATATTATTTTATAATGGTTCCAATTTTTCTTATTATCCATGGATAAGCTAAAAATAATCCATTTTCAACCTAGCAAATACTCAATCTGAAATATTATTTATAAGGCAGTATCTCTGAAGCCACATTGTTGAAAACCTTGAAATTTGTCCTTGCTTTTCTCATAAAATCATTTTAGGTTTCATGATAGGTTCCAGAGAAATTCTCCACATAAAGCACAAGTACCAGTAAGTACTCTTTAAACTTCACATAAGTTGCCAAAATCCTTCACTTTTGTGAACTGAATTGGCACATCTATGAAGAGCCAAGATTCATTTTTCATCTCCTTTCATATATATAGTCTGCTTTTGGAAACTAAACTGTTTAAGATACACAACTTTCATGCTTCCATTCCATCCCTCCCCAATTTCTGCTTCCAAGACCATGTACCGAATATCCTATTTCTATCACATCCTCCCATGATTAGCTTCTAAAAGACTGTCTCCTAACTATCAGTTGCTAATACCTTCTTTATTGAAAAGAATAGTCTATTTTCTCTTTGCTAATACATACATGAGAAAGAAGTTTGGTTGTACATGTTTAAGTAGGAAAGATTAGATCCTCAGCTCTAACAGGATTTCTACATTCCTGGGCTGATTGGTTGTTTATAAACAAACATCAATGCATGTGAACTTGTAAAGCATTGCCTAAGTATTTGTTTGTGTCTGTGATTATAGAAAATTTATTTTAATTAGTTGCATCACTATTTGGTCCATGTATAAATCATCATTATTTATGTCACAATAATCACAGAGTGACATGCACAGACAAACACACCATAATTTGGAGATATAAGTGAAAATAAATGAAGTCTGTGATTACTATTTGTAGCAATAACTACCATTACTATGTGTAAATCACTACTATTTATATCACATTGTACAAACACACAAGAATATTTTTAAACAATCAAGAGTACTATTTATCTAATTACATGAGAATATGACTTAAGTTTGAAGAAGCAAAATGAGATTAAATATTGAAAAATCAAACCTATAGATATTAAACAGATTTGGTCTTAATGTACTGTATGTAACATATTATAGAACAAAATATGCATCTGCTTCCCCTGCTGCATCCAGATTTCATATATCAGGTATATGAGCTTTTGTCATTACTCACTTATAACCCTGGAATTGAACAAAATTGTTGCATTGAAGAGAACTCTGGGCATGTTTTCACAAGGAGGCCCCAAGTCAAATCTTTAGTAAATGTCCCCATGGAGGTCAGAAAATGCCATAGCTACACTACTGATGTAGTAGATTAAATATTGATGTAGTTAACTTTGCTGAAAGTTTCTGGTACTCTTTTTTTTTTTAATTAGAGAAGTTCTTGGGTTATAGAAAAATTATGCAGAAAATACAGATTTCCCACATAACCCCCTTTACCCACAGTTTTCACTTGGCATTAGTGTTTTCCTTGTTAAAACTGATGAGACAATATAATTATAATTATACTCTTAGCTGTAGTCCATAGTTTATATTGGTATTCAGTATCAGTGTTGTACAGTCCTATTAGCTTTTTAAATTATTTTTTCTACTAACATATATACAACCTAAAATATCTCCCTTTTAACCACATTCAAATATATAATTGAGTGGTGTTAATTATATTCACAGTGATGTGCTACCATCACTAACATCTAGTACCAACCTTTTCCATCATCCCAAACAGAAACTCTGAACCAATTAATATTAACTCCCCATTCCCCACCTTCACACTGGTTGCTGGCAAAATTTATTCTAGTTTCTGACTCTACACATTTGTTTCTCCTAATTATTTCATATCAGTGAGATCATACATATTTCTCCTTTTGTGTCTGACTTATTTCACTCAACATGTCTCCAAGGTTCACTCATATTGTCACATGTATCAGAATTTGATTCCTTTCTATTGATGGACAATTGGTTTTCTGCCATTTTTTTCACAATTGTGAATAATGCCATTATGAACATCAGCATGCAAAAGTCTGAGTTCCCACTTTCAATTTTTTTGACTATATACCTAGAAGTGGGATTTTTGGGTTATAGGGCAATTTTATACTTAACTTTCTGAGGAACTGCCAAACTGTCTTCTACAGTAGCTGCACAATTTTGCATTCCCACCAGCAATGAATGAGTGACACTATTTCCCACATCCTCTCCAATACTTATTTCCTGTTTTTAAATAGTACCTATTCTAGTGAGTGTGAAATGGTATCTCATTGTGGTTTTGATTTGCATTTCCTGAATGGTTAATGGTGCTGAGCATCTTTTCATGTACTTTTTGCTCAGTTATGTATCTTCTTTGGATATATTTATATTCAACTCTTTGAGTTCACTAATTCTTCTGCCAGCTCCATTCTGCTGTTGAAACCCTTCTGGGAATTTTTCATTTCAGTTGTTATGGTTTTCAACTCCAGTATTTCTGTTTGGTTCCTTTAAAAAAATCTCTATATCTTTATTAATGTTCATATTGATTATTCATCATTTTCCTTATATCCTTTAGTTATTTCTCTTTGCTTTCCTTTACCTCCTTAAGCATATTGAGTTTCAGGTTTTTTAATGTTTCTTTCTTTCTTTTTTTTTTTTTTTTTGTTACAACCAAAGTCTGGCCTTCTCTGTTGAAGTTCTCTAGATTTTTATCTTGTTCCTTTAGATGGACAATTATTTCCTTTTTCTTTGTTTTGCACAATGTACATTTCAATATTTTAAAATATTAACACTGGGACTTGGTTCCTTCACTGTCTATTCCTTAAAATTGTATCCAACTGGTTATAAAACAGGGATAACTTTGAGTTCTAGGAGTTAAGATAAATAAACCAATGTGAAAAAACACCATTCACACTATTTGAAAATTGGCTCTGCATTGCCTGATACTCTCATTTAGAGTTTAGCCCTCAAATCAAGAAGTTCAGCCTGAAGTGAATGCACAGTTCAGGTCCACTCCATCTTTACTAAGCCTGCATGCTTTCTTTCCTGGGCTTATGCTTGTTCATGGCCTTAGGAATTTCCCTGTTTACAGGATTTCAAATGTCTCCTCTACTTCTTATAAAATAGACTGTCTCAGGTACATGGGCGGTTCAGTGGTAGAATGCTCACCTTTCATGTGGGAGACCAGGTTCGATTCCCAGACCATGCGCCACCCGCCCCCCCCCCAAGAAAATAGACTGTCTCCTCCTGGGTGCTCTATTATATATCTTTAAGAAGGTAATCTTTTGCCCTGAGCTGATTGCTGTAAAAGTTTCTTATGTGCTTGTCTTCAAGCTGCTTCTGCCTACAGGGAAAGTTCTGAGAGGGTGAGCCAGAGATGAGTTTTCTGATTAGCCTGATTGATTGGTACCAACATACAGGCACCTCAGTATGTGCACTGGGGTCACCCTGCTCTCTCTCCTTATGAGAACCAGGTCCCCACAATGGGAGCACAGGCTGGCACCACACCACACCAGAGAGGAGTTGGGGCAACATGAGCTTTTCCAACCATTTTTTAAAGCTGCATTTTCTTCATTTGACATTCACCCAGGAAATGCCACCCTTTAAATGTTTTCCAGAGTTCTGAGGGAAAAGGTTCTGCCAGCTTTTGTTAGTTGTTCAAAGACAGTACCCTGGAGCATCTTAGAGCACCACTTTGGTCAACCAGAAGCCTGTGTTACTTTTCTTAAAATGCAAAAGTGTATTTCTATATTCAAGAAGTATCTTCTAGTGCTACTGATGGTTTTATTTAACACCACAGAGTTTGCATCACTGTTATTGCAATTTGCTCTCAAATTTACAGACTCGAGAGCAGCTGTGGAGTTACCTATTATCAAGAGGTATCTCGCACCCAATACATTTCTCTCTTATATCATACCCACCAGGCTTCTGGAGTTTAAACTTCCACTACATTGGTTGGAACTCACATCCCTGCCATCTCTGGTCCTGCTCCTTCAGGCAAGACTCCCCTTTCTTCTTATTATTGTGGGTCTGAAATCCTTTGCTATTACCCTCAAGGCAGTTGCCACAGGGAATTACAGCTCAGTCCGAAGGAAGAGGTCTTGCTTCTAGGGTCACTAATTTGCACTAATTAAAAATGATGACTGGAGTTATTGCCGCTCCCCTGCACAATGCAATTCCAGGTTTGTATCTTCCCTCTTTGGAAAACTGGACACTCTTGGAGAGATTCCTCTGGAGTTCACACTTCTAGTGTCAATATTCTCATGCAGAGTCTTTTGCACTCTGAATATTGCTAGAAGTCTCTTATGACTAGAATGCCTGTACTCTTTATGGGAATGCCTTTACACTGAGGCTAAGAATCTATCCTTAAAGTCTCTGGTCATCTTCACAAAAGCATAAAGGTTTATGTACAACCAGCATCCTTGTCTAGTTAGGACTTCTTTGCCTCTGAGATGGAAAAGCCTTTTTCATCCCATAATACTTCTAACACATATTCATTAAATTCCATGGGTCTGGGATACTCACATTTATCTCATTCTTAGAGGCTATATCTTAGATTAGTGGTAAGTCAAACCATATTTTTCACTCAATTATGTTTCCTAATGGGTAAGATCTTCAGGCCCTTATCTCACAAACCCATTCTAATTTATCTCCATTTCTCTGATACTGAAATTCCTGCACTAAGTTTAGTGGTCCATATGAAATATCTCTGGAATCTTATGAAGAGAATACACTACATGCAACTATAGATTCTGCTGTCAGGTTTTTGTTTGTTTATTACTTCAAATATATACCCTAATTTTATGTCTCTCTTAGTGTTTTGTTTTGTTTTGTTTTGTTTTGCCTCAGGATACAGATTTTCCCCCTAAAAAATATTGTTCTGTTTTTTCCCATTATTTAAAAATTTCCAGTCTTGTCCCCTTCTAAATCAATTGTTTTATTCTCCAGTTTTATTTATAACTGTATTTCTTTCAAATCTCATTTATAACAAAGAAAACATGAAATAATATAAATGCAATCTGCATGAAAAGGTTGTATAGACAAATTAGACAACGGTCCCCTTTAAATAATATTGCACCAATTAATTTGAATGAATGAATTTCCTACCATATATTGTTATTCCTAATTCTTCTACTGAATCTGACATGAAAAATATGAGAATTCATACAGTGTCTTGTCATATATTCTGCCAACCAAACTAAATATGCATTAGAATATGCACAGTTCTCTGGGCTTATGGATAAATATTTTTTGAGTGACTCTAAGGAAGCTATTTGCTAATATAATTTTATATGTGTATTACCACAATACCAGGGTTTTCCAGCACTAAAGAAAGTATCTTCTTATAATAGACTGCCTTTTCTACCACCCCATGCCAGAAGTTCTATCCCTGAAGAGCCCAGGAGGGCACAGTTTATCTTAGAAAATACAAGCTAAATCTATTAACAAAAAAAAAAAAAGAAAAAAAGATAGAAAAATATAAAAGCAAATGAAACACAGAGAATAATAACACATTAGTTCGCCTACCCATGTGTGAAAACTTACTCTAATTCATGCTGCATTGTAGTACATAGTGTCCATATTTAAGGCTTTGCTGGTGTTTTGATTATGTTTTAGTAAGGGCTAGGATTTCTTTTAAAAGTTTCAATATTTTTAAACTTGAAAAATAGTTAATCAGCTGCCAGAAAAAATGAAAAAGTTTACATAAAGGAGATAGACTCAAATGAAGACAGAACAAACAGATTGAGAAAAGCTGTGAGCAATAAGAAAAAGACTGCTATGAAGGAGGGAGATACATATGCCAATTTTCCTTAGGGTTCTGAGGATATCCCCATTCAGTAATAGAAATGTCACCGCAAAAGGTTTCTCTTTTTCCTGTAGACTATCTTCACTGTTAAAGAACAAAGTCATTTTTTTTCTAGTTAGAACTTGATCTTAACATCTTTGTTTGCTTTGTAAGCAAGATAGCATTAATCATAAATGAAACTTTCATTTTTCACATGTTAATAAATAAAAATAAATACCTTTCCAACAGGTTAAGTTAACTGCATCCAAGCCTCTAGAGTGTTTCACAGCAAGACATGGATCGGCGTGTTCATTGTTCATGGACTTTAAAAGTATCCATTGTATCCAAATCCTCTGTTCTAGTAGCATCCACAGCCTTTGTCACTTACATGAGTTGTACTGAAGAAAGAACCCAAACTTGAACAATGAAAATTACCACAATTTTATCAAGTAGAACTGTTCCAAGATAGGAATTGTATGAGGCCATGCCTCCAATGCCAGGTCTTCCTCCAATGGCTCTTACTTCCTAGGGATAAAGATGGAGATAGAAATGGAGTTGGAAATAGAGGTAGAGATTGAGACAGATGGAATGAAGATAATCTCTATATAAGTGTCCATTGTAGTACGGGGGTCATCCAAACCCTACTCCACTGGCTCTCTCCATTTCACCAGGCTGGGACACATGCCATCACTCCTGTTGCCCTAGCCAAGATGATAATTTTATGTTATAATTGTATGAATATTCTTTTCTACCTTATGATATTTGGGGAACCTAACTTTCTGCAATATTAGTTTGCATTCCTCCAATGACCTCCATTTTCTACAGAATAAAGTTTAAACCTTTAAAAATGTCTTCATTACCTGACTTCTTCATTTCATTCTGCTCGCAAAGCCATCAACATTTAACTAAACTGAACTACATGCATTTCTCTGGACACACCAAGACCTTTGCACATCCACATTTTTACTTGGGCATCACAGTGAAGAGTAAAAATAGACGGCATGAAGTTAAAAAAAAAAAACCTTAATTCATTTTTCCTTTCTAAATGTAAAGTGATGACTATAGACTCTGTGTAAACTTTTAAGAACCTAGACATCGAATTCAGATGAGAGCTAAATTTCAGATCCAGGTTTCCAATCTCTGAGAACATGGATTCTGTTTCTTCATTCCCACTATGGACGTGTTATCAGGATACTCTTTAATATGATTCTGGACAGGAAGCATAAAATCAATGAGACCATCACTCTCACTCTACCAGGGAGGACAAAGTGGACAAACTATCACAGTATAGTTTTCAGAACTCATTCAAGAGCTGAGAATGCAAAGAAACCTAAATGGCCTAAATTCCAGAAAGTCACGTGCCCTTCCTACGAGAGAAAATATCAGAGATGCTTTCATGACAACAGAGTGGAAAAAGGAAACCACCATAGACAACCAAACTTCTAACAGCCTTTAATGGCTTTATGAGAGCTACCTGGACAGGTCTGAATACTGTGGAGCCATAGTCACAGAGTAAGTCTGAACCCATCTGCCAATTCTTTCCCACAGGCCTTTACCCCATGTACGAAAGAGAGTGCAAAGGTAAAAGCTGGACACTTTTCCAAGTGAAAGGCATAACTATGCTAGCAAAAGCTGGCAATGTTATTGCAAAGAAATGAAATCATAGATCAATATCCAAACACCTTTAAGAAAATTAGCAAATTAAATCCAGCAATATGCAGAAAGGATATTTGCAAGTCCATGTCCACGAGAGTCAAAACATATCACATCAAGTCCTTAAGATTTATGCATATGAAATATGCTTGAATTTAAAAAGTAATATATGTATAATATATATAACAAAAAAATGTACATATTTCTGCTATATAAAATTGATATAAATTTCTCAAATTTATTCAATTCAATAAAATTGAACATGGCAGAGTTCTCCCTTGCCATGCTGGAGACCAGGTTCACTTCCTCGTGCCTGTCCATGTAAAAAAAGGTATAAAATTCTTAGCAAGTTACAGTTACATATAAACAGTTGATTTTGCCAATAAATTAATTCAGAGCTTAGGATTGGGACTGTCCAAATTAATTACCAAGATATTTTATCACGATGTTACCTTCGAATAGGTTTCTCTTTATCCAAAGAAGAGGATTAGTATAAGTAATGGGAAAAAAACAACAACACTCTAAGCAGAAAGACAGAGGTTATAGATCCCATCCCTCTTGAATAGTCACTGTTTACATTCTCTCGCACAAGTCATTGTCTCTCTTATAAAATGAAGATCCTGGTCCTTCTCTGGTCCACAATTTTTGTGAAGTGGAAATGAGAGATCAGTGTAAGTGAAGGTGCTATGAAAGTTTCAAAGTCCTAGAAAAATGTTTGGAATCATTAAGACTAACAACCAGCAAGTGTGGTGGCAGAAAAGGGGTCATGATTCTGTTTCTTTTCATCCGACATTGCTTGTAAGAGTCCTGAAGAAACAGGAGTTAATGCATTGCCCTTCAAAGATAGAACTGAGCCTGCAATCCGACCTGACATGCTTTATCTGGGAACAGACAGATAATTTGCTCCTGGAATCAGTGCAGGGCAAGTTACAGAGAGAAATGTAAGCTCCCACTCTGCTCCGTGAATGTATGAGGAAATTCAATCCAGCCCAGACAGAAGCTGGAGGAGTAAACAGGCCCACCAGATTTTCTAATTGTTCAACACACTGATTGTTCTCTCCACTGAGGACTGCTGAAGAAATTACATTTTTCTATGAACTTGTCCTTTTCCATTTTTATCATATTTTCTCAATCTAGGTGAGAGTTCTGCCATGTTCAGCTTCTACAGTTTGGATCATTTCTGACTTGCACAAAAACAAATTCAATTCCCTTATGCTATTTTCTTTATCAAAGAAGAGGACCTTTGCTTCTTTGCAAGCTCAGAATAATTTGTCTGGATTTTCTTGAAGATTTTATGCAATTACCATTTAATTAAATACTACCTGAAAAATATAAAACTGTAATGACTTCTTAGAATGAATGACACTGAAAAACTCTATTGGAGACATCATAAGACTCTTTTCTTACAAAACCCAAAACACAGCTTTCTGCTTGGAATGATCTGGCTGCACATACACACACACACAAAAGCTCTTTAAAAGTAGTTCTGTGGGAAAGCAAATTAGGAAATACTGCACTCCTTAACCACCCTGTTCACTGAATGAACTTTACAAATATTAAATGTTGGAACGGCTACTTTAATTAAGTTCTATGGTTAATTTTTATAAAGGAACCTTAAAAAAATTAACATCACACTTTGGGAAATGCTAAATTAGCATTTCACATGGCCTTGGATTTGTGCAACTCTGTGAATAATGATCCTGAAGCTTCTATTTAAAGAGGCAACTTGGAAGATGGGCTCAAAGTCCCATCACAAATTTCACTATTCATTTTGCAGAAACACCTAATTCATCATTTCATTCTAACTTCCCTGGAGTTTATTTCCCAGGGTATAAAGAAAAAAAGACAGAGCAAGAATAGATACAGAAGGGAAACAGTAATAGCTTTAATGTGGTACTTAGAAATGCTTGGGCTTTGGTGAGTTATAACATCAACAATTGAAGTGAAGGTTATGTTTAGCGGCAGAAGGTAACTTCCTGCATTTGAAAGTTCACCAGCTTTAGAGAAAGGAAATATGGACTTTCTCCGAGCTTTGTGTGACCTTGAGCAAGAAGTTTTACCTTTTTATCCTAGTTTCCTATATGCAAAATATATTTGCTAATATCTGCCCTAACAATCTAGGTCTGCAGTGGGGATACCATCCAAGGGAGGGGGCGGGATGCATTTAAATGTGTTTGGAGAAATGCAAAATACTGTCAAATGTGAAGTATCATTAAGGTTTAAATTTCAAAGGCAGAGTAGCTGGGCACCTTGTAGAGAGGGTCAGAGACCAGGAATGACTGGCAATTTTCCCAGTCAGTATGTAATCGCTGCTCAGTTTTAGCACGGACTTTCTCTTAACCCTTTAGATGATGGCAGGGATGTTTGGTTTAGAGGCTGCTAAAGTAGCCAGCAGCTGAGAAGCGCACTGTTTTACTTCTTCACAGGACTGAAAAGAGATTCTAATGAGAGGAATCTAAGTGATTAACAAAGAAGTGAATCAAAGCATATGAATCTCCAAGAGCATCAAAGACTTTTATTAGTCTATTATTTATGTGTGTGAACTTGAAGACACTGATATTTCTAATAAACTCATTTTATTTCCACACATGTATAACTTGGGTGTCAGCTCTCTGGGTATCTAAAATCTTTCATTATAATAGGATATCCTTGTGGTTATGCTAAAATTAAAATGTGACATATTTTCCCTCATCGTCTCTCATTCAAATTTCTTATTTTTCTGTATTCTGTATCTCTGTTTTATGTCTTATTCCAATAAGGCCCTGATACCTTCCTTTTCCAAAATCCCACCTTCATGCAATGTGAGACTTAATGAAAGTTTATGTGCAATAGAAGCATTAAATTGATTTCCCTCATAATGAATAGCTTTAAATGGTACTTTTAGGCATTCCAGCTTCAGAAAACTCCTTGAGAATATCCACCTCTTTAGGAAATTCTCATTGGCTTTTTCTCTCTCCTGGGTTGTTCTTCTCACTCTTTTCTCCTTTCCAAGGGTCTCCCAGAAAGAAAATAAAGTCTATTTTACTATTAATGAGAATTACAATCTACCATGATTTACAATAATAAAGGAGACAAGCGGAATCAATTGCAGTTAAATAATAACTTGATTTTTCTCTCTAAGATGAAGGTAATCGTGAGGTGGAAGCCTGTGGAACATACTAGAAGGCCCTCAGCCTCCTAATAGCTGTGAAGGAGCTGAGAGTTTGAAGCTATTGAAGGGTAAAACCCTGGAACCGCTGACCCGTGGCTAGTAGAAAACCTCCCTTTTCTTTAGAGTAAATTTAGTGTCTGATGCGGTGGTGGTGGTTTTTTGGGGTGGGGGGGAAGGTACATGGTCTGGGAATCAAAGTCGGGTCTCCCACCTGAAAGGCCAGCATTCTACCACTGAACCACCCGTGCACCCTCTGATCTGGTTTTG
The DNA here is from genome assembly GCF_023851605.1 of Tamandua tetradactyla. Lineage (NCBI taxonomy): Eukaryota > Metazoa > Chordata > Mammalia > Pilosa > Myrmecophagidae > Tamandua > Tamandua tetradactyla. The sequence continues at coordinate 42,314,568 of NC_135330.1, read as the reverse complement.
ATAAAAGGAACCACAAAAAAAGCTGGATATCCTTATATAATAAGACAGTAAAAATGGGCACGTGCCTATTGATTTTTTTTTTTTTTTTTTTTTTTTTTTAAAGGAAAGACAGAGAGAAGGAAGGAAGGAAGGAAGGAAGAAAGGGAAACATCTTTAAACATTTTCTTGTTTTATTGTATTCTGTTTCTCCGTTTTTGTTACATGGGCTGGGGCCGGGAATCGAACCGAGGTCCTCCGGCATAGCAGGCAAGCACTTTGCCCGCTGAGCCACCGCGGCCCGCCCTGATTTTTGTTTTCATAAAAAAAAAAAAAAGGAATGTCGTGTAAAAGAATGCCGAGGGCGGCAGTGGTGGCTCAGTGGCAGAGTTCTCACCTGCCATGCTGGAGACTCAGGTTCGATTCCCAGAGCCTGCCCATGCAAGAAAGAAAAGAAAAGAATGCTGAGCTAGTTTTCCCAAGCATAAAGAAAATCTGAAATCATTCTTTTGACAATGATCTCAAAAAATACTACCCGGTTTCATTTTTTTTTTATGTAAATGTTGTTAAGAGTATAGAAAAAAATGGCCATTGAAGGTAATTTACTCAGCAGTCTCTTCTCTGCTTACGCAGAAAGGGGCTGGGGTATCTCAAGGAGACCTTTAGGTGTCAGTGGACCCCGACCTCCATTAAGTAAAGAAGGACATGAGTTCTAGTGCAAACTCTTAAGAAATTGTGACCTTGAGAGAGGCATCTTTCTGAAATTTATTTCTGAACCAGGAGCGGCAATGGTTGCAAACTGTAAGAAATTATCAAAATCAGATTCTTGTTTTAAAGATAAAGAAATTGAAGACAGATAGATGAGGGAACTTGACCAGAAACACAGTTGTCCTGGTAGCGAAGCCTGGGTATAACCCAGGTCTCAGGCTTCCAGGGGTCTGCCCACTGAATAAACTCCGTAAGAAGCAGGGGCACCTGCCCTGTCTACCTAACAGGGTTTTATGAGGCAAAAGGCATATGTAAAAGCACCTAAAGGATTATCGTTTCTGGGCTTGGAGCAAAGAGTTGGAATGAAAGCTCTCTCTTGTTACTTCTTGCATATGATTGCGTTGCACTGTAAGCTCATTTCTTTTTCTGACATTTTTGTACTTCTATTTTAGGAATCAAGTCAGTATTAACACCTGTTTGTTTCAGAGCTGAGGCCTCAGTCACATTTCTCTGGTCAACAGTGACATCTGGTGGACACCTAAGAAAATCTACATGTTAGTTAGAAACTCCAGGTCCAAAGAGGCTTCCAGAAGCATTATACAGCAAGTGCAGGTTAAACAACCGCGAAGAGGGTTGCTCTTTACTATGGTATTGGGGAATCAGAAAAACAGATTATGATATCGAGAAAGTTGCAGAAATGATCAAGAGAGCTTCCAGGTATGTAGAAATGACCCACAGAAATATTTTATAGAGCCTGGAAGTCATCTCCCTGGTAGCTCATGACTTCCTAAGCAGTATGTTTATTCTATGGAATAAGTAAAAGAATGGTTTCTCCTTTTCTTTACAGCTTCTGTTCTGCCACTATATTGATGGCAGTTAGCTAGAGAAAGACAAGATTGGAAAAACTGAAACAAAATGTTTAAAAAAACAACAAAAACAAGAAATCCAGTGGTATCTAATTTTGAGGTTCAAACAGCCTAGATACTTGTGGCAACAAAGAGGACAGACAAAAATGTGAAAGAATTCTCTGGATAAATAGAGGGAAAGCATTCCTCAGGAGGGACAGACAGAGCTAATGAATTTATAGATCCCCAGAGGGAAGAGTGCCATGTGGCTGCAGCTTTGGTAAGGCAGGCACAGCCAGGCAATGGTTGCCTTGAATGTCACTTCAAGGAATTTTGCAGAGATTCTTTTGCACTAGCATTTGAGGAAGCAGCAGATTCTTCCTGTGTTCACAAGAACACACAAGACCACACACCTGAGATGGCCAGGGCAGCAGGATCAAGAAATGCTCCAGATGAGACTTGTCAGGACAACTTTGGAGATTCTAGTAGGTGTCAACCTGGATCAGCTGACGACGAGATGAGATGGGGCCGCTTCCTGCCTCCCCACCTACAATGGTATTCCATAACCCCTAGGATCAAATGCATGAATGTGTTAGGGGCAGGAGAGCGATAGTACGATTCTGTTACTCTTCGTGGAATGGAAGCTCAAAAGAAGAATTAAATTGTCATGCACAAATAATTTCTATTTCTTCCACATTTCATTCTATATGCTGAGGTGTAGATCTGCTGCACTGATAAGGAAGGACAGACTCTGGGGGGAATGTGTGTTTTGCTAAGATGAGGCATCTCAGGACTGAACAGCCAAGTGCTTGTTATTTTTGCTCCTTTTTTTGGCACTGACTTGGCAGATTCATCAATAGTATCGTTTGCAGAAACTGTTTAAATGTCATTTCTCATTAAAGGAAATACACAATCCAAAGCTGATACTAAAATGTCTTACACTTGAACCAAACATTGTGTTTTTAAGTGCATATCAGTGTAACTACAACATATCTTAATTCATCTCAAAATCTGAACCTTTAGAGAGCATTGTTACCAAGCATAGGAAGTCTGCTTTTTTATTGAAGTGGGAGATAAACCACTTCGGAGAAACAGGTGATTACTTCCATGGAAAAAAATCCTCATTCAGGAAATCACTTTATTTTTCCTACATGACTGCTGGCTCATAGAAATACAAATAATATTTTGACCACAATTGGGAGTTCATTTTCTGTGCTTTGTTTCTCAATTTCGCATTATAAAATCTGCTGGCCATCTTTTAGTTTGATTTGTTACTGAATTTTTCCTAACTACTTTTTGACATAACTCAGGAAAGATTTTTTCCAAAGTAAAATATTTTCAATTCATGTGGAAATATTATTTCACTGATAATCAAGACATTCAACCTACATATGTATATTTCATTTTTACATGAGTCTTAAATTTATCAGGAAGGAGCTCATGTTAGCATTTAAAATAGAAAGTATATATACCAGCAAGTTTAGTCCATGAGAGAGATCTACTGTCATTTTGATATAATGCGTCTGTTTACTGCATCTATCTGGGAATGAACTGAATGAATAAATTGGGCCTGAGGAACATTTGAGCAGTGAGTTACCTAAAGAAACAGGTCAATAGCAATACTCAAGCTATTGTATCAAAATTTACCAACTGGGATGACTAAAAAAAGGTTGAAAATGGTCTCAGCGATCTCTCGGCCAGGAGTAATGTAACACATCTTACTGCTTCAAAAATAATGGATGAGATCCTTTTAAAAATTTTTTTACCAGAGAAAACTTTAGGCATTTTTTCTTTTTATCTACTGTGGAAAATGACAAAATATTATATCATCTCTGGGGTTGAATAACAGTCAAACTTTTAAATCATTTTCATGTAACTTTAAACTTTATGCCTATCCATTCCTGATATCCAGAAGCCTGTAAAGTGAATTCCTTACATTAAAAAAGATAATGACCTCAGCTAAAAAGGAAGCAAAACATTTACCTCTATCTATATCTATATATATGCTGAGTGTAGGTTTAATATCCATGTGAAATAAGTGCCCAATAATGATTCTAAAATAAATATGCACTGTAGGTGACTCTGGATTTCTTGACAGATTTCATTGTTGCATTATTTGGGGTTTTCAGCAAGCTATTTTAGTCTTATTTTTAGTTATCTTGGCTACTTATTTAATTTCCCAGAAGTCTAGAGTGTATCAAATCCATTACTGGATCCCCCGGAAAAGGCAGATCCCAACCCCAGCCTGTTGCCAGTTAAGGGGCAAAACAGGTATCTTCTGGTACCTCTACTTGCTCGGAGTGTCTTGGAAGTTAAGTTCTAGCTCTACTCTCCCATTTGTGGATATTCTCCACCCAAAAATGCAATTGCCTTCCCGGTGATGCCTAAAGCAAATAATTTGTCTCGAAATACAACCGATGTTTTGTTATACATCTACAGTGCATTAGCAAAAACACGGTAACATTACTGTGGGTTTAGGGAAGGAATGTTGAGGGTAACGGCTCTTTTTGAAAATGCAATGACTTAGAGAGTAAAAAATGATTCCTAATAGAGTGAGAAACACTTTCAGGGAAGATTCAAGTTGGAAATAATTCCTTTCCTGTCCAAAGACATGAAAAATACATAAAATTTCTCACCAGCGTTACAGATATCTGCACTATATATTTTAGGAAAACATCTATTGGATGAGAATCAGCCTTCTTTATTATTTCTATCAGCCAAGATACATGAGTAATCAGTTACCCAATGGGAACTTAGGTCCAAAATTTTATCTCTGAAGTTATATATTTCTTTTCTATTAATCTATTTATTTATTTTAAGCCTCAGAACCACCATTTAAAATTCACTAACTTCTTTTGAACTCTAACATTGGATTTTTCTTTTTGCTTTGGCGGCAGAATCTCTTTCTTCTGCGAAGGGTCCCTAGAGTAGCCCCTTGTAATTATGGGCATTAAAAGTAAGCCCCTGCCCTTTGTGCTGGTGTGGGCTAGGAAGTCATGCCTCAGTGTTCTCGGTCATGTAGTGGACTCCTGAAGCAAATAGATCCTCACATCAACCCACCCATAGCCTCCTTGTGGTGGTGACACCAGATTCCAGCTTATCCTGGGGACCCCAGACTCAGCTCACGGTGCTACCGTGAGGTCAGCATCTGCAGGCAGTGGTTTTGCCAGCATAGCTGATGCCTCCTGTTCTCTCTGCAGGAGGCAGTGTGAGCCTCAAAGATGACTGACTCTTAGAAGAGAGTCGCCAAGCCTTGTGGGCTCTTAGAAATATGGTTTGAAAAACTTCCTTCAATTTTAACAATAAATGAAATAAGTTCTTGTTCTGTATTCTAAGCTGGTAAAAGATAGCATATTGGTTATATGTTTTTTTCTTTTTCTTTTTTTTTTGGGGGGGTGTACATGGTCCAGGAATCAAACCCAGGTCTCCCATGTAGAAAGCGAGCATTCTACCACTGAACCACCTGACATAGTGGTTATATTTTAACATGTATCAGAATTGATGCAAAATATTTTGGGACAGGAACTAAAAGCAATAACTATCATTCATGTAATGCTTGATTAAAGAAAGCGTCATTTCTAAGAACTTTATATATCCACAAACTCATGTACATATATATGTATGGGTTAACTTAAACCTCACATTTTAGTGACATATGAAAAAAAATGGCACAGAAGAGAAAGAAGTCTGCTGTGCTTGATGCCCATCTGTCTTTCCCAGGTGACTGACCCTGACCCTGACTCACTTACCATGGGCAAGGTCAAAAAGCCACGGAAAGAAAGGAGGTTGGAAAGATGAGGAGAAATACATTGCATTGAAATAAATCAAGTGTATATCCTTCTCCTGTGCCTGGATTAGTAGCATTAATTTTAATTAGAAGTTGGCCTTATATTTATACTTCCTTTTCCCCATAATCTGCATAAATTCAGTTTGCAGATTTATTCAAAGTTTTGTCTTTGTCCTATCCAGAGTTTTGCTTAACTTAGAAGGATAAATAATCAGATGTTGGCAGAAATGAGCAATGCTTCCTTCAAAAATCTAATCTTCCTGGCCTTTGTTAAAGAAACATCAGGGGAAATTGATGGCCATAAAGATTTATATTTATTAATCTACAGAGATTTTTCTTCTAGCCCTGGAATGATAATAGTTACTTGAGTTATGGCTGGATAATGGAGACTATTGAATAAAGGAGTTCCCTATGATTAACACTCATTAATCATTTTTATAATTAAAAATATATTTCTCAACTCAGTCTATTCTTCATATTTAAAGAACACCTATCAGAATGAAACTTTTCAGATGCCTAATATGGAAAAGTTATTTTTAAAGAATGAATGTGCAAAGGGAAAATCCAATCAACTGAGTGCCATCACATATACAGATAGAAATAGTTATGCTTTCTATATTTATATAAGTGGAATTCTTTATTTCAATAGTACTAAATATAATGATAAATGGCTTTCTAAACTTAAAATGGTTTTATTTCTATTTATATACTATATGTGCTCAGTGAAAAAATGCAAAGGCAAAATGCTACAAAGAAAGGAAAAATAGCCTTATGTCCCACCAATATTTTAGTGGCTAGCTTTCAGACATCTCCCCAAGCATACACCCAGAAACAGAGCTTCCTCGCACAAATTTTAAAAAATTTAAATCCATGGAATTAGGTTATTGTGGAAATGAGCAAAGACCACCCAAATGAGGAGAAACAGAGGTTCTTTACTCAGAGCTTGCTATGGTGAGGGCATCAGACACCATCACCCACAATTTAGCAGGCAGGAAAGTGGGAGAGCTTTATAGCAGCAAAAAAAAAAAAATGTTTCAGGTGTGCTCTGATTGGAGGTTGGGGAAGCTGGTGGCTACAGAGGTTGTATATCTCGCCATTATCTTTATGTTCAGACTCTTCACTACCCAAGACTTGGCTGTAACTTGGATTTTTCTCTTTTGTTAATAGGTTCAGTTAATATTCACTATCACTATTTATCATGGCTGAATATTATTCCATTTTTTAAATGTACTGTACTCTCATACCAGCTTTATGCCAGTTTCATAGATGTGCTATAATACTTGTCCCTTCATAATGCCATTTAAGGCATTTTCAGATTGTCTGCATTTTGACAATAATGAAATAAGCTTCCTTGGATATAGTTATTTTTCACTCCTATCTATATTTAAAACATAAATTTTCAGAGTAGAATTTTATGTTTATTAAATAATTTGCACATGTGGAATTTGAATACAGGGTGCAAAACTATCTCACTTGAAACATTTAACTCACTGAAGTGGATAAAAACGACAGATATTATTAATTTAGGTGTTTAAAAAAATTGCTAATCTTACAGATGACAAACTTTTATTTACATGACTCTGAACATCTCATGTATTTATTTTCTCAACAACCTGCTCATGCCTCTTGTCCATATATTTTATTGGTGGAATCTACTCTATTTTTTATTCATGAGTCATTTAATTCTTATTATAAAGAAAATTTTTAGGTTATTAGTTTTATTTTATTTTATTATGGTGTTTTGCTATGTGAAGTGTTTAACTTCTAACAGTATTTAGAAAGTTACTAAGATTTTATCCTTACATGTTCAGGGTCATAGGCAGATGGCACTGTGGTCTTTGGAGATAGCACAGACCAAAAAAGCTGACCTATACAGTTTGTTATTGTTGTTAGAAAATAAACTTTTAATTAAAAAAAGAATATTTTCCAAATTACTGTATAAAAACTAACTTTTCATTTTAATAATAAGGATCCCAATACTCAGGCAATGTTCTATCACCTACCCACACAGGTTATAAATCCATTTGTACACTTAACTTTCAGCATTTTCTTTAAAAATTTATCATTCTTATCTAATAATTACAAAAGCCAGGTGAACACTATAACCTCTCAGGCTTTCTTCTCCACTCGTGCTGGGAAGATTTTAATTAGCAATTGAGCTTATCCATATTTGGGCAGCTGAACAGCTTTCTGTTAATGAGCTCTGAGTGACCAGGGCCTCTGGTTCTTGCTTCCAGGGAGAAGACTCAGGAGAGCTCTGAGTATTCTTATTCTCTATCCACAGAGGACCCACTCCAAACTTCTCTCTTCAATTTGGTGATTAATACCTCCCCACTAGTGTTTCAATGGTTCAACACTGGCTCTAAATTGGAATTAGCTGTAAAGAGTATAAAACTATTCCTTATCCACTGACTCCACAACCAGAAATTCTGATCTCATTGGTCAGAGATAGGGTCTGGGCATTAGTATTTTTTAGAAAGTTCTCCAAGGTTTCAAATGTGCAGCTAGATTTAAGATCGCTTGTGATAACTCATTGCCCCTTACCTCACTGGTCACTAAGCCATATATATATTATACAATTTCTGTTCTACAAGACAGCTGTCAATTATAAACTGCTTCCCAAATGAGTTAGCTTGCTAAATAAGTCCAGTTTTTAAAATATCCTATTATCTTTTGGATTCTTTACATATAATTAAAATAATTTATAATGATTAATCAAACAGTAGTTTTCCTTCAGTGTTCAAATCAGATAACTGAGCCTGATTAACCTAACACTCACAATCTCATAAACTCAGAAATATCCACCAATGTTACAGATAGAACGGATCTTAAAGATCATCCAACCGTATGTTTCATTTTATATTTTAGGAAACTCCAACCCAGAATATAGTGATTTTTGTAATGCTACTCGGCCATTAAGTGCTTGATTTAATCTTATAACATCAATAGGTACTCTGTTAATTATTGAATGCAGCTCTAAAAATCCCCCCAAAATTTAGCAACCTGAAATAAAGCAACAACAATACACCTTTACAATCTCACAGTTTCAGGGGGTCATGAAGTCAGGAGTTGCGTAGTTATTTCTGGCTCACTGTGTCTTGTGAGTCTGCAGCTAAGATGTTGGTGGGAACTGAAGCCGTTTAGAGGTTTGCATGGAGCTGGAGGATCTGATTCTAAGATGGCTCATTCACATGGCTGTTGTCGGGGGGCGCCAGTCCTTTCCAAAAGGACCTTTCATAGGGTTATTTGAGTATCCCCATGACTTGGCAATTCACTTAACCCCAGAGCTTGTGATCTATGAAAACAATATGGAAGCTGTAACTTGTTCTATGAAATAGCTTGGGAGCCACACCCCATAGTATATGCAATATTCTAATAGTTACAGAGGACATCCCAATCCAATATAGGAGGGGAACATATTTCCCATCTTGGAGGCTCACTTCCAGAACATCTTGGCACTTCTCTTCATCCCTCAATTTCAATTCCTAGGTAAATCATAAATTTCAGGTCATCGGCAGTCTTTCAGAAATCCATTCAGCTTTTTCAAATAATCACATGATAATTTTGGTTGTTGGTATTCATCGTTTTCTAACATTTCATGTTATTATTTGACAATGTTTTATTAGTAAAAGGTAGAGAAAATAGAATGAAAAAATAATTATGATTCAATAATTTTGATGCCTTAAAGAACTCTTCATTGATATCATTTGACATCATCTTAAAATACTTTGATGATTTTAAGTCCCATGATCTGAGACTTTTAAGTAATGAAATTTTATTTTATTCTTCTGTTTTAAAAGCATAAAAATACATTTGCCTCCTCTGAAGACATATGTAATTTTTCTGATCCACAATAAGTACCTGTGATGGATAACGATAATTTAATGGGTCTACTTAGTTTGGCTATGGTGTCTCGTTGCTTGATCAAACACTAGCCTAGGTATTGTTGTGGTGATATTTTGTAGATGGGATTAGCATCTATAATCAGTTGACTTTAGGGAATGAATTACCCTAGATAATGTGCATAGGCCTCATCTGATCCTTTGTTAACCTTAAATGCAAAGAACTGAAAGTTCCAAGAAGGGATTCTGCCTCAACACTACACCTCCTACCTTCTGAGATTCCAGCTTAAGGAATTCACAAACACTTTTAATGGCATTTCAGCCTCTGGCCTGCCCTAGGGAATTCATTCTTGCCAACTGCTCATAATAAATAAATATCTCTCTTTCCCTGTCTCTCTCTCTCTCTCTCTCTCTCAATCCCAGGTACGTAGATATCTTGCTGGTTTCTTGGCTTTTCTGTCACATGACGTGACATATGCAGCATCTTCTCATTTCTCTCCTGGGTTCCATTGACTTTTGGCTTCTTCCTATACCTTCCTCTCTCCATGCCTGAGCTCCATTTTGCTTATAAAGGACCCTACTAATCCAAATAAAGCCCAACCTCATTAAATTGGACCACATCGTAACCAAAAACAACATTTTCATCAGGCCCTACTTAATGGTTCACATCCGCGGGAATGGATTAAGATTAAAAACACATTTGGGGGGGGAGGTATATAATTCAACCTACCACACACCCTCTCCCTAATAAAGACACATAGTTTTCCCTGAGTGGGACCACAGTTGCCTACCCAAAAGAAGACTTCTGAAGACAAGAAGTTAAATCAGAGTCAGTCACTGTTTCATTTCTTTCTCATGAGAAACGGCACGAACCCGAAAAGCAGAAGCAGGTAAGCGCGCCGGCTCTGCACAGTAACAAAGATTATATAGGTCCCCGAGCAGTTGCCCCCACCCTGCTCACCCCCCACCCCCACCCCCACCCCCATCCCCCACTGGCTGGGAGTTGTGGATTTACAGTCTTGAGCCGAAAACTAATCCAATTCAGAAGAGACACGACCCTCCCTTAGGAAGGTGGGAGGTTACACTTACAGCCCCGTGGTTGATGTGGGTTCCAGGAAATGGACAGGCCTAGAGGAACGTGAAACTTGTGCTTATCGGGACTTAAAGGAGGAACCAGGATGTGGGAGGTTACAAACAAGACTTCGGGGAGGTTGGGCTAGCAGATCTGAGCCATTTTGTTTCCCGAGAAGAGGGCATTTTCCCTATTTCTTGCATCCCTTATATTAACATTTTTAACAATTTACTTTTATTCAACAACAAATTTATTCTTCATTTCGTTTCAAAGAGGATTTAAGGTGTTTGTATCACCCTATATGTACAGTTTTCTCTGTGTCATGTGTCTATCTCCGCCTGTTCTCCTCTTTCCTTTTCCTGCTTCATTTCAGGGCATATAGCCCATATTTAAGCATCACGGTTATTTGTTTTTTTACTTAAAAACTTTTTCTTATTATTCATCATAAATGAGCCTCTGCATAGTTTTCAATCATAGGTTCTGCCATCTGTTTCGAGAAATTCGACTGTACTTTTAGTGACTGCAGGATACCTTAACACTCCCACTGAGTCTCAAATATATCACAATTAAGCTTTGCAGAAGTGTGTTCCTAAACTTCAAATCACAGCTTCTGGCCCCAAACTATCTGAAGATCTATTGCTGAAGTTGCAAAGTAAACCTATTCCTAGAGCAAACCTGTCAATTGTGGAAGGGTTTATGGGTCATGCCCTTGCACACTGCCATTTAATGAGTGCGGAAAATAAAGAGCAATCCTCACAGGTGCTGGCCGGTTTTCTTTTGCTGTTAATTAAAGTTAACACCTGCAGTTAGCGTTAATTGAGATGGTAATTGAATCCTGGAATTGAGGATTAGCTTTAAGGTCTTATTCAACTCTGAGATCCAGGTACCCTATAAATATTGAAAAAGAACCAATTTTCTAAGAACCTATTTTAATCTTTTAGATTTTTTATTAAAAATAAAAATTACATTAGGGCTCACTCTTTGTGAGTGTATTATATGAGAACATAATATATATTGTATGAGCCTTGTATAGTATGAGAATACGTTTTAAGAAATATAATTTAGATATTATATAATTTATTATACGATTTAAGAAATCTAATTTAGAGTGCTTAAAACCCAGTTCCTTGTGCTGTAGAAACAAGGTTTCTGAAAGTAAGTTGTGGGGAAAGAGTGGCTAATATTCATTAAGACGGAATTACTTTTTGTGGGGGTAGAATTTGTGATGACAGAAAACTTTGCCATTTCTAGCATGAAGAAATAGATTCTAAATCTTCTCTCCTTTGCTCTGGCTTGGCTTTAGCAAGTAGCTTGAACAATAGAATGCAGAGGAAGTAACCAGATGAGATTCCTGAGGCTAAGAGACAACAAGCCTTTCTGTAGCCTCTTGTCTTTTCTGGAATGTTCTCTCTGAAAGCTCTGAGATACCGTGTAAGAGGTTGGACCATCCTGAGACTACGGTGCTGGGAGGCCCTGTGAAGGCGCCCTGGAAAACCGTCCCGCGGAGTCCTGCAGTCCAGCCTGCCTATCAAGGTGCGGACACCTGAACTAAGCCATCTTCAAGGCTCTAGTCTAGCCCATCTGCTATGAATCTGAGTTAACCCCATGAGCGGCTACACAGAGAAGAGTTACCCAGATGAGACCTGTCTGAATTCCCGACCAACAGAGTCATGAGATACAGTAAAAGGGGATTCTTAAGCCAATAAATCTGGGGACAGTTTATATGCAGCAGGAAGTCCTTTGACACCTTTCTCTCCCGTATCTCTCTCTGTCCCAGAGCAGGAAGTGGAATTTTATCTCCTTGCTTTGTTTCTGTACAACAAAAGCTTCCAATACTTACACAGTTCACTTTTCTCCCTCTGTAATTCTTGTGCTAATCTAGATAGATAGATGGATGGATAGATGATAGATAGATAGATAGATAGATAGATAGATGATAGATAGATATACATAGATAGTTAAATAGATAGAAAGATAGAGAAATATTAACCCATTATGTAAACCTGAAATAGTTGATGTTTATAACTTTTTCAATGCCAGAGGTCTCTGAAAGACCTAATTGCTTCCTCTGTGATACTTGAAAGCTACATTCTCTCCACTGCTGTATCCCTTTATGATCAATACTTGTTGCTTTGGCCCTATGTATCAACTGGGTTTCTTCCAATCATGACATAAAGTTCTGTACTTCAGAAGCAACATCTGAAAAAAAAAATTACTGTACTGAGATTCATAGACAGTAGCAAACAAACATTTTCTTACTGACTGAACATTTAACACAAAGCTCTTATTCAGTAAATCCTAATTTCCCTATGTCTGTTTCAAAAGCAGAACAACTGAACATGAAAACCTGTGTGGTAATTGAGAGCAGAAGGATTCTGCAGTGTTTCATGACCGAAGATCATTGTACTGTTACAGAATCATTCCACAATTTCAAGAAAGGAATTCCTTAGAGGTTTCTTTTATAACATGGTACTTACTGTTTTTGTTTTTTTTTAATAACTGACAACAGAAAGAAAAATAGCTAGAAGAGACAATCATGGCCGAACACATTCCATGGATGAATCTCTTAAAATCTAGTTTGGAAAAATGTACGTATTACCCCAGGAATGCAAAATTTTTGTGAAAAAATATCCTTTTCCCCTCAGGACCTCAGTACCCCGGCTCACCTAATGTTGGAGATTGACTCATGTCCCCCACCAAAGCCATGTTGAGGTCTCAACACCTACCTTGTGTGTTGAGGCCAATTGTAAACAGGACCTTTGAAGATGCTATTAGTTAAGGTGAGCCCAAACTAAATAAGGGTGGGCCTTAGTCCAATATGGTTGATATCCATATATGCAAGGGAAATTGGACACAGAAAGGAGAAGCCACAGGGAACAGCCAGAAGTTGGAAGTCAGGGGAGCCCAGAAGAGAAAAAGTCACAGCTATCCACATTACCATGAGCTGGAAAAGCCAAGGAACCCCAAAGATTCCCAGACAGCCAGGAGATACTGGCCCCAGGAGAAAGGAAGCTTGCTAACCTCTGAAACCACGAGTCAATAAATTCCTGTTGTTAAGCCAACTCATTGTATGGTATTTTAGCAGCTATAAAAATAATACAGACACCTCTAGGAGGACCATTCTTATTTATTATTTCATGGAGATGTGCTCTAGGGAGTGACATTTAATAGGACCATCTTGAATTATGCATGCCAGCAGTAATTCTGCCTCCAGGTTCTCCCTGTATACATTATCCCATCCTATCTCTTCTATCTATTCCTCATTCCTTCTTTTTTTTTTTTGCCTTTTATTGCAGTAAGATAGATACAATTCAAATTTTCCCATTTTAACCACTTAAACCACTTTCAGTGTAAAATTCAGTATTATTGCTTTATAGGTACAGTTTCTCCATTAAGTTTTGAGTTAAGTTCATAGCTCTCAATGTGTGCTCTGCTCTGGCAGATCCTGTTTCCTTTGGAGTTCATTTGGATATTTTTCTTTTTTTCTGATCAGGCGCACATTTCTGGGGAATGTACTTTTCAATGTAAGGGTCCCCAGGCAGAATTTACTTAGTGTGGATTGGGAGTGGAAGGATTCCAGGCCAACTTGCTTTAGGAAGGACTTCAACTTGTTCCATTTGAACAATTCATCACTTTCTTTTATCCTTTCTAAAGCTTGCCCCCAACTAGAAAGTTTTGTTCAAACAGTTAAATATGTGGAGATAATTCCCCCAGAGCAATAGAAATAAGGGTTTTACATTCCCCATGCTATTGTTGCCATCTAAATTCTATCAGAACCGATATCCTTGAATTTACCCACAATTCTTAGTCACTTTTCCACCTCAACTTTCATGCAAGCAAGAAAGATAAGTCATCAGGAAACGTAATTACTTTGGAGTTAATGAGAGGAGTCCGTCTAACCACTGCTGAAGCTTGTCTCATAATGGCCCTGCATCCAGTGGCATGATGCCAGAATGAAATGCCAGGAACAACTGGATTCTGCTTCAGAACCAGAGACCTCCTACTAACAGCAAATACATGTTAGCTGGAAAGTCTTAACGTCATAGGACTCAGGACCTATTTAAAAGAGAATGAGAAGAAAGTGAGGTAGATGGGCAGTTAATAACAGACACATACACACGCATCAAAGGAAAAATATTCCCAAACAATGTTAGACAGATAAGGATGTCAGAAGTCAAAGACTGCTGCAGCAGGGGACAGAGACTAGAACCCAACTCCAAAGAGATGCAAGACAGGAGGGTTTATAAAGGACTGGTGGAAAAGTACTGGAGGATGTTAAGGGCAGTGGGAGGTTGATCTTTGCTGTGGGTGAGTGATTTCCTAAGTTTGCCATGGGGGACATTTGGTTTGCGATGTTTTCTGTGGGCGTAATTAGGTCATCTGAAGCTTGTAAGGGCCTGAAGAGAGGAAGAAGGAAATAAGGAATTCCCAGGTAAGCTTCCGTCAGGCATTTGGAGGGAGAGGGAAATAAGGGACTGGGGTCAGGGAGGAAGAAGCCCATGTAAGGTTTCGTCAAGCTAAGGGGAAGCTAAAACCATCTTGGTTAAGGTGTAGCCTCAGAAGATTGAATATGTCTCCCAGAGGAGCAGGCTTACACATTTAAAGTGCCAAATTGACCTACTCTCTTTCAAATATAATAGTATCATGGATTTAGGAATAGGACAAATAGGGAAATTCAATCCACATTTTTTTTCATGACATTGTAAGTACGTTTTAAGTTAGTCTGCCTTTGCAGGTAGTGGTGAGAACATATATTGTCAGGTTTCCCAAAATGGTCTTTTTCTAGGCTGTTACCCAAGCCCTATGTGTACAGTGGCCTGGCCTCCCTCTCCCCACCCAAAAGCCCCAGGACACGCTGGGTTTACAGTACTGCATCACCCTCTTCCACTATTCTTTCTCTAGCTTTTAACCTCATACTGTCTTTATTTCTCAAACAAAACCTCTTATCTTGTCTTTCTTTGATACCTGACTATAATGTTACGTTAAAACCACTATCAAAATCATTAGCAAGAAAATAATAGGTGTCTTTAGGGTTGAGAGGGCTTACTATTCAAATATTACCTGAAGGGAAATTATTTTAATGTTTCCAAAGGAATTCAGGAGAGGCTGCATCAGTCTATTACACCAAAGAAGAGAAAGAAAAACAAAACAGCTAATTTGTACAGGTATGTGGATGTATTATGACAGTATAATATGCTAATATCAGACGGTTTAATCTCTACTTAACTCTGCCTAACTTTATTTTTTTATTACCTTTATGACTAGACAAGGGGCCTAAGAGAGAGGAAATACTCTTTCTGAAGTATGTTCCTGTCATAGGCGACTAATATAAAAACAGATGAGAATTTATACCATAGATGCTTTCTGTATATGGTGCTAGTCAACGAGTCCCAGCAGCGGGATGGATTCCACATTGAAAGGCTCCCTTTCTTGCAGTGGAAACTATAATAGGTCACAGTAATGAGTCTTAAAACATATTCTTGTTCCTTCCCTCTAGTCAAAAACTTCTCTTTCCCTTCAGGAAGTTTCATTTAAGTGTACAATATTTCCCTTTACTAGAACTTACCTAAGACACTTCACACCACAAACTTAAACCTACAGCTGAGCCTTTCTTAGACCCTTGGAAGGGGGTAGATTCTTGAGCAATTCTCATTCAGCTTCCTACCTTAGTATCCTAGAATAAGTTTTCAAGATTGACTGGCAGTTTTTACGTAACAAGATTTACTTATGTAAAATATATGGTGAAGGTTAATGTTGAATTCTAAAATACTAGGTCAAATTCTCTGGGAATAATTTAACCTTGACTTCATACAGAATTTCTTTTTGTTCAGAATTTCAAAAAAGTTTCATTACATTTGGATAAATCCCAAAGCCTCATATATTTAAACTCCATTTCCTCTGTCTATAGCCATTATTATTTTTAGTTTGTTTTATCAACATTTATAATGTTTGCTCTTCTACTACTTTTCACCCTATAACTTCATGCACATTTTTCTTTGACAAATCTTTCATTCCAAAAAGAATTGCCTTAAAACTGCTTACATATGAAGTTTATGCTTAGAAACCTCAAACACCTGGGTTGCTGTTATCGGCTTCCTCCAGTTAATGTCATCTCCCCAAGTTCCCAGTTATCTCTATTAAAAATGAATATGTAATTACCAACTCTTTATCTGGAAGGTGTGGTTTCTGTGATTCTGAGTTGCTTTGTAGTTTTCGTTTTCATGGAACAAATGGTAAAACTTGAATGTTCTCATTTACTTCACCACAGAACTATTTTTAACTATAGAACAGTCAGAACTACTCACACCTGGCTTGTAATTGATAAATATTGCCCAAATACTTCCTGCTCTCAATAAGGGAATTCATACTCAACACTAAGCTTTTTTTATTAACATACCCAGTAAACTGGTGTTTTAGTTTGCTAATGCTGCCGGAATTAATATGCCAGAAATGAATTGGCTTTTACACAGGGGATTTATTAAGTTATAAGTTTACAGTTCTAAGGCCATAAAAACATCCAAACTAAGACATCCAGAAAAAAAATACCTGGAGTCAAGAAACACTGATGATGTCTGTCACATGGGAAGGCATGTGGCTGGCATTTGCATCCTCTCCCAGCCTCTGGTTTCAAATGGCTCTCTCAGCCACTTCGGATTGTTCTGGCTTCTGGCTTGCTTAGCATCTCATGGGAAGGCACATGGTGATGTCTGCTGGGCTTTGCATCTCCAGACATCTAGGCATCTGCTCTCTCTGTCAGCAATTCAAGCATCTCCTTCAGCACTCTAAGTATCTCCAAATGTCTGCATCTAGTCACTTCTGAAACAACTCCAAACTGTTTTCCCTTTTAAAAGACTCCAGTAAACCAATCAAGACCCACCTTGAATGGGCAGTCACATCTCCATATAATATAAAGGTCATACCCACAACTAGATGTGTCACATCTCCATGAAAACAATCCAGTGAAAGTCTCCACCCTACACAATAGGTCTGCCCCCACAAGATTGGAGTAGGAAATAAAACATGGCTTTTCTGGGGTACATAACAATTTTAAACCAGCACAACTGATAAGATAGACTTGAAAAGTCTAGTTGATAATTTTGGTCCTTATAAGGAATAATGTGTAGACTTCGTCACCTGTGGGGTGTCTCATGCAATGAAAGGTGCCAAGATTATGTTAACCTAGCAGTGTCTGCAATTTCCTTTGATAGACTTATTGCTCTAGGCTATAGCTTGGTATGCAGGTAGCCCATGTTAAAATCAGTATTGAGTACTATCAATTATTATCACTTCACCATCTATTAGTTATTTAATATTTTAAATGGAAATAGAAAGAATAAAAGCTAAAATCGTTGCAGACAGAGGCAACAATGTAGAAGTTATGGGAACAGTTTGAGAGATCTGTCTGCCTACTCATATAGTCTCAGGAGAGAAAGAGAGACTCTAAAAGAGGAGGTAAAGAGAAATAAGTCAATTTTTTTTTTTTTTTGCCAAGAGTAGGCACAGATCATAAAGTTTATAGTCAAACAATTAATCTACACTGCAAATTGTATCTGAACTCTGCTGTTTAAGACATCACCTACAAATCTGCTTTTCTTATATTATTCAATCCTTTATTTGTTCCATTCCCTGAGTTCAATGGCAAACTTGGCAAGAGTGAGCTTTCTACAGGCTACCTCATGAGAGCATTCCATTTCTTAGGAGCTTTTAATGTCATGTAGTTATCCTTGATATAATAGCCAGGCTCTAAGCATTATTTCATTTCTCATTATTGTATTCTTTTATGCCCTATTAAATGTCTCCTCTCCTGCTTCAGTATTTATAGCTTCCAAATAACTATAGATTATTATCATCTCTCAACTAGCCTAAAGTAACTGCTCAGCTCTCATCTGACTACATCTTTCAATAGTTGACTGTAAATCACCTTCTTCATCTATTAACTTGAAATGTGTTTAGAAAACTATGAACACACGTATAACATTACAAAATGAAAGGAAAAATCTGACATATTTAATTCCCAAACATCTGTCTTTCTATTTTAGCCTCTGTCTCCTTCTGGTAAAACTGAGAAGGAATTCATTCCCACGTGGGTATTCTAGCCCTTTCAAATAGTGAATTAAGACTTTGTTTACATCAGTCAACTCACAAAAGATGTAGAGACATTGATGTGGTAGGAAAGTGGTCCCTCTTTGAAATATTATATATTTTGTCTTCACAAGGATCACACAGAACTCGACCGGCCAAGAGAACAAGTGCAGTGTCAATGTAACATCACTCCACTTACCTTGGTCACAGCTGGGACTCATAAAGAAACTGTCAAAGTAGCAAGTTGTCAAGAGAGTTGTAGAAGTTTCCTGCTGCTACTGTGTGTCCTTCTGCTGTAGTTTTCCAGCACAACAAAAATGTCAGCAATTTGCATCACACCTAGGATAAGAAGACTTAAATTATTCTTTTTCTTTTTCTATCAGCAGTGGTACAAAGACCTGATAGTCTAATGAATGAGAGTCCAAGGTTAAATCTATTTGAAGGATAAAAATGCTAGCACTTGGAATCTATTGGCATTATAATTGTATGTGATTGAAGCTCAAGAGACTGTGAAGAATATCCTTGTTTCTACACATGCTTACACTGATATTTGTCCTGGAGGGAAAGCAATGAGTAATGACACCCAGTAGCTATGGCCATGTCACTGCAGATTTCAGGTAAGTGGCCATGTCACTCAAATGTCAGTGTGATCTTTCCTCTCCTGTTTTCTTGGAGGATGTGTTAAAAATGCATGGAATTAGCTAATAGCTGCCAAGCCTAAAACTACACTTGCCTAGAAATAACAACATAGCTAATACCTTTTAATTAAGTTGACCAAAATGGATTTTAGAAAGTATTGCATCCAACCTTTTTTACTAATTTCTTGAGGAATTTCCTGAGGCTACATAGTGTATTCATGCCAGAGGTAGGGATAAAATATGCATTTTCCCTCCTATAACCCACTTTTGATTTTGTTACTTAACTATGTCACATATACCCACAAAAATAACTTTCCATTATAGCATCATAGAATTGCACAGTTGTAGTGCTGCTGCTTCTTCTTTTCTTATAATGGAGAGCAAATAAAATACAGAAATATATTTTCAAAATATCTCCAGATTTATCATAAAAAAAGATGGCACGAAATTGCTGTGAAGAGTACCTCTGTCTCCTAAAGGAAAATCTCACTTTTAGTGTTTGGCAGGTTTTGTTCTGTGGGTATGGAAGGGTTAAAAGGTCACACTTTGGTTCTTCCCAATTGTGAGAATTCCTGAAATGAGTTGTAGGTATCATAATTTGGAAAATTGTTAAATGCTTCATAGTCATTTGCAAAACTGCTGCAGTAGACCTTATGATAACTAAGTGTTTACTTCTCCTGTAATGTATTACATATATGAGAAGCAATTAAAAGCCCTTTCTGCTATGGAATTTATGTTCAAGTGAATTGTACATAAAATAGCCTATTTAAGATACAAGTGGCAAATTGAGCTCTATTGCAGAATCTGGGAGGAAAGGAGTCATTGTTTTTTTCATTGGTGCTTCTTTGTATATCAATTTCTATTTAATCATAAACATTTTCAGATATAAAGAATAAATAGAAGATAGCACTCAATAAAGCATTGAAAGATCAAAGTGTCCACTCACCCAATGTCCCATTCATTGTATAGTTCATCTAAAATGTAAGAATGTTAAAACTTTTCCCCTAGGATGTGTTTGAGATCCAAACACCGCTAACAACAAATTTTAATATTTTGAA
This sequence comes from Tamandua tetradactyla, assembly GCF_023851605.1. Taxonomy (NCBI): domain Eukaryota; kingdom Metazoa; phylum Chordata; class Mammalia; order Pilosa; family Myrmecophagidae; genus Tamandua; species Tamandua tetradactyla. The sequence goes on along the minus strand of NC_135330.1, from coordinate 42,294,560 downwards.
AAGCAGGAAAGTGCTTCAGTTAGAGGAGAATTAATCAAAGTTTTCAAGCTGATAGCCAAGTTACCTGTCCTGCAAACACTGCACAGCTGAGGAAAGATGCCATTTTAAAAGCTTTTCCATCACAGAGCAATAGAGCACAAAAAATGCTTGTGTTTTTAATTCCCAAATGCATGACTTTTAAATGTATGTGGAAAATTACCTCAAGCAGTCATGTTAATTTTCTTGGTCTTCTCACGTGTAAGCCACAAGGGAAAACCCCTGTTTTTCTGAATTCCACAATCTGCTCTAGCAGGCAGAAATTTCTTGGCAGAGGCATTTTCTGTATCATCCATAAGACTTTTTTAAAGGCCGTGACAAGTTAATCTCTATTTGGCTTCACAAGTCAAGTTTATATATGTATGGGTCTATCGTTTTCTCGTGATTTCCAAACAAACACATTCTTATTTCACTAAACTGTTATAACAAAGTACCACAGACTGTTTGGCTTAAACAACAGAAATTTATCGTCTCATGTTTCCAGAGGTTAAAAGTCTGAAATCAAGGTTGTGGCAGGGATATGCTTCCTCTTAAAAAGGATAATTCATTCCATGCCTCTCCTCTGGATTCTTGTAGGTAGCCAACAATCCACTGCATTCCTTGGCTTCTGGATAATTCAATTTCTGCCCCTATCACAAGTTTCTCTCCTTCTCTCTCTCTCTCTCCCCAAATTTCTTAATAAGTATGCCCTTATAGGGTATTAATAATACCCTATAAGTATGTAAGTATAAGTATATAAGTATAATAAGTATGCCTAATATAGGGTATTAGGCATACCCTAATCCCATTTGGTTCCATTTTATCTAGTAGCATTGTTCTACTTTGCCAGAGCTGCTATGACAAATACCACACAATGGATTGGCTTAAGCAACAAGAATTTATTCTCTCACATTTTTAAAGGCTAGAAGTCCATCATAAAGCTATTGCCAGCCATGCTTTTTCTCAGTCTGTACCTTTCTGGTGATCCTTTGTCACGTGGCAATCTCTCTCCTTCTCTGGCTTCTTCTGATTTCTACTAAAATGACCATGTCCTAATTTCTGAAGCTTATTATAAGGGCTCCAGCCATAGAATTCAAGACCACAATGATTCAATTTGGCTTCATTCAAACAGAATCTTCAGAGGACCTCTTTACAAATAAGTTCATACCACAGGACCAGGGGTTAGGAATTGAACATATCTTTGTTAGGGACATGATTCAATCTACCAGAAATATCTTCAAAGATTCTATTTACAAATAAACTCATGTTTACAGAACCAGAGATTAGGACTTGAGCATGTCTTTTGGGGGGGATGCAATTCAGTCCATAACATGTACAAAGTCATATTTTTTAACAGATTTTTAAATTGTGAAATATAACATATATAGGAAAAAGCAATAAATTTCCAAGTACATTTTAACAGGTGGTTATAGATCTGATTTCAAAGTTTGGCAAGGGTTAGAATTCCACAATTTTAGGTTTTTTCTTCCAGCTGCTCCAAGCAAAGTAATCTTTTTAGTTAGTCTAAGATATGAAGATTGACAGCATCTTCTAAAATAAACTTGCTTTTTGAGTTCTACCTTTTAGAACCCAGATCATTCACTCTGTGTAATTATACACTAAGTTAGCACTCTTGAAGCCAAATGGGTCGACTCTAGCATTTTGATCCTGTAGACATTTTAATCCTGAAGACATTCTGATTCTTGCATGCATAATAAAGCATGGCTCTTGACTTCCTGAGTTTGTCTGTGTCTGTGTCTTCATAAGTAGCTCTTGATCATTTTCACTGTCTCCCTGGTTTCTCTTTGTTTTTGCTGCTCTCTCTTCCAAGACTCTGTTTCACAGTACTGCTTACAATTTTCTCATGATGGAGTTGATCTTGGTCATTCATGAAAAGTCATAATAGACATCTGTGCTGCTTTGAAAATGTTATATAACCCAGAAAAGCCATGTTCTCTTAATCCTAATTCAATCTTCTGGGGACAGACCTATTGTTTGGGTGGGATATTCTGATTAGATAGTTTATATGAAGATGTGACCTGCCCATTCAAGGTGGGTCTTAATTCATCTACTGGAGTCCTTAAAAGAGCCTACACAGAAAGCAGACACAAACATTTGGAGATGCAGACAGAAATACCCCAGTGCTAAGCAAGAATATTATAGAAATAGCCAAAACCTGGAGAGAGCCAAGGGAAGCTAAGAGATGAAATCCAGAGTTTGCCTCAGAAAAGCTAAGTCAGGGACCACAGACACTGGAGAGAAAGCCAGTGGAATCAAAGTAACAGCCTGAGAGCAAGCGCCTCAGATAGTATCTAAGTGCCTATTCAGCTGGCAGAGGTGTCCTGGATGCTGGCTGTCTTTCCTCCAAGAAGTTATCCTTTTGTTGGTGCCTTAATTTGAGCATTTTCATGGTCTTAGAGTTGTAACTTGTTAACTGCTTTCACATTTGGCTAAATCCTCATGTGGGGCACTATTCTCTGGGGATCTCCCTTTCTGGAAGCCCAGAATTTTTCAGAACACTGACTTCTGATTTCTTTGTACCCAAGAGTTCAGTTCTCAGTTTATCTGTTTTCTGTTGCATTTCACTATAAGCTGCAAAAAGAAACCAGGCTGCACCTTCCACATTTAATTTCAAAATCTCTTTAGATAAGTATCCCATTATGGCTTTTAAAAATTTGCTTTCCATCCAAAACCAGTAGTCAATTTTGCCAAATTTTTGCCGCTTTAAAACAAGGATCACCTTCCTTCCAATTTGTAATAATGCATACATCATTTTTGTCTAGGGCCTTTTGCCAGTTTGAAAGGATTAAGTATGCTAGAAAAGCCATATTTTAACCCCGATCCATCTTGCATAGACAGCTGTTTCTTTTAATCCCTAGTTGGCACTGTAGATTGGAAACTTGATTAAATTATCTCCACAGAGACGAGACACACCCAAGTGTGGGTATTAACCTTTGATTAGAGGAAGATGTGACTCCATCCATTTAAGGTATGTCTTGATTAGTTTACTGGAATCCTTTAAAAGAGGAGGCATTTTGGAGAGAGAGCCACAAGAACAACAAGAGCCCAAGCAGCCAGAAACCTTTGGAGATGAAGGAATATGCCCCTGGCAGAGCTTCATGAAACAAGAAGCCTGGATAGAAAGCTAGCAGATGTTGCCATGTTCACCATGTGCCTTTCCAGTTGAGAGAGAAACCCTGAATGTCATCGACCTTCCTGAACCAAGGTATCTTTCCCTGAATGCCTTAGATTGAATATTTCCATATCCTTACTTTAATTTGGACATTTTCATGGCTTGAGAACTATAAACTTGCAACTTAATAAATTTCACTTTTTAAAAGTCATTCACTTGCTTTATATAGCATCTTGGCAGCTAGCAAACTAGAACAGGCCTTATAAGAAGTATCTTTAGAGCCACATTTCTACCAACAGTCTCTTCAAAGCATTCTAGACCTTCTCTATCAACTTCCTCACAACTCTTCCAGAGTCTTATCCATTTAAAAAGTCATTCCAATATGTTCAGTATTTGCTAACTGCAGCACCCCACTCCTGGTACCAAAACCTATATTGGTTTGTCAAAGTTCCTGAAATGCAATATACCAGAAATGGAATAGCTTTTGAAAAGGGAATTTATTAAGTTGCAAGTTTACAGTTCTAAGGCTATAAAAATGTCCAAACTAAGGTATCCATGGAAAGATACCTTGACTCAGAAAAGGGCAATAACATTCAAATTTTCTCTGTCAGCTGGGAAGGCACATGGCAACCACTGCTAGCTTTCTTTCCTGGCTTCTTCAAATGGCTTCCCTGGAGGCAATTTCTTTTTGCCAAAGGTCTCCAGCTTCAGAGGCCACTGAAGCTTTTTCCAAAATGGTTCCCTCTTAAAAGGCTCCAAAAAGTAACCAACCTTGAATGGATGGAGACACATCTCCATGGAAACAACTTAACCAAAAAGATCCCACTCAGCAATATTGAATGAGGATTAAAGAACTTGGCTTTTCTGGGGTACACAACAGTTTCAATCCAGCACACTTTGAAACAGTCACCAGGTGGTGCCTATGGGAGTCTGGCTATTTGTTCACTTGGGAACTGCTCAGATATTTGCAAAATAAAAGATACCTCACAAGCAGAGGGCTTGAAATGCCACAAGTGAGGGCTGATTATTACTTGTAATTGTACAAACTGATTTTGACTGTCCCCTGAATTATTATCTAATCTCTAATTGTCTTAGTTTACATGTTTGAAAATTACCCTTGGAATATCTTTTGTATTTATATATATATGGAAGGGGAAAAAAGTGTATTTGCAAAAGACCTTCATTAAATATATGTTTTATTAGCAAGTGTCCAAAACAAAATAGCTGCATACAAATGAGTGGGGTAAAGATAAATTATAAAGCTTCTTTTAAAATAGTCTTTTAAATCTTAATAATAACCAAATAGAATTGTAACAATATCTTTTCACAGATAAAATTGAAAAATATGTTTTTAAATAACAGTAGTGTGACTGAAGGTATGAGAAAACAGACATTCTTAGAAACTGCTAGATGGGTTTATAAGTTGATATAAACTTTCCTGAAAACAACTGGGCAATAATTACTACTAAAATCTTCAAAAATATTTAAGCACAATTGTTCTCCTAGGAATTTATTCTAAGTAAAATTCCACACAAAAGTCTCTTCTTAGGCAATTTATGACATTGAAAGATTTTATTATTTCCAAAATACAGTAAGAAACAAAATGTTAAATAAGACATGAACATACATATGGAAAAAGGTAAACAGTGTTATATTTATTTGGTCACTTTATAAGTAATTTCCATTTTCTTCTTTATAATCATTTACACTTTGCAGGTCCCAGAGAAATATATGTGGTGAAGCTGAAGTTTGAACATAGGTAAGGTCTGTGTGTTTCTACAGCTCAGACTCTTACCCCCTCTGCTATAATTTTCTGGGTTCTTAAGTGCTGTTCACTGTATCATTTAGAAGACAATTCAAACATTTTGTTTCTAGAGTTAGAATGAAAGGTTTTGTGTCTTCTTTAAGGAAAGAAACTGTGTGTGCTGTTGTTTCTCCACACATTTCCGATGTGGGGAAGGAGAATTGGAATCAGGAATGCAACTACTCAGGGGTAGGGGCTGAGGAGATGCGCACATTTCTGTGGAGATGAGGATGGGAGGACACCTGCCAGATTAACAGAGATGTCTGGCCGAGAGAGAAGCCTTAGACAGAGTTTTTTGAGACTCCTCTCATTCCCTCTTCTTCAGGAGAGACAAACACCTTCTTCAACTTTTTCTCAGGGCACATACACAGACTTTTTCCTGCTGCTGTTTTCATTACTCATATCTCAAACTGTAAACATGTGTGGTAAAAGAGAGAAACATATATTCTATGAGGTGGAAACATCTGCTCTCCTGGGCATTCCACTGTGTATAATTTAGTGCTTGCACATACCGATGCTATTTAGTGGTTTTGCATTTCTAGAAATCAACAGGGTTTAAGCTGTTGACCTCCAAAGTTCATACACGCTCAGAGAGCACTAACAAACTGCTCCTGAATTACAGTGATGATAATAATTGTAAGAAAAAGCCATTAATTTATTTCCCAGTCCCACAGTTCTACCAACATAAGAAATATATTTTGCTTTTAAGTATGGGTATAAACATTTGTTAAAAATAAAAACAAAATTTATAATGACTTGGCTTTCCTGCTTTCTTAAATGATTTTATGTGCATGTATGCGTTGCATTCTTCAATATGCTGTCTTAATGCTGACATTAATATAACTGCTCTCCTGTATTATTTCATTTAAAATATGAGGTTTCCATTATTACCTTCTTTTTACATTGTAATGATCCTCTGGAAGGATCATCAAATTTCCTAGGTTTGTTGCTAATTGATGACAGCACCTGTATTCAAAGCCAGATCACACCCTCTTCAAAACTGTATTCTTAATGATAATAATATTCTGCTTCCCGTACTGAACAGATTTAGTCATCTGATCATATTTTTCTCAAGGAAATACATGTTCAATGTCTAAAAATGCAAATGTTGCTATAAGGTTTATTAAAACTGCAGTTACCGAGTTGCACTGAGGTGCCCTGGGGCACTAAGCAAACTCTGAGGAATTTTGCTGAATATTTCACATTTTCAAGAGAAATGCAATGTTTATTGGAGTCTCTGTTAATTACTACCATTGAATTGTTTCAACCTAATTACTTAATAAATGGAACTGTTAGGTGTTTCTTTTGACCTAGGGGATGCAGGAAAAAATGTTGATACATTAAAGGAGCTGTGAAAGAAGAAAATCTGATGTAATCTCCGTTTTAAATGACATATTTCAATAAAGGAGCAGATCTTCCCTTTACATCTACACCCGCCCAGCCTAGGAGAGGCAAAGTATTTCTAACTCTTTTAACTACGTCCATTGCATTTGCTACTTATTTCTGAATAATATGTTCGCACTACTATCCCAGATTTATTATTTTCAATTATTATTTCTTGAGATTCCGTAACTGAAGAAAAGGATTTTGTTCTTCTAATACACCCTCTTCTCTCCCATCTTCCCAATACACTTTCGTATCAATTTTGGTTTGTCAGTTTTCAGTTTTTTTCATTTTTACGACGATAAAGATTAATCACAGTTGAGTCAATTACTAAGATATGGCTGCACTTCCTTGCCTACACATTTTTTTTTCATTTTTCTTAGATTCAGTGCCCTTTAAAAAAGAAAAGTGTTCTCTCTTTGAGCTTTGACCTCAGAACACCTTTCCGTAGTTCTGTCATTTGCTCTTTGATATAATTAATATCCCAAACAATCAAACCTGTGAAATCTTCATCTAATTCCCATACCCTGATCCAGTCAAGAGAACCTTTTCTCTTGCTCTTCTGCAGAGCTGTCTTGTGCAAAAACTTCTGCCTTTACCCTCAGGGGTAAAGTAGGGAAGAACACTATTTTTGGGTTTTGTTTTTGTTTTTGTTTTCCAGGCTACTGCATATTTCCAGACAGTCTTCTGTAGGCTAATTTTACAGTAACATGTTTAGAAGGGGCAGCTAAGGGACATCACAGGCCTTGTGCTTGGTTATGGCAGATGTCCTTCTGTTTCTCTCCCGGAGCAGGTGGTAGATATGACTGGCCTCCAGGAAGGTGACTTTGCAGAGAAGGAGCTTGTAGATGACGCAGTTGTTGGTCATCAGGAGCAGAAAGGCCAGTTGCAGGATGATGATCCAAACACGGATAAGATGTGAGACTGGGTAGCAACCAGGCAGACTGCAAACAACCCACAGGCAATAGCGAGGAGGTGTGCGTGCTAGACAATGCCATAGAACGTGCCTCCTGTCGCTATGCACAGGATGAAGTGGATGGAGGCAGAGTGCATTGTGATAGTGAGATCTGCTAACATCTCCATGGAAGATGCAATAGAGGTGAAATAGTACATGTAAGCAAGCAAGAGGGTAAAGGCCTTCTTTTAGATCCCAAGTCTTTATACTGTGTTCCTCATTTGATAGAACACATTCTCCATCAATGTTCTGGAAAAAAAAAAAGCGTGCTAGATGGAACATAACATTTTTTAAGCTTTGCATTATAATATTACCTTTATTCTACCCATATAGCAGGTGACATTGTGTGGCTGGTTATGGAATTATAGACAGTAAATCACTTTCTCTTGGCATTTTTAAGGTGTTTCCCCACCATCTTGAGACTTCAATGCTGTACCCTTTGGATTAGTCCTTTAATGTTCTTACCTGTTTTCTCATGTTTCCTTTTTATATATTTTTTCTGCTTTAGGAGATTTTCTCAGCTTTATTTTCCTCTCTGTTTATTTCTTTAATGTTGGTTAACATGGTTTATAAAAGAGCTTTCCCTTATTCTCTAATTATTCATTAGGATGACATCCAGTTCTTAGTTTTAATGGATACAATATCTTCTCTTACTACTTGGATAATAATTATAGGACCTCTTTTCTTAAGATCCCTTTCTCCCCTGAATTTTCTATTTTATCTATATTTTCCTTTTCTGTTTTATTTAGGGTCTATATTTAAAGTGAAGGCTTTTCTCAAAGATGTATACATCTTTAGCCTAACATTCATATCAAAGAGAAGGCAGTGGGGATTATGCCGATGCAAAGTGGCAGAGTTGGAAGTTTTATAGATTACTCCCTGCAACAACAAAAAATGAAAGAGCTGAAAAAAGCTATTGGAATTGACCAGTTGGTAACCCTGGAGCCAGACTGGACATTTAGAACAACCATAGGTGTGCCAGATGATGGGGAAAGCTGTGGATAGTTCAGCTTTTTTAAGTTAAAACACAAACCAGTAACAATTCCTGATCCTGGGCGCTGTTCCTAGCTTCTGTGGGAACAGCAGGGACTGGACAAACTACACCAGGCACTGAAGCAGCTGCCTGGGGCCAGAGCAGACACAGAACACATGTCCTCCAAAATTTGCAATTGAGTATTGAGATGTTTCTGGGGACCTCTGAGGTTTCCAATGCAGACATAAAAAGCCTGGACATAAAGAGCCAGTGCACCTTTGGTTTTGATTTGGTTTCAGTTGTACTTCTTTCTTGATTTTGCTTGGATTGTTTGATCTGGCAGATCCCTAAGGCATCAGTGCAGAGGCCAGCCGGACCCTCTTGGGAACAGCGCCTCAGGTCTCATGCCAGAGTGTACCAGGATATAGAGACAGTGCAGATTTTTGTTCTTTTGGTTGGTTCTCTGTCTCTCTCTCTCTCTCATTCACACACGCACACACACACACACAGACACACAGACACACTCTCTGCTTTTCTTTTTTTTTTTCCTTGATCCTTATATTAAAATGGAACTGCAAAAGATCTCAAATGGCCAAAACTATTTTGAAAAGAACAAAGTTAGAGGATTAACACTTCCTGATTTCAAATTGTACTACACAGCTACAATAATCAAAACAGTGTTGTACTGGCATAAAGACAGACCTATAGACCAATGTAACAATTGAAAGTCCAGAAACAGACCCCCACATCTACAGCTGAATTACATTTTACAAGGGCACTCAATAAATACAATGTATAAAGAAGGGTGTCTTAAACAGATAGAGTGGGAATACTGAATATCCACATGCAAAACGATGAAGATAGACCCCTCCCTCATACCATATTCAAAAATGAACTCAAAATGGGTCAAGGACCTAAATATAACAGCTAAATAGATAAAACACTTAAAACATAGCATAGTGGCAAATCTTCATAATCTGAGATTCAGCAACGGATTCTTATAAATGACACCAAAAGTACAAGCAGCAAAAGAAATAATAGATAAATTTGGCTTCATCAAAATTTTAAAATTTGTACATCAAAAAGAATAATCAAGAAAGTTAAAAGCCTGCAAAATAGGAGAAAACAGCTGGAAACCAAGTATCAGATAAGAATTGAATATCCAGAGCATATAAAAACTTCTGCAATGCAACAGCAAAAAAGACAAACAACTCAATTTTAAAATGGGCAAAGGACTTGAATAGACATTTCTCCAAAGAAATGGGTAAAGCATATGAAAAGGTGCTCAAAATCACTGGCCATTGGAGAAATACAGATTAAAACCACAGTGATACACCACTTCACACCCACAAGGATGGTTGTTATTTAAAAAGTGGCAAATGGAAAGTGTTAAAGTAGATATGGAGAAACTGGAACCCCAGTGCCCTGTTGTGGGAAGTGTAAAATGGTACAGCCACTGTGGAAAGCAGTTATGACATTCCCTCAAAAAGCATCACCTGACAATTCTTCTTCTAGGTATATAGCTGAAGAAAGTGATAACTGGGTCTCAAAAAGATGCTTGTACACCACTGTTTATACCAGCATTATTCACAATAGCAAAGAAGTGGAAACAATCCAGGTATTTGTCAACAAATGAATAGATAAACAAAATGTAGTGCATAGACTCGACGGAATTGAGCCATAAGAAAGAATGCTACAGTATAGAAGAACGCTGACAACATTTATACTCAGTGAAATAAGCATGACACATAAAAACAAATATTATATGCCACTTATGATACGAAGTAGAAAATCCCCAGAGATACAAAGTAGATTAAAGATTGCCAGGAATGGAGGAAGATGGAAGAGAGGACTGTATGTTTAATAGCTATAAAGTGAGTAAATTAAATTAATTTTTAAAAGGGGAGGGGCAGTTACACATTTTATACGATAGGAAATATAATATCCCATCTATGTAAAAATGGTTGTATTCCCCGCCAAAAGAATCAGAAGTGAATGCATCAGAATATTATGAGGCAGGTTAGATAGGGGAAGACAGAGGGCAAGTGACCCTAAAATCCATTACGAAAGTTCCTTTGGCGTGCACATACCTGGCTCCCGCACACCTAGCTCTCACTCAGGTTGACAACTGAACAGAACCAATGAAAAGTGCAGCTCATCAATCCCTTATTAGCATGTCCAGAGGAAAAAGGGCCCCTCCAAGTCCTTATAATGCAAAAATCCCAACCTGAGGCTGCTTCTCCTACTTTGGAGAATGCGCTCGCTCATCTTCCTTCAAGCATATACTTCTGTTATGCATTAAAATTTTGAAATGTTCACTCTGGCTTGTCTTTGGATTCTTTGACTTTACACACTGGCTAGTCCTTGAGTTCCTTCCTGGGGTGCAATCAAGAACCTTCATGGAGTCAGTCCCTGGTCAAGGCCTCAACTTCACTGAGAGCTCCCCAGGCTCTCCGGCTTCTAGCCAAGAATTCCCAAAGCTCTGTGGCATGCAGCCGAGAACTCCCAAGTCTCTCCTGCGTCAAGCCTCTTAAACTATTTGACTGTATACACAGACTAGTCCTTGAATTCTTTCCCATGACTGAGTTAAGAACCTTCATGGCGCCAGCCCTTGGTTGAGGTCTCAATGTCCCCATTGTTTCCTGGGACTATTCAGCATCAGCTTGGTAACCATGAAGGGACCCTATAATGCCTCCCACATATAAAAATGTTGTTCTCCATCTTTGTCCTTTCTCCTCCGGCCACAGACCATAATCTCTGCCCCCTCATTTGATAGCAGCTCCCCTTCTCCCCAGGGGTGGTGGAAGACCAGTTCCTCTCACTGTGCAGAAACAAGGAACAGTTAATGCTGTTCTCTGAGGCTTGGCTGGAGGAGCTATCTCAGTCATACAAAAGCTCACTGGCCTGTCTTTGTGCTTTGCCTGAGTCTTTCTTTACCACCTTCACCCTCTGACAAATTGGTACTCTCTGAATCCTGCTACTTAAAGCCGCGATTTTGTAATTACTTTAAATAAGCCTGGACATTAGAAAGAAATTGCCCTGGAATTTCCCTGGGACTGCAGAAGGGCTGCCTTAGAAAAGGCAGGAACCTTTTCTAATCATCTAGAGCACAGCTTTAAGTGAAAAAGATCTGATAGTTGGAGACAGTTAAAAGAGGAGTGTAAGAACTCTCATAGACCAGGTCCCCTTCTTTCTCTCTCATCTATCCTTGCCCTCAGGGTCTCTTAAAACCTTGGCTGAATATGAATGAGCTGGCTAAAGGGTGAAGGGTTCCAGGCAGAATGAAGGGGGACATATAGGTGTGTGTGCTGGTTTGAAAGTGTTGACTAAAGCCATGTCCTTTTTAATCCTGATTCAATATTGTAGGGTGGAAACCTATTAGATTGTTTCCGTGGAGACTGATCCACTGAATTTTGGGTGTGACCTTTTGATTAGATAGTTCTGTGGAGATATGGCACACCTAATTGTGGGTGTGATATTTTGATTACATGGAGATGTTCCACCCATTCTAGGTGGGTCTTGACTAGTTTACTGGAGTTCTTTAAAAGGGGAAACATTTTGGAGGAAGCTCAGATGCTTGGAGAACAGTTGCTAGAGAGCCAACAGAGATATAGACATTTGTGGTGATGCTTGGAGTGCTGAAAGAGCAGACACCTAGACATGGATGTTTGGAGAAAAAGAGCCCAACAGACATGGCCACGTGTCTTCCCATGAGATGCTAAGCAAGCCAGAACCCAGAGTTGTGTCCCAGAGGAGCTAAGTGAACTCCCACAGAGAGGAAACCTCTGGCATCAGAAGCTGAAAATGGAATAAGGAACAAGGACCAGCAGATGCCAGCAATGTGCTTTCCCATGTGACAGATATTGGCCTTTCTTGAATCAAGGAATCTTTATCTGGATGCCTTAGTGTGGCCATTTTTTATGGCCTTAGAACTGTAAACTTGTAGCTTAATGAATTTCCTTTTAAAAGCCATTCCATTTCTGGTATATTGCATTCCAGCAACTGTAGCAAACCAAAACAGCATGGTTTAAAATCTCAAGTCAAAGTTCAAGGGAAATCAGTCAACTAGCAGGGCTCCACTGTCCCACTCATAACTCCAAGAAGGCCTCAGCTGCCTGTGGCAATTACAGGACAAATGTTTCTACAGGCCATGGGTGTTGCATTTACAAGGCTTAAATACCTTTTTCAATAGTTGGATGTTTCCTTAGGCACCTCTTACTTTGCCATCAGGATTCTCAGTCTGGTCAGGGACCTAACTTACAATTGATCCATAGGGCTTCAGACTTCTATCTCTCCTGAGGCACAGTCCCCCATAACTTTCTATACTGTCTAGAGAACCACCTAAAAACCTTTAAAAATTCCCTTCAGGGATGAGTTCGCCTGCCTATGTTGAGGACTTTCTTATCCAGTGCTCACCGAAATACAAGCCCCAGGCACTGCCAGCGGGTGTGAATCTCTGTGGGTGCCCAGAGCTGATCAAACTGATCCAGGATACAGGCCTGAGGCTTGAGCCTCTCACAGAGGTTCAGCTGGGAACCCTCCATGAAGACTCCCACTTCTCCTTACACCCCCTCATTTTCTATCCTTCCCTCTTTTGCTCCTTCTCGTAGGCAGACCATGCAACAAGCAGAACAGCAGAGCATGATTGATTCTCCAACTATTCCCACCAACTCTCCCCTTGGATGCCTCCTGAAACCACGGGGCCTCTTTTCAACTAGATATCACAGGGAAAAAAAAATTAGTCTTCTGCAATACAGCCCAGGCCCAATATAAACTAGTCTCTATGACCAATTTATCCCAATGCAAACAGAATATAAGGTGTTTTTCAGAAAACCCAGGTAAAGTTTGCCAAATAATTTTAGCCCTTTTCACTCTTTGAACCTATCCTGGGGAAACATCCACATCATTACGTTCAACTGCTGAATCCCAGAGGAAAAGCCCCATTTATGGTAGAAGCTCAAGCCCATGCAGATAACCTAGCAGCAGCCCAGCCAAACCAGTATCCATAGGAGCTACTGCAGTCCCCAATAACAATCTAGCAGGAACTACCAGTGTGGGCACGCAGATTTAAGACACCAAGACCATATGATTATCTGTCTTGTAGCAGGAATGAAAAACACCATTAAACCAGTAAATTATAATAAAATTAGAGGGGTAATCCAGAGGAAAGAAGAGAACCCAAGAATGCTTACTAGAAGCCTTGAAGTAATATACCAACATAGACCCTAACTCCCAGGAAAGACAAATATTTTAGGGACTCACTTTATTAGCTAATCATACCCAGATATTCAGAGGAAATTATAGAAAATGACAATAGGACTGCAACTCCTCCCCCCTTCAATGAAATGCTAGACCCTGCCTTTAGTGATTTCGATAATAGCACTGAAGAACTGGAGAAGATCCATTTAATAGCAGTTGCTGTAAGTTGTGCCCTGGCCTGAATGAGCCACCAGGACCTGGTCCACAATGCAAAAAGAGACTTCCCCAGCTCCAAAGGGAGAAGAGGGGAGATCCCACACCAATAGTGGCCTTAAGTGAGGATGAAAATGCCTTGAAGTCCCAACTGGCTCCCACTTCATACTGGCCATAACCATGGAGAACACTCAGGTGCCCTTGACATAATTGAATTGTTAATTGATATAGGAGCACCTTATACTGTCCTCAATCATCACGCTGGAACCGTGTCTTTAAAAACTTTTACTGTGGTGAGAGTTGGTGGTTACCCAAAGACCCACCAGTTCACACCACCTTTAAGTTGTAAACTGAAGGATATTCTCATAAGTCATGAGTTCCTAGTAGTCCCTGGGTGCCCAACTCCTCTGCTAAGCAAAAATCTCTTACTAGCCTTAAGCTTTATATATGTCTTCTATCTTCCTTTCACTCACTTGCAGACTCATCCTTACAGTAGCATGGTCCAGGATACAGTTAATCTCTTTATTCTGTTAAATATGTGTCCTTCATTGTGGGTAGCCTAAGGTGTGGCCCACTAATATGAAACTCTGGGCCTCTGCCCACCTATTTAAACTGTAACCACACCTTGAAATCACTGTGGCCCCCACCCCTGTCACTATCCCAATCATATGACAAAGGGTGCATACTCACTGTCTCTAAGTTCCCCAGGACTTAGAAAATTACACTGTTAAGGAAAATGTCACTCCCAGAGGAGCATCCCAGTTCTCCTAGGGTCATCCAGGGGACAGATGAAAATCCCGTGTTATCTTCAGACTTTGTGTCCAATGCTTGCATCAAACTCTATGACCAACTGACATGAATGCCAGGAATAGTCTGGGATAAACATCAAGTATCATGTTCAATTCTGACAACTCCCTAAGGCCGCGTCTTTCAGCATGCAGTCGAGCGCGGATCACTCACAACCAACTCAAACACCGGGTGGCCACATCAGCAACCAGTAGCACGTTATCCAGACCAGTAGACAACCTAACATTTGCTGTCTGTCTAGACCCCAATCAGGGAGTATTCTTCCTTTGTGAGCATAAAACCTACCTTAGCCTACCCCCTTGGTGGTCAGTGGCATGTACTTTCGTATATGTAGCCCTAAAACTCAAGCTAAAAAGTGGAAATGAGCCTTTCCCACTCCCATCAGTCATCCCAAACTGGAGTAAAAGAGTGGTCCCTTTCCTAATCCACTCCTAGCTACCATCAGGATTGGAGGCACCTGTCACCACTGGAGCTGCATAAATAGCCCATGCAGAGTGGGTCTACCATAAGTGCTCCCCTTAACTATGCACTAGCACTGAATGAACAGCCTCCACTTTAAACCTTCTCCAATTCCAGGTAAGTTCATTAGCAGGTGTCATCCTTCAAAACCAAAGAGCTCTAGATGCCCTTACTGCAGCCCCTGGAGGGACATGCGCATTCTTGGTAGAGAATCTTTGTTTTCATATCAGAGCTCAAAAATAGCACAGGATATTAACTCCCTTAGAGACCAGGCCACTCAATTGTCCACTGGATCCCAGGATCCTCCATTTGACTGACTCGACTGTCTGCCACCCACAGAGGTGCCATTCTTCACTCCATCCTTTTCTGTTTAATGGGACTAGCCACCCTAGTTCTCCTCAGTTTTGTGGGTTTTCATCACTTTCTCTCTCTCTTAGAATGTTGCCTCTCAACAATAGCAGCATGAGTCATGACACAGTCAGATGCCCTTGTAAGAAATTGACAGACAACCAAGGGGTCACACCAGGATAAGAAAGATGCAAAAAATACCCTATGTTCTCCCAGAAGAATCATTAAATATGATAGCCAAAGAATTCAGTTGCCATTATTGGCAGGGACACTGCCCCGTCTGTCAGGAAACAGGTACAGAGGCTGACGTCCCCCCTTCAGCACCCCTTAAGATTAAAGGACAGAATATTTTGAGAGGGGAATGAGGCAGATTAGATAGGGGTGAAGAAGGGAGAAGTGACCCCAAAACCCCACAACAAAAAATTCCTTTTGGCACACACACACACACACACACATACCTACCCAGCCCCCACTTACTTAGCCCTTACTCAGGTCAGCACCTGAAAAGAGCCAATGAAAAATGCAATATGTCATCCCATATTAGCACGGCCAGAGAGGGAAGGGACCTTCCAAGACCTTACAGTGCAAGAATCCAGACCTTGAGACTGCTTCTCCTCCTTTGGAGAATGCCCACGTTCATTTTCCTTCAAGCATGCACGTTTGCTGCACATGAAAGTTTTGAGCTCTACACATTGGCTAGTCTTTAGATTCTTTGGCTGTACACACTGATAGGCTTCAAATTCTTTCCTGCAGTTGAGTCATCCTTCATGGTGTCAGCCCCTATTTGAGGTCTCCATTCACTGAGAATTCCAGGGGCTCTCCAACATCCAGCAAAGAATTTCTGGAGCTCTGTGCAATCCAGCCTAGAATTTACAGGGCTCTCCAGCTGGGAAATCCCAGGGGTCTCCGACATCTGACCAAGAACTTCCAGGGCTCTCCAGCATGAGCTTATTAAACTATTTGGCTGTACATGCTGACTAGTCCTTGAATTCTTTCCTGTGACTGAGTCAAGAACCCTCACAGCACCAGCCCTTGGTTGAGGCTTGATTTCTCTGAGAACCCCTGGGGCTGTCTGGCATCAATTATATCTAGGAGCATCTTGGGGGCAATATCCTTGACTTTACATCCTTTTGCATTGCTCAGCCTATTTTCACTACTAGCATATATCTATTTCACAGTTAACAAAGGCAATTAAATATTTGCTGAAATATATCATAACAACTGCAGAATAATCAGGTGACTGACTTTACTTAGTTACATGTGCTTGAGAATCAAAACATTACTGATTTACCAAAGCATTCTCTGGAATAATTACCCCAAAATAAAAACTCACCACACCAAAATTACACTGCATTTTAACTATGATTCTGTAACAGAGTATAATGTGAAGTTGAAAAGGTCACATAAACATTTCTTCTGATGTCAGAGAAACTGGTGACAATCAGGATTGCGATAGCTTTCCAGAAATACAATTTTATACAACTTCCTTGTGATTCACAGCAATTTATGCTGGACTTTCCACGTTCACTGTCACTATTGGTTTTGGGTTCTCTGGTACACATTTCCCCTGCAGACTTCTTTCTTTGTATGATTCAGGAAAACATGGTAGGAAACAAAGGACTGCCAGAAATATGGAGTTTGAGAGAATTTTAAAAAGAAGGAAATAACTAAAATGCTGATTGGAAGCTGTGTGTGAATCTGGGCAGAAAAGGGGCACCCTTCTAACAGTTGACTTTACCAGGTGGCAGATTACATTTCCATGATGCAGCCAATTGCCAGTATCTGCTGAACTCTTCTCTTGTATGGTCCTTTATATTCTTTTCCTTCCTCTCGCCCTCCCTTTCTTCCTTCCTTCCTTTCTTTCTTTCAGAGGAGGAGGAAAAAGAGTTTTATGTGGGTGGGCAGAACTGGGAAGATTTCCCAAATCAGTCTCCCTGAAGTGCTTGTTCAATTGGTTTTTGTCTCAACAGAGACAAAGGGAGATACTCGTCTTCGTTAACAGGTAACAGATCTGGAGAATGTCAGTAGTTTATCTTAGTTATTTCCTATTTCCTTCAGAATTGACAGCCTGTGACCCCTGGGAAAGGTGCCTCCCAGTTTAAGGAGATGGATAAAGTCTGGTTCATATCTGGAAGATCTGGGGCAATAACGCTTACTCAGGACCGGGCTCAGATTTTGCATTCACATACTGCTGCAGACTTCACATTTCCATATTGCTCCTTTGTGCGACTAAGAGCTCCCATTTACAGCCTGCTTCCAGCTTTCAAGTTATATTCAAAGTCTGCTTTAACTTTTTTATATTGTATACTATAACATATGTACAAAGCAAAAAAGAAAAAGCAGTAGTTTTCAAGCACTCTTCAACAAGTAGTTACAGGACAGATCCCAGGGTTTATCATGGGCTACCATACCATCATCTCAGATGATCTCTTCTAGCTGCTCCAGAACATTGGAGGCCAGAAGGTATAAATATTGTTTTTTTATCATCACAATTGACTTTCCTTTTTTGTGTAAAATAACATATATACAAAAAAGCAATATATTTCAAAGCACAGTGCAACAACTAGTTGCACAACAAATTTTGGAGTTTGGTATGGGTTACAAGATCATCTTTGATCTTTCTCCCATTCTTTGCAGGTATTTGGACTATGCCCTTTCTAACTTATTCATATTGGAAGGGGCTGTCAATAATATGGGGTAGGGAGATGGAATTAGCTGATGTTCTGGAGAGGCTGGGCCCTTTAAGTTTCAGGATTTATCTGGTCCAGGGACACAGCTGGAGGTTGTAGGATTGTGGAAAATTACCCTAGTGCATGGAAACTTTGTAGAATCTTATATACTTCCCTAGTGTTCTTTAGGATTGGCTGGAATGGTTTTGGTTGGGGCTTGGAAAGTTATGATAGGTAGTAATGTCTAACTGAAGCTTGTGTAAGAGTGACCTCCAAAGTTAGCCTCTTGACTCTATTTGAAATCTCGCAGCCACTGATACCTTATTTGTTACACTTCTTTTCTCCCTTTTGGTCAGGATGGCATTGTTGATCCCATGGTGCCAGGGCCAGACATCCCTGGGAGTCATCTCCCATGCAGCCAAGTAGACTTTCATCCCTGGGTATCATGTCCCACGTAGGGAGGAGGGCAATGATTTCACTTACAGAGTTGGGCTTAGAGAGAGAGAGGCCACATCTGAGCGACAAAAGAGGTTTTACAGAAGTAACTCTTAGGCATACCTATAGGTAGGCTAAGCTTCTCCACTACGTTCAAAAGCTTCACAAGAGTAAGCCTCAAGCCCAAGGGCTTGGCTTATTGACTTGGGGGTCCCTAATGTTCGAAACAATATCAGGGATTTCCCTGGTGGTAAAGTTTAATAGTTCCATATTTTTTTGTCCATTCAAAAGCTGTTTTAAAGGTTATATCCTAAGTCTACTTTATAAGTTTCAGCTGCTTAAAGTTTTAACATTACATTTAAAAGTTACTGGTACAATTTCCTCCTTAAAACACTATCTATTTCAATCTCGAGAATTTGGCCATCATCCTTTCTGGTTACTTCCCAGCTAGACTGGGATCTAGTTAAGGAATTGTTGGTGAAATTTCTGATTCATAACTTGCAGTTATTGTTGATTTCCTTCAGGGGAGAGTGGATCACTCTTGGCAGGAGTTCCGGAAGATGAAAGTATTTCACACATGATTCAGTTATAATTCAAGTACATATAGACAAAAGGCATTTAACTAGAACAAGAATAGATATAACAGCTAGGAAGATTGCAAGCACAGTTTGAAGAAGAGTCTGTAATGATAATCTTTTTCTTGAAAGTAGCCAACTGAATAGAAACTAAAAATATTAACAGGAATAGTTATACCTTGAATTTAGGTGATTAGGAGAGAAGAGATGTCACCGGATTCACCAGATAGTCAAAATAAAATCTATGGCTCATGTTCCCCCTTGTGAGGCAGTGAGTCTATATAAGGCCATTCTATTCTGCAGTACTGTTTTATACATTAAAGCCACTTCTGCATTTACTGGAGTCATACTGCAATAGCTATTATTTAATGCATTTACTTTGGCAATCACATCTTTCACTTACATAGATGAGACAAATAATGCAACTACATGATTATTAGATGTATTGGGTTTCATTAGGGGTGACTTTATACATTTCAGGTCTTGGATTCAGATCTTATACCAATCACTAGCTGATTCAGATCTTATACCAATTACTAGGGATGGTTTGCTTAACTTTATGTATCAAGGCAGGGAGGTGAGACAGGGGATGGTTTTTCCGTTCCCAACCAAGTGGAGCTTTCCAACTCTGTCTCCCATATCCTGGGTTAAGCTAAATGATTGTATCCTAGAGTTGAATGTGAGTTTATTCTTTCAGTAAAGTGTTTCCTTATTTACTTAACATAAAGGAATAATACAGCACCCTTTCTCTAGTGACTCTGGCAGAGAAAACGAGACGATGCTCTGATGAAGTTTACTAGCCGGTAACAAGATTGTCCTCTGTGATCTTATTGGTGCTTAACACACTGTGTTTTTCTTGCATCTCAATGATTAATGACTTGAGAGGTACCCAGTTTGCCCCTTGTAAGGGGGATATTCACCAAGGCAAACTAGAGACATTAGAGAGAGGCAGCTGGCTACAAATTTAGCAGTTAGACTAGTTCATGGAAGCAGCATTTAAATGGGCCGATTGCCAGAAGAGATTACTTTTCTGGGCTGTTACTAAAAGGCACATTAAAGTCATGGAAAAAACAGAAAACAAGGAACATTATAATCAATCTGACTATGAAGATTTCCTCTTAAACAAATACATGAGGCTGTCCAGTGGTTCACACGTATACTTATGTTCTGGATTATCATGAGGATTTACTGTCACCATGGTTTTCCAGATAACAAGAGGGTGTCTCTGTCCTGGAACAGTTGTACTGACTCTGATGTGGTGAATTCCAGACCTTTATTTCCTGCAATGTGACTTCCTGCCCATCTTTGGCTCATCTCAAGGATTTTCATGGCCTTTTCTCAATAGGAATTTGTTGCCTGCTTTGATCTTTCTATGCAGTCTTGAGATGTGTTATAGAGTCAGACCCATATATTCATGTTTAAATAAAAAAAAAACCCATGTGTAAGATCATATATGCAGTGATCTAGTGGAGAAAATAGTAGGATGATGCAAAGCATTTTTATTGCAAGTGATAGGCCTTCCATTAATTAGATGTATGACTTTGGGCAAATCATTTATCCTCTCTGAAATTTTTTTTTATTTTTTCAAATGCATGTATAAGAAATATTTTAATATGTTGCAAATTACAAAGTTCTTTTTCGTATATAATTGCTTTTAATATGTTTCCTTGCTCAAGTCTTTTCCCTGCCCTTTCAGAACCCCAGGAGATTGGATTTATGGATTGTAACTCTTAGATCTCTTGCCCTCTGGCTACTAATCAGATTTGGTCGTTGGCCCAGAAATTGGACAGCCGGAGAAGACAAGTTGAAGTCATTGTCCCTTAGATTTCATCTATCCACACTACTGTCCCATTCTGAGCTGAGAATTTTCTGTGGCTGTGTCCTTCAGTTGGCCCCTTTCCTCAGCTCTAGCTTTAGTCCACATTATCCTCCTTTTCTGCCTCAGGCTTAGGGATGAAATTCAGCTATTACCCGTCATTGGAAGCTCCTTCACTAGTTCCTTTAACCCTTCTCAGATTTCTGTAAATAGCCTTTTCTTGAAACTCTTTTCAATTATCCCAATGGCTCTGCTACCTGTCCTGCCATTATTGGTCAATAAAAGATGCAAACCTTATCTCTCTAATACTTTCCAGATGCAGCACTGAATAATTATGTGTTTACTGAATCAGTTATTTTGCCAAGAAAATTTCCTTTAGAATAAATTTCTTTGCCTACACTGCTGGAACTTAGTGCATATAGGTATTTTTCTGGAAAGAGGCGCCATAGCTTCCATTAGTGTCTCAAAAAGATTCATAACCTAAACTTAGGTAAAAAGGATTTTCTTTAAAACCTCTATCTTCCTGGGTTGTTATTTCTGACATTCTGGTAGTTGATACCTGGTGGCAAAAGTATCCTGATTAATGAAAATTATCACTACTCTTAACCAGACAATATTGATTTTATTTTAGAGATAAACAAAGTCTGTCTGACATATATATTTTGGATAGTTACAAGTAAATAAATTATAAGTAATACTTCTTTCATAATAACAATTTATTTCATAGTGATAGTAATAAAAATCAATTTGACCTACAAGTGAAATTTAATTGGACCAAAATTTTAGTAAATTTCATTACATCCATTTCATAGGTGCTTCTGAAATAGTGTTATGCATGCGGCCAATATTTTATCTTTGTTACTAATATGTATTTCATTTTCCAAAGGTTTATATAACTATAACTTTAGGGATAAGAGGACATTTTAATTGAAAAAAAAAGCTTTTATATTTAAATTATGCTTTCTAGATATCACCTCACTTTGTCCAATTACTTTTAAATGTGCAAAAATATTTGAGTAATTATATTTGAATATTTTTAAGTCAAAAGAAAAGTATTGGTTAAAATCCTAGGTTATAGCCTAGGATACTATAACAGCATCTCACTATACAAAACAGCATGAAACGAAATTCAAAACTAGTATACTAAGTTTCACAAGCATATTGTTTTTAATAATTGAACAGGAAAACAGGATTTTTCAAAGTGACATTAGTGAAGGCTATGGAAAAGGCAATATATCCTTCAGTAGAACTGACTTAATTTCCTTTCTTTCTTGGGCCTAATATTTCACGTATTTGTTTCAGTCAGGCCATTTATACTGAATGATGGGGCAACTTAAATATTAGACTATAGGCTGATTCCTTCCACTTACACTTGCAAAGCTAAGGACAAAATAGAGAATTGAATGTTTTTCCATTATGTCAAAATTAACATTAGATAATATATGTAGTCATTTATTATCTCTTTTTAAAAGTTACTTGTAAAAATACTTTTACAGTTTTAGTCGATAAATTCATGACCTACTTTTCAGCCAATGCCGATGTACATGTCGCAGTAACTTTATTATGCCTTCTGAGACTCTATGGAGACCCAATTCTCTTTGCGTTTATGCCCTGAATTCTTCCTACAGCCCTCCACCTACCTTTCTCTGAATCTATGAACTTCGGTACTTAAGTCATTCAACTGTTTACCTTGCTGAATAGCCTCTGTACGTTTGAATCTGTAATTAGATCATCTCCCTAGAGATGTGATTTAATCAAGAGTGGTTGCTAAACTAGATTAGATGAAACTTGTCTCCACCCATTTGGTTGGGTCTTGATAAGTTTCTGGAGTCCTATAGAAGAGGAAACATTTTGGAGAATGAAGGAGATTCGGAGAGAGCAGAGCAGAATGACATAGTCGTGAGAAGCAGAGAGCCCACAAACCAGCTACCTTTGGAGATGAACAAGGAAAATGCCCCCCGGGGAGCTTCATGAAACAGGAAGCCAGGAGAAGAAGCTAGCAGATGACTCTATGTTCGCCATGTGCCCTTCCAGATGAGAGAAGAACCCTGACCGTGTCCACTGTGTGCCTTTCCAAATGAAAGGGAAACTCTGACTGTGTTCGCCATGTGCCATTCCACTTGAGAGAGAAACCCTGAACATCATCGGCCTTCTTGAACCAAGGTATCTTTCCCTGGATGCCTTTGATTGGAAATTTCTATAGACTTGTTTTAATTGGGACGTTATCTCGGCCTTAGAACTGTAAACGAGCAACTTATTAAATTCCCCTTTTTAAAAGCCATTCCTTTTCTGGTATATTGCATTCTGGCAGCTAGCAAACTAGAACAGCTTAAAACTGACAAACTTTCAATATAAAATCAGGCCCACCATTTAATAATGATATGATTAGGAAATCACTGGATTTTTTTTTAATCTCAATTTACTAACCTGTCAAAAGGGAGGATCATACCTGACCTTCTTACCTTAAGATCTGGGAAGGTTAAATGAGGCATTGAAAAAAAAGTTTAAAATTATGAAATGCTCTGTTCTTTTAAGGCAGTTTTATATAACATAGGGGTGGGTAATAACACTAGCATTTATTAAACACTTGTTATATTCCACACTGTTCTAGTTTGCTAGCTGCCTGAATGCAATATACCAGAGACAGAATGGCTTTTAAAAAGTGGAATTTAATAAGTTGCTAGTTTGCAGTTCTAAGGCTGAGAAAATGGCCCAATTACAACAAGTCTATAGAAATGTCCAATTTAAAGCATCTAGGGAAAGATACCTTGGTTCAAGTAGGCCAATGACGTTCAACGTTTCTCTCTCAGCTGGAAGGGCACATAACGAACATGGCGGTGTCTGCTGGTTTCCTTGTAGCTCTACAAAAGGAACTTTCTCCAAAATGTTTCCTCTTTTAAAGGATTCCAGTAAGCAACTCCACCTTCAATGGGTGGAGACACACCTCCATGGAAATCATCTAATAAAAGTTACCACCCACAATTGGATTGATCTCATCTCCATGGGAACAAACAAAATACTCCCACCCAGCAACACTGAATAAGGATTAAAGGACATGGCTTTTCTGGGGTCCACCACAGATTTCAACCAGCACACACACCAAACTCTTAATATACATTGTCTCATTTATGCATTAGAAACCCTATGAAGTAAAGATTATTGCTATTTCTATTTTATAGGTGAGGAACAAAAGGTATCTAAAAGTTAAGCAATGCAGCCACAATCACACCATCTCATTAATGAGAGTGAGATGAAGTAGGCTCTAAACCCAGGCAGCCTGGCTTCTGAAGCCATTATGTTCTACTGACAGATTTTGGTTCCAGCCATTTACATTGCTTTTTGTACAGCTAAGTTTAAAAAAAATTGTCTTAAAGGGGTACCATCTCTCTCAATGAACCATTTCACTATCACGCCACTGGAAAAACATCTCTTCCATTCCCATCTTAAAAAATATGTATCCTGGAATTGCCTGGTACAACCCTGGCAACACTTTCAAATTGTTTTCTGGGGATGAAATACTCCATGAAATTCTTACACCCTCTAACCACCCTTCCTTAAAAACAAAAATAATTATGACAATTGCAGATCTCTCCCAGAACAAAAATGCTTTATCATTACTTTTTCACAAGAAGCTGTCAGGGTGATTTCCTTACAAACCTGGAAAACCAAGATCCTGGAATTTGCCTCCATGGCATCCCCTGAATAACAACTTTCTTTCCTTAAGGCTCAGGCCTAATACCAATCATGTCACATCTTACAGTTCCTCTCTGTTCTTCCACTCCTATCTCCTAGGAATTATTAAATTAAGCCTGTCAAATTAAGGGAAATCAACAAAGGAATTATCCACTTAACTGTTGGCCTAATTTATGGCATGAATTCTTCATAAGAAGTTCTATGAAAATCATGAACTCCAAGAACATATTCTATTTGTTTATAAATGTCAAACTCATAAATATGAGAAAAATATAAGAAACCATGTTCAAAAATATGTTTTTTGTGGATTCTTAAGATTATCAGTCTTTGAGATTTCCATAAGAACTAAACACCTTTGATGTAAACATCTAAGAAAAGTAATGTGTGATAAAGTCTAATACCTTGAGAATTTCTGTTGAGTGTTATGTGAATTGACCAGTTAGCATCAATAGAGGAATTATACTAATAACTAACATCTGATTGAGTATTTACTCAGTGTCAGGTAAATGCATTTTCTCCTTTAAACGGCAAAGATATGCCATGAAATTTTGCACTGAGGGTAATGAGGTTTAGAAAAGTTAAGTGATAGCCATTAACTGAACTGGAATATGAACTCAATGCCCAAATTCATTTAGCCTCTACAGAGGGGCTAAAGTATCCAAACTAGATATTTATAAGTCATTGAACAGTATTTTCTTGACCAGCCTTTTAGCTGAGCAGTTCCTTTGCTTATATGAATGCCATTTTAAATCAGGAGCATACCAACATTTGTTGATGATTTACTACAGCACTCCTTTACTCTTTTATAGGAGGTAGGGATGGAGAGGAGGATAAACAAATTGTTAGAGCTCTTTCCAAACACATAAAGTTGCAAAATATATTTAGAATAATCATTGATATGGGAGCCTAGGCTATGAAACCTTACTTATTTCTCATTCTCAAAATTTCAATTTAAGTATATTCATCTCTTTTCCAGGAGAAATGGTCTCCGTGAAGAATATTTAGATGTTATGCATGCTGAAAATCAGCAGCATTCTCTGCTACAATTATCTGTTAAATGCAGTGCTATCCCTTTGCCTTCACAGCCAGGAGTGGGAAGTATCCTTGACCAGGAATCAGAGCTATTTCTAGTCTCCCCTCTGCCAATACTGACCTGCTTCATCTCAGTTAATGGGAATTAGCCATACCTTACCTATCGCCTTCTAAGAAGAGTTGTAAAGATCAAATAAAAATGTATTGACAAAATTAGCTAGAAAAAAATAGATGTACAATAACTTACAGATATAAAAAAGTTTCGTGATAAAACTAGAGGATCAGAACTGCAGCAGTTGCACTCTCATAGATCACTTATCATCTCCACACTGTCTCTGCCAAGAAATAAACCACGCATCTTTTTAAAAAATGTAAGTCTTGCTTATTTTTAGTGCAACTGAATTTAAATCTTTTCACATTCTACTGCTACACTCCCCACCCCATTTTCTGTACTCTTTTCTTTGATTTGACTATAAATGCAAGAATTTGTTCACAATTTAGAATATAAACTGCAAGAGAACAGGGATTTTTTTCCTAAAAATATTTGCAACAATTAGAGAAGTATCTGGCATATGGTAGTTGCTCCAAAATATTGCTGAATAAACTGAACAAAGTATAATACAATCTAAAATTAACTTCCAAAGGAATTAAAGGATTGCATACATGTACTACATGCTAGATACAGTACTAGGTGATTATGTACATTACTCCAATAAGTATCACAAAAGTCAAGATGAAGATAACTTTTAAGAAAAAAAATATATTACCCCATGTCATGTGGCTACAGGGTCACTTTTAAGTAGCTGAAATCATAAATAATGATAATAGCTTCCATTTATGGACCATTCCATACTAGATATTTCTACTATCTAGTGATGATTTTGTTCCCAATAAACATACAAAGAAGGCATTATCCTTATTTTGAAAATGAGGAAACCAAGACACCAAGATTCAGAGCTTGGAGCCAGTGGCCACTACATCCCGTCATTCATTCACTGGCATTACTTTAGCGTTCTCTGTATCCTTCAGACTCTCATGTCACCCCTTCCACCTGCTAAAAGGATGTCTTCAGTTTTCTCTCTTCAAGTCCTCCTGAGACCTGGGAACTGATAAGGACTCAATTAATATGTTTGAATGATGAGGTAGTTTTAGCCAATATATGAAAAAACAGGGACAACTAAGATTATAATCCCTGGTGTTTTAGTGGAATGAAAAGACCTTTGGAGGCATTAAAGACCATTTCCCCAAATTCATGACTTCCTCAGATATCAAGGGGTTACCAATTAAAAGACAAAAGGCATTATGATCAAAGAAATTTGAGAGATAATGAAAAAACAAGTTTATTTATGGTAGTACCTGTAAAATCTTTATTTAATATGAAATATAACTCCTCTGAGTACCTTACCCAGCTTTTCTCCAAATGTGTTCATTAGAAAGACTCCTTTGAGACTGGTACCATTTAAGTTTGTATGCAGTGGATACCAGTGTCTAGTGTACATATTTGTAGTGATAAACATTTTTTCCCAATAAGACATATCCTAAAAACATTGTGAGACGAAATTGAAAGAAGCCATGTTACTACTTTGGCATTTTAAGTCAATGTATCTGAACATCAGTGTATATTAAAAAAAAGCTACATGGGCATTTAAGATTTCCCTAAAAATAAAACTTGATGAAAAATAAGTTCTTGAGCTTAACACTGTGGGAAGTAATTGTCTGCTCTGGCCCTTACTAAAATATACATGTTAATTATCTCCTCATAAACCACTTGTCTTGCTAATGAATTTCCTACTTAAAATTTGAATTAAGTATATAAAGGTAATGTGGTCTTGCAGAAAAATAATTTCCTAATGAGCAGCTAAGTTAGGCAATTTATTTAGCAGACTTATTATAATTATTATTAATAAAATCAGCCCCTCCCCCTCCCATTTAAATGTGGAGAAGCTACAATAGTTCCAATATCAATTATATATTATCCCTAAATACAGATTGAGGCTGGGCCACAGTGGCTCAGCAGGCAAAGTTCTCGCTTGCCATGCTGGACACCTGGGTTGGAGTCCCAGTGCCCTGCCCATGCAAAAATAAATTAATTAATTAATTAATTTTAAAAAATCAATACATATTGAAACTCGGCAGAATTCTTCCAAGAAGGAATCATGAGACGAGTAATTTTTAGACCAAAATTTAACTCAACATCTTTTTAACTGTATCATCCAAGATTATAATTACTTTGAGTAACTGCTTTGATTGAAGAGGGGGAAAAATGTCATATACTGTTTCATTGACCATCATTTTACATATCTTATACTTTTTTGAATGGCATTACACATGACATAATTTGTATTAATTTCAATCATGGGGAAGGCACCAATACAAGGGTATTTTTAAACATTCTGTTGGAAGTTATATAAAAAATTCAAGTATCTCTTTTCTAGAACTCAGTGTCATGGAATACATATATTCCTCTGTATTTTTCATGGCTATTAGCATGTTTGTGAGCTGAAAGAGAAAGGATTATGAAGTCAGAACTAGAAGTTGAGTGTCTGAACCTATCCCAATCTTTGTGAGGTTGGCCAGATGCTTAGCTAATATTTACATCTAGAACAAGAACTACGAGCTTTCTTCATAAGATTGCTGAGAGAATTAAATGGGAGCTTCCTCTGTACAAATACCCTAAGGAAACTGCCCACCCCCTTCCATGCTTCCCCTCCTACCAGCCACTTTCCCTAACTGGCTCAGGAAAGCCACCTACAACAGCCCCTAAATGGAAAGACTTTGTTCAAAGGCCGGGGCATATGGAGAAAAGCAAAAACTTTAACCTAAAGTAACCTAGTGAGGTCCAATCCCTAAAAATTCTACTGTCTGGACATGCGAGGGCCGCCCTTTTCTGCTCTTGCAGTGTATTAGTTGGCATAACCAATCAACTGCGCATGCTCCACCTATCTGCATCCCTCCCCTATGACACCAGCCTCCAAACCCAGCCCCTGCACAGACCCCTTTTTGAAAAAGCCTGTACTTCAGTTCAGGGGGACAGACGTGAGCTTGCTGCTTTTCCTTTGTTAGTTGCCTCACAATAAATTTCTCAAAATCCTGGTGTCACAGTATTGACTTCTGTGTGCTCAGGGTAAGGAACCCTCTGTTGAGCACCACCATGGTTGGGTAACAAATCTCCCTTGGTCCTTCACATTTCTATGCATCTTGAGACAGCCTTGTTCTGGGTTATCTTTTCTAGGATGTTTGCAGAATAAACTGTCAGGATAAACAGTCTTGGAAGAGAGAGATAGTATCTTCTCTGGGGGCAGGCATATTCATTTCCTGAGTAGGCTAATAAAGATATTCACTTCCTCCAGGGCAAAGGTTGTGCAGGTTTGCTAACAGCCCCTTTTGGGGTTTCCTAAGTTTGAATTCCCTCAGTTGTGACGCAGGCTCCCTTTATCCATCTAGATCCAGTCAACATCACCCGCTCCAAGAGCTGAGGGCAAGAGCAGCACATGTGAACATGAAGTTCATTCTGACTGCTGTGCCATGAGAAACAAAGTCCTTTGTCTCAGACCCAAGAGTCTCATGTACTTTGCCAGCAACTATGAAAATACATCACACTAATAAGTTAGATCCTAGAAAGGGTAAAATTTAGACCCTCCATAGCTCAAGGCACCTTGTATGAATCTAGGCGCTTAACACATAGAAATCACATTTCATGTCATTTTGAATTATTTGAGTTTTAAGATAATGACATGAAAAACAGACATTGATAGTCTTGTTTTAGGTGTATGCATTTTATTGTCACTAGGAAAGCATTTGTTAATTAAAATTCAGCCGCCAAGTATATGCCTAATAAGCATTGCTCAATGTCTCTTATTTCCTCTCTAAATTCCTCTTTTCTTCCACTTACATCAACAGCGTAGGTAGTCAAAGTCTGAGAGAAAACACAGGCACTTGACTTAACCTGAGAACCAGGCAGCTGGACTATGTCATATTGTGAAAAGAAGAAACAGGCCTCAAACTCAGTCTGTTCTCTTACCCCACTTGCTAAGTATGCAAGATATGCAAATCCATTTTAATTAGCCATTTTGGTAAAGGGAAATATGGTAGCTTTGTTAACTTTCTCTTTAAACACAATCTTGGCAACAATAGCCACCTGGAAATTATA
Source organism: Tamandua tetradactyla (assembly GCF_023851605.1). Classification (NCBI taxonomy): domain Eukaryota; kingdom Metazoa; phylum Chordata; class Mammalia; order Pilosa; family Myrmecophagidae; genus Tamandua; species Tamandua tetradactyla. The sequence goes on along the minus strand of NC_135330.1, from coordinate 42,264,901 downwards.
TATAAATAGCAAGTGAAATCATTTGTCTTTCACTATTTTGTACAATTGTGAATAAAAACCTTTATTTATCCCATACTCATATTTACCAATACCAGCATATGATTTAAGAGATAAATATAAAGCAAAAAATATTTCTCACCTAATTCTCCCCTTTCTTCCAGTTTTTATTTTTATTTTTTTAACTTTTGCCCTGTTTTAAAACAACAAAGAGCAGAAACCCTTCCTCTACAGAAGATTGAAAAATCTGTTTCAGGGACAAGAATACAGAAATCCACATCAGACTACAGCAATTCTTTCATTAAAGCTGAGCTATGTCCTTCTCTCTTTCACTAAGGGATGTCTTCAGCATGAAACAGAGCAAGACTGAGCTGTATCTGGGCAATATATAAAAGGAACAGTAAGCATTCCCTGTTGCCTGTCTCTGTCTACCTGAAATATCAAGTTGCTCCTTAATACTTAAATTCTTACCTACTAAGAATCTAAGCGCTACTGAAGTGATTATAAAATACAAAAATGAGCAGTTGTAACTTTGAGAACATATGCTTGAGGTCCTGTGGGAAGGCTCATTCCCGAAGTTACTATCTTAGTTTTCTCCAAATTGAAGTTGAGAAAGCTCGAAAATCAAACAAAAAAATGAAGGAGAGATTGGTGAATCACAAAGGTCAGCACCAACAGCAGCCTTCCTTCTTCAGAATCTCTTGCATTCGTTTGTATGATGACATTTATATGTGTGTTCACTGTTGAGTGTCTGCAGCAATAATCATTCAAATTTGATTTTACCTTTTTAAAAGATCTTTTGCTTTTCTTAATTGGAACAGGGAAGGAAAATTGTTGTGATCACAGAACTAGCAAACCCTGTATTAAAAGAGAGCTGCTTTATTGCCAGGCCTGTCCATGCAAAAAAAAAAAAAAAATAGCTATTAAAAGAGAGCTGCTTCATGAAAGCGAGGGGTAAGGGGTATGGCATGTATAATCTTTTTTTTTCTGTTATCGTTTTATTTCTTTTTCTGTTGTCATTTTTATTTTTTTCTAAATCGATGCAAATGTTCTAGAAATGATGAATATGCAACTATGTGATGATATTAAGAATTACTGATTGTATATGTAGAATGGAATGATATCTTAATGTTTTGTCTGTTAATTTTTTTAATTAATAAAAAAATTTATAAAAAAAAAAAAGAGAGCTGCTTCAAATGTAGAATAAAGTGGGCACTGGGGGGCAAGTTTGACTCATAAACAACCTTTCTTCCGAAATGATCATTCTAAACAATTTTGGTAATCTCACATGTTCCCTATGCCAATATTTGGTTGGGAAACGGACATTTCAGCCTATCCAAATGAGAGAGAATTTGAGGAGGAGGGCAGTGTTTCGGAGAATGGCTCCCTTATTGTTAAATAAGCAGACTGACATAGAGAAGAGAAGGAGTCTTCTTCCCCTGTGGGTGCTGTCATGTCAGGAGAGGATACGGGACACTGCTGCTGCATCTTGAGGTCACGTAGAAAGCCAGGGTACGGGAAGTTGATAGAGGATGGGAAAACAGAGAGGTGGGGAAAACCTGGAACCTGAGCCACTAAATCAACCAAGCTGCCTTATCAATGGTCTTTTCACAATGTGATGTATTTCTTTCTGTTTAAGCAAATTTGAGACTCATTAAAATAGCACAGCTGATATGCCTTCAGGGATCCTTGATGTCCAGTTGTGCAGACCTGGCTCTCTTACAGCATTTGCCAATTGTGTGATAGAGAAGATTGAACTGCGGGTTGATTAGATTCATTCAAAATTTCTTTCAATACTAAGATTCTCTATTAGCTTACAGTTCTTAGTGTGTCCATATTTTTAATGAGTGGAGTTTATTGTTAAAGAAGAAATATGGAAATAGCATCTTATAGGCTAAAGAGAAGAGACTACCCTATTGAGTCTATACCATATTCTAGACACTTAATGTACTATTCTTTCATTTAATTTTCACAATGATTTCATGAAGTAGATTCTATTGATCTCCTCCTTACAAATAAGAAAAGAGGTTAAAAGAATGTGATGAATATGCCCAAGATCACATGGTTAAGTAGATGATACAGGCAGGATTTAATTCCAGTTGGCCTTACTCAAACATTTGTGCTTTTACCAGGATAATTTATTATATCTTTGTGGGATCTGGGAAGCCAGATGCATGAGTGAGGAAGAAGAGAGGGGGAGTAGAGTAAACAAAGACTGTATAAACAAAATGTGTAAGCAGGTAGTGTTTTGCTTTGCACAGTTGATTTTTGCCTCAATTGGATTTCACCTCAGTCCGAACTCCTTGTGAAAACAGAATAATAAATAATTTTTCATTGTTGTGTGGTATTTTATGCACATAATTCAAAATAAAATGTTATAGCTTAGGAGCAATAGTAACACTTCATGACAATTCTAGGTAGAAATTCAAGTAATTCAAACTTAGGAATCTTAGAAATGCTCCTTATTATAGATAGGGATTGCATAAGAATGTGGGTATCTGAGTGAAGTCTCCTGATTCAGCAATGGAACATCAGAAATGTGTCATTAGACATTGCACTGGTTTTGTCATTTGCATTCCATCCTGGAACTTGAGCTCTGTAAATGCAGAATATTTCCTGGTAGCTTTTTATCAAATCACAAGGGAGAAAACATACCCTGCCTCTGAAGGTCATTTCTACCAGCATTAACTGCCATTACAGAGCGTGATGCCAGCTTTCCCAGGAGGAGATGGATAAACACAACCTGTCTCTGCCTCGTGTCAGATCTCCCCATCCTCAGCCTAAGGCAAAGCCACCAAATGGAAATGACAACCTTAATGCACAAAATAAGACTGTGTTAGAGGGTTATAGATTGGAAGAGAAAATATTTAGGAAAAATAAAAACTGTCTTCAGTGATGACTCTTATTTTACTATAACCAACTTACAAGGGAAAAATTAAATCTAAATTTTAGTGCACTTGAATAGGGTGTCTCTGAAATGTATTTTCCAAATATTATATGATTCAATAACTCCTCCCTGGGCTATAAAAATGGGTAAATCATTCTGTAATTCAAACGAGTAAGTAGAAGGGAATTTTTAAAAAATTGTATTTAGCACTAGTGCTCTTTTAGAATTCAAAACTAATAATAATAATAACAGTAATGACTCATTTCAGTGTTTCCTTTAAAGAAAAGAAGAGAAAGACACTCTGGAAAGCAACAGGGGTCTGCCTCAATATTTGCTTAACATCACGGTGCTTGTGACTATAGGTGCTATTACAGTATTCATTTTGACACTTCGTTGTATACTATTAACTTTCATTAACCAAATGTTCAATCTGTATATGTCTTGTTTGCCCAAAACGTTTGTGAGTTATTTGATGGTAGTCATTGCGTTACATAATTTTTTAAATGAAACTTCTAGAACTAGCACACCAAGAACTCTACAGTTCATGCAACACTCTACTAAATGGCTTATAAAAATTACGTGCAAAGTTAATGCTTACCTGTATTTTCAGGATTCCATACAATGAGGTAGATTAGCTGGCCATAAAAACTCAAACCAAGCCAGTCAATACTGATGTTCGCTCACATTTTCCTTTCCTGTGACTTTTTTGTTTTACAAATGGCTGACATGAGGGGATAGAAACAGGCATCATCACTCAGCCAGTCAGGAGGATATTAATTTGTCCACTACATTCAGCACTGAGCTTTGGCTCTGGGGTATAAAAGATTCACAGGAAAAACTCATACATCCATGGCCATCTTTTCAATATGTTTCTGATTTATAAATTTAATCAATACATTCTAATAAATCAGTATGTTTTGAACCATTTACTTTGGGTAATACACTAGAAAATGATACACAGTTGGGAAGATACAACTGGATATTATGTAGTAACCTTTAAAATGAGTAACTTCTTCCTGTGCTCATGCTGTGTGCCAGTCACCATGAAAGACAGTTATCCATATTATTTTCATGTAACATTAATGAAACTCAGAATCAGAAAGCTTGAAATGTGATCTTGCTTCTGGGTTACCCTATTTTACTGTAGAACATGGCTGAGCCTCTTCATTTTTCAAAGGCAGAGTGGTCTTATCCAGGAAGTGGAGACAACATCTTCCCTTCCTCCCATATAGAGGTGATTGGAATGATTAAATATGGAAACAAATTTTAAAAAATTCGTGTGTGTCAACTGGAGTGTAACTTTGTAACAATTGCTCTCATTATAAGCATATTAAAAAAGAGCAGGTTGACAGTGGAGGCAGAGAAGGAGGTGGAGAGAACGATGCTCAAGTGGTGGTCAAGAGCTGGGTCCTAATTGCTTGTTTTCTTCCTGGAAGGGGAGGAAAGACTGGTAGATTGGCAATGCCACTCATGGAAGGAGGAACGAATAGAGCACTCCCAGGAGGTCACAACACAGTCTGCCTCTTACTAATGCCAGATGTTCCCAATCTTCTCTTTTTTCTGAGGTCATACAATGGAAGAGGAAAACTCAAAACCCAAGCAAAACTGTTTACAGCAACTGTCAGAAAGCAGCTACAAAAGCTCAAATAATAATGACTTTGCAATCTGAAAAAGCAGACTGAAAGGTGACATAGAGGCCTGGGTATGGGGAGACTTAACAGCATTCAAGTTTCCTAGCCCTGAAATGTTAGTAAGAACCGACAACAACATAAGAGAAAAAGAACAAGGGTCAGAATTCTGAGGTGAAGACTGTTCAAGGACATACCTCTTACCCATTGCCTCTTGCCTGGCAAGCCAGCATGATGGGAAGGGACAGGGAAAACAATGCCAAAAAAGGGAATTATAGCTCATTAAGCCCCAATTTATGTTTAGTTCTCAAACTAATCTGAATGATGCTGCAGTCAAATTATTGAGCTCTCTTCATCAAAAATTCTACCTAAAGTGCTGGACCTCTGTATTCGGTTTCTTTTAATTTTTCTGATAAGAAAATAATGAAATCTCAACTTTAAAGACATTGCTTAAATTCAGTACAGGTATAAAAATAAGGTGATCAGAATGCAGATGTTTACATTTAAGTTTCATATTTGAAAGTTGCTGTGAAAATTGGTGCGAAACAAATTGGTCCTGGGGAGTTCATCTTTTAGATGAGCGAAAGTGCCAATTGGTGCAGAAAATACTCTGATGAGCTTTGTCTTATTTGTTTCGTGTGTTATGCATGCTACAAAGGGATAAATTCACCTGAAAACAATTATTTTGAGTATTTCCTTCAAATTATTTTCAGTTCAATGGCTTTAATAATAGCTGTTCAATGTGAAGGCACTGACATTTAAATTTGGGGGATGATGAGAGAATACTTTCTTTGACATGATTAAGGAAAAATACTTCACTGATCATTTTAAACTGTATTTTAACATTCAGGAATCAGTATATTTACATAAAAATTAATGAACCAGAACTCAGAGCATCCACCTGTGACTTAGAAGGATGGGGCATTTGTAAGAATCTGATGTCTTAGAGACCCTAGAATATGGCTAACAACCTGATGTACAGCTCAAAGGGGGTGGGGGGAGGAAGGAGGAGTTTAGCATGTTAATAAACTGTACTGAACTGAGGGAAGAAAGGTGGTTTGGGAATGGGATTTCTTAGTTGATGTTAAGTTACAGCATTCCTTAATGGTCCGATTCTTTCCCACGGTGTGGAAAATGAGCAGGCGACTGGGGTCTACTGACAACTGCACCAACCACATTTTTACAGAATTAGTATTTTTAAGTATTCACTGGATAATTTTGAGTACATTTTTTTTCTAAGTTACACCACAAAAAATATAAGTTTGATCTTGCCTCAAATTGTAACCCTGGAAATTTTTGACAGGAGGAACTGTGTCATTAATGTGAACATTTTAAGTATATAAGAAAGTACAAGTCATACAATTAAATAAAATAAATACACAAAACATATTATTTTGTTGGCCTTTACTGAAAAAATAAGATGTTTTTAGTATACAGTTGCTTAAAGTAAGGTCACAGGCCTTTTATTATCATGGCTTGATTCAAAGAATCAAAAAACAATTTTATAAGTCTGCCCTTGTGCTCCAACTATGCCTGATTAGTTTTTTTAATAAAATGCACTTCAAAGTAAGGCCTCCTTTAAAAGCATGTGTATCATAACTCAAATGCTAAGCTGCTGACTGTTTATATTTTGAAAGGATATGAAATACATTACAACGATCCTTTTTATTCTTCAAGAACCCCAAAACTTCACTGTTAAATGGTCCCTCCAACCTATAGCAAACAATTCATTTGATCACTATCAATTTGGGAGAGCCATAATATGAGATCTATATGCCTATAAGTACTTTTTATGAATAACTTCCACCAAGCGGCAATTTTCTGCAAAGGTAACATTTTGCATAATGCCTTAATGGACAAGAGGCTTAAAGATAGTCATTTTTTTTTTAATTATTATTATTATTATTTTACATGGGCAGGCACTGGGAATCGAACCTGGGTCTCCAGCATGGCAGGCAAGAACTCTGCCACTGCGCCACCATGGCCCACCCAAGTACGGTCATTTTTATTCATCTTAACAAAGTTAACTTCTAAATGGCAACAAAGTAACCCAATAGCATGTTGAAGACTAAGTGGTAAAAAAAAAAAAAAAGCTTGAAATTTGAAGGATGAAAGAATTCTGTGATCAGAAATTTTATGTACTTTATGATTTGGCAACCAGTTCAGTGTCAACAATTCTACTATAAGCAAAATGTCTAATTCAGTACAATCAATGTTGTCTCTGTGTCAATTTCCTTATTTGTGAAATGGAGATATCAGTGGTGTCTACCTCTCAGGGCTGTTGAGAAGAACACAAGTCCATGTAAATAAAGTTCTGAGAGCTGCTAAATTGTCACTAATCTTATTATTAGGTCAATGATTTTCAGCATGGGTGAGACAGGCTACCCCCAGGGTCTATCAGAATTGTTTGGAGGACTTTCAAAGGAAAGCTGTTATCCACTCATCCCAATATGCAAGTCCTAATGTGTCATGCTCCCACCTCCCATCCTTCTTTCCATCTCCCAAACCAATAATGTTAACCCTCTGAGCATTCCCTCCTCACATTTTCTCTGACTCTGCCTCTCCTTTTTCCTCTCATTTACACAGGACTCTTGTGACTATATTGGACCCACCCAAAGTAAAAAAACGGGGCTAATCCTTCCATCTTAAGAGTTTTAACTTAATCACATCTGCGAGGTCCCTTGTGCCATGTAAGGTGACATAGTCACACGTTTCTGGGATTAAGACGTGGACATTTTGGAGGAACTCTATTCTGCCCAGCCCGGAAGGTGCTGTATTTGAAAAGGCAACAGGAAGGGTCAGGGACCATCAGGGCCACTGGGAAGCTGCAATCCACATGAAGTGCTTAATGGAATTTGTCAACAGTTCAAAAACCAATCTACAATGCAAATGTTGCTAAGGGGCAATTAATAGCCAATTTGTGGTCAAATATCATATTCAAGTGCTTATTTCAGAAATTTCTGTAAACTAGTGTGACAAATTAGAACCAGGTTATAAAACCAGTTCTACCACCTAAACCTGGGTGACTTTGGGTCACTTTAATTAAAGCCTCTCTGAACTTTGGCTGTCTCATCTGTGAAAGGCACTCATATCAATATAGAGAGAAATAATATAAGTAGAATGCCTACATTATTCCCTGATGAGTCACCTTTAAACTGTTTTATAATAATTGACTTCAAAACAATTTAAAGTAGATTTTCAAAATCTATTGCTAGAACTTGCTGTGTTTGCAAAGTGATCACTGTTAAAAGCATCATTTACCAAACCAATACAAATACAAATATTTGTATTGGTTTTAATTCCTATAAATACAAGACAGTGTTAGAGGGTAAAGTGAGCCCAAAGTAATACTCAACAAAATAATAGTAAAATACGATCAACATAGAAGCTACTCTGGAGGCTGCTCTTATGCAAGCTTCAGGCAGACCTCGCTACCTATCATAACTTGCCAACCCCCAACCAGGACCATTCCAGCCAGTTCTAAAGAACATCTAGGGCAATTTATAAGATTCCACAAGGGTTCCAGGCACTAGAGTAACTCCAGAAGCCTACAACCTCCAGATGGGCCCCTGGTCCCGATAAGTCCTGAAACCCTCTCCAGAACATCAGATAGTTCCAACTCCGTACCCGATATTAGTGACAGACCCTTCCAATAGCAAAAATTTAGAATTGCCATAGCCCAAACAATCCCAAAGAGAGGTATGGAAAAATCAAAGGAGATGGTGGAATTATACATAGAAGATAGAACTTAACAAATGAACATGAATGCTGAATCATTGAATGGATATCTCTTTTAGTCTCCAGTATTTTAGAGCAGGTGGAAGTACAAACCTAAAATTGTGAAGTTATAACAGATGTAAAGTTGGAAATATGTTCTACAACTAATTGTGGGGGTGCTTGGAAACTTATAACCTTTTTGTATATATGTTATTGTTCCCAAAAAAAGAAGGAAAAAAAGTTGATTGTGATGATAAAAAAGTGTTTAACTCCTCTAGCCTCCTATATTCTGGAGTAGCTAGAAGGAAAAATATGAGCGGATCGTATGGAAAACAAATTCTGGGATCTATCCTGTAACCACTTTATGAAGAGCACTTTAAAAACTATTGCTATTTTATTTCTTTGCTTTGTATATATGTTATTATACAATTAAAAAAAGTTTTTAAAAAATGATCAACGGCTAACAATCTTTGAGTGCTCAACAATGCCCCAGGTACTGTTCTAAATGTTTGACAGGCTTCATCTTTTTTAATCCTCACAATGGCCCTATGAAAGTCTATATTTTATTTCCTCATTTTATAATGAAAAGATCCAGAGACAAAAAGAAAGAGATTAAATGAAATGACTAAGGTCAAAGCATTAGTAAACTTTAGAGCTGGAATTCGAAACAGGAAATATGACTCAGGAACCCTGCTTTCTGCAGCAATACGGCAGGATTTGGGAGAGTGGTGAGGTAAGATGAAAAACAGCGGCTGGCGTTAGAGTCCACAAGCCAGAGCTTAAATCCCAGCGCCACCACTGGGGGCTCCTCCTTTGACCGGGGGCTTATAGCAGAGCTTTCTCATCAATGGAGTAAATAATTTTCCAGATAATTTTTGCATGATCATCCTGAGCACTAAATAAGGTAATGCATATAGAAGTACGAACTCAGTACCTGCTAAGTAGCAAGAATTCATCAAAATTAGATCAATCTCTCTATGCTTGCTGACTGTTGTACATCCTGTAAATAAGGAGTTTCCAACGCAAGCAAAAGTGCTGACGTGCTATCTACCTAACATCATTAAATTCAGTCCTCAGTGGGTGAGGCAACCAAATATGTAACACTGTTTAGACAAAATAATTGGTAGGTTCAACTTTTTTTCACATTGAATGGCATGGTGTACCCATTCAACTATTGCAAATTATAATGATCTTGGCATCTGTTCTAGTTTGCTAGCTGCCAGAATGCAATATACCAGAAATGGAACGGTTTTTAAAAAGGGGGATTTAATAAGTTGCTAGTTTACAGTTCTAAGATTGAGAAAATGCCCCAATTAAAACAAGTCTATAGAAATGTCCAATCTAAGGCATCCAGGGAAAGATACCTTGGTTCAACAAGGCTGATGAAGTTCAGGGTTTCTCTCTCAAGTGAGAAGGCACATAGCGAACACAGTCACAGTTTCTCTCTCATCTGGAAAGGCATATGGTGAACACAGTCAGGGTTCCTCTCATCTGGAAGGGCACATGGCAAACATGGTGTCATCTGCTAGCTTCTTCTCCTGGCTTCCTGTTTCATGAAGCTCCCCGGGAGATATTTTCCTTCTTCATCTCCAAAGGTCGCTGGCTGGTGGACTCTGCTTCTGGTGGCTATGTCGTTCTGCTCTGCTGTCTCTGAATCTTCCATTCTCCAAAATGTTTCCTCTCTTATAGGACTCTAATAAACCAATCAAGACCCACCCAAATGGATGGAGACATGTCATCACCTAATCCAGCTTAACAACCACTCTTAATTGGGTCACATCTCCAGTGAGATGATCTGATTACAGTTTCAAACATGCAGTATTGAACAGGGATTATTCTACCTTTGTGAAATAGGATTAGAATTAAAACATGGCTTTTCTAGGGGCCATACATCCTTTCAAACCAGCACAGCATCACAATCTCCCCTTTCCTCATCAGGTTTATTAATTTAAAACACAACAACAAATTTTATTTCGACTCTTTGCAAGCAATTTAAATAACATTAAAATTATAAAGTTATTGTGAAAAAGAAGCACAAGCTTTAGCAGAAATTGAAATGTTCTCGAACTCATTTCTGAGCTCATTTAAACAATGACAACATCTTTGTTGCATCAGATACTTCACTCTATTTTAAATGAAAACACGTTGTATTCTTATACAGTGTGAATGTTTCAGGTCAGTGAACTTTGGGCCACTTTCAGTAATACGTTTACTAGAACATGGTTAATAACTTGTCATCATCTTGACAGGACCCTTCTCATGCTAAGACTGCTGACTCATTGCCATGTTATACAAAACTGATTTGTTAGTCAAAAGGGAAAAATGAGAGTGAAATGGAATTTAATATAACTTCAGGAAGTGTCTGAAATTGTTTGTCTAGAATGAGTAGCTGAGAAAGCATAAGTTACGTAAATCCATTGGCCTGCGTAATCCACTTAACCAGTACCATTTATTTTTATAAACTGTTTAAAACTTTTGCAAGCAGAAACCCCAAAGGCAGGAAAGCTATTTCACTGCGATGTGTTTAGAGTAAGTTTTTTCAATCGTTCTTTCTCAACTTTGCCCTAGACTCTCTGTCAGGGATTGCCTTCTGTTTAGTAGATAAAATTCCTTATGGTTACAGATCAGTCATTCTGCCTAAGTGCTGCTTTTAGTGAATTAAGTAAACCAGCGACCACAAATGGATACTCTAATGTCTGACCAATGGGTGAGAGTTAGGGAAAAATTTCCAGCACAAATGCCACGGGTAGGGACAAAAACATGAGGGATGCACTGTGGATTGGAAATACAAACCCTTAGTGCATGTCAATGAACAAGTCAAAGAGAAAGAAATGAAAAGACATACTTTCTTGTCTGTGAATGTTTAGACCAAAGCGAACTCAAAGAGTATCAATAGCCACAGTTTCCTGAAGTCTAATAGTTATTTGTAATTATTTTTAATAACGGAAGGTAATAAAGGTGCTGTAAATAGCCTAGTAAAAGACAAAACACAGTTAAGCAGAATTATAAGCTTTCTTTTTTATTAAGCCAAGGAATAGACTTCTTTTTTATTAGGCTGAGGAATAGACTCCCCAACAATTACTTATGAGGGGCTAAAATGAATCTTCCTCCTCTAAATTCTAAATGAAACAATTACCGGAAAGAACTTTGAATTCTGCCTGTAGTTAAAAAAGACCAAAAGAGCCAAATAGAACACCTCCTTCTCCCCCATTTTGTTATCTAGTTTTTGTCAGTGTCAGAAGGAAATGAGGCAAAGGGGCTTCCCACAGAAAGGACCAGGTTGTGCCATGTCGTTGAGTGAAAGAAGAAACAAATGACTCAACTGAATAAAATAAATAGAAGAGGGTCCTAAGAATTGCTGTGATGTCTGAACCAATGACTGTGAGGTGACTCCTTGACAGCCTTCTGGAAGCATGTACATAGTAAATGAATTCAAGCTAACATTTTTATATGCATGCATTCACCTGTTTTAACCACATATTGCCACTTGGCAAAGCTTCCTTTAAGGAATGATAAAACAGAACGGGTATGATTTAATAGGAGAAAAAGTAGGGGTGTTCCGTGAATGAAGGTTATGGGTTGAATCATCTCATCTTCATTATTTAGCACAACTTTTAAGACAGTCCGGCTTAGTGAATGTTCATGGAAGGATGGTGGTGATGGGGAGGATGGTGGCAGCTAACAGTTGTATGGTTCCTATGTGTCAGGCATTATTTGAAGTGATTTACACTTTTAAGCTCTTTTACTATTTCAAACCACCCTAGAAGTAATTACTGAGATACAGAAAAGTTGGAGCTCTTGACCAAGGCCATGCCGCCAGGAGGTTCAGAGCCAGAATCAAGAAGGAGAGGGCTGGCTTCCAAAGCTTGGGTTAGAAAGGAAGGAAAGGGAAGGAGAGGAAGAGGAAAGGAGATAGGGAGGAAAGAAAGGAAGAAATGAAAAAGGGAAAAGGAAGAGAGGGGAAAGCTTTGCTTGGTCTCATTTACCTGTACTTTCCCACTCCCCTCCCCCCAAATCTAGCATATGGGGCAACAATTCCTCATTTACAAACTGAAGATCACCCAGATAGGAGCTTGTTGCTGAAACGGATGACATTTGTAAAGTTAAGGAAGCAGAATAAATAGGAAATACTTAGGCAGAAACCTCAAAAGCCAGCGTTTAAAAAGCCAGCAACTTACTGGTAGGTACCTCTGTCTTAGGGCTGGTCTGGCTGAACACCCCCTTCGTGGGTAGACTAGGGGAAAGAATATAATGAAAAAGGTAAAAAGACCCGAGGCACCCATACAAGTCCTCAGGAAAGGAACATTTTCCTACTTCCCTCAGCATCTAGCAATCTATTTAATACCCCAAGTACTAACTAAGCTGGCAAGTTGTGCAGCCCTGCCTTCTAGTGAACATTTTATGTCCTATTTACATATGCCACAATCAAAATTGGTTGATGTAATAGAGTTTTACTCCATTTTCCTCTTCCAAGCGTTTTCAAAAGCTTCTTAATGTGTGTTGCAATCTCCAATCATTGTTTTGAGTGACTTCAAAATAATTGTGCTATTCCTCTCCTGCCCATTCATAATTTTGGATATTGAATACAAGTAAATTACGTACCTTTTTGTATACTGTCAAACACTGAGAAACAATGTAAACAGATAGATAGAAGATTATTTCTACAGTATGATTTCAGAGTTGGAAAGTCAGTCGGACCTTCCAAGTTTTTATTCCATATGTTTGCTTAAGTCTGAAATCCCTTTAGCAGAAATTAAGCCTTTAGTTCCGCTGTGAGTTATACAGTGTAAATTGTAAATCCATGGATTTAAAATCATACTGAGTTGTAAGTGACTAATGCTGTCTTCTTTTGGGGTTCACACATATTGAGCGTCATAGAACAAAGGAGCCCTGGGGGTTCCAGTAGGGCCAATGGGCAGAACGTGCCAGGATAGAAAGGAAAAGTACAAAAGGGGAAAAAGTGGCTATAGGCAAATTTCACCTACTTCCCAATTATTCTTAAATCTAATTTTCACCTAGGCAAATAACACAATTTCACATTCATCAGAGGGAAACATGCAAAGCATCATATGTGAGAACTAGAAGGATGATTCAGAATACCTGGATTTGAGTCCCTGTTCTGCCATCAACCAGGCACGTAAGTTGGGGCAAGTTCTATTCTCTGTGCTTCAATTCCTTCATCTGTAAACTAGTTAAAAATAGAAGCCTCTCATACTGAGAAGGGATGTGGACAATAAAGGATAGGGAGGTGTGATTAGTTGACAACCTTGGAGAGGCTGACCCCTCTGGGTTTCAGGATTTATCTGGCCTAGGTACGCTCTGGAGGTTATAGATGTCCAGAAAGTAAACTTAGTGCATGAAACAGATTTGGGCCCTAGGTGTTCTTAAAAGTTAACAGGAAGGACGTTGGTTGAGTTTTGGCAAACCAAGGCAATTAGTAATATCTAGCTGAAGCTTGCATAAGAATAGCCACCAGAATAGCCCGTAACAAACACTGAAATCTCTTCTGTAACTACTTGCTAAAATGTACTTTGAAAATTCTTGCTTTTTCTTTCTTTTTTCTGTATATATCTGTAGTTCACAATTTAAAAATGTTAAAAAAAAAAGATAGATGCATTTCCTTGGGTTACTGAAAGTTTTAGAAAACAATAAAAGAAATTGCTGATACACAATAACTGCTCAATAATGCTAGCTATTATTTTTATTGCTGGTGTTATTTTTATTTTCTAAAGATGATTAATAAACAAAAGGAACATTCTTATAGGTAACCTTTCTTTAGGTATTCCTTTTGGTCTCATTAATCAAATAGTAGTGGTACACATAGGGACAATACAGAAAAATGTTATGATTGTTTTTCTTTAAGTATTTTTTCCACTGACTGCCAAGGTTATGTCAGTCACACTTAAAGGCTATTTATTGATCAAAAAGATGATAATCTAATCACAAATTGCTCCAACATTAGAAAATAATTAGTCTGTGTTGCTAGGCATTTTTAAAGTTATTTAATAGGATTTACAAATACTGACACATGAATCATTAAAGAATAACATTTTTGTCTTCTTTAGTAAGATTGTTTCTAATGTCCTTCTATAATTCAGCTAATGTAAATTGTGATTCTACAGTTCACTTTTGCCCTGCTCATATCATTCATTTTGACATTATTGAATGCTAAAAAAAAATATGAAAATGAATTACTTTGAGAATGAATTCTAAATCATTCAATTTTAGGTTGAAATGGGCCTTGTAATACATATAGTTCAATCCAGAGAAGTCCAGTGTCTTATGCAAGGGTACCACATCTTCTGGAAGAGAAAATAGTACTACACACACACCATCTTTCTTTCTTTTTTTTTCACACCATCTTTTTAATATACCTAACCTTACATATCTGAGAAGACTCTTACAATGTATAATCCTGAGAGCCTCAGAGGCAAATGTCCCCATTCTGGATCTCCTTCCACAGTAAGCAAGGAGTGACGGCACAAAGCATAGAGACATGCATTGTCTCTACTCAGATGTCACCTCCTTGAAGAGCCCCTCCCTGAAAACACCACCTAAAATAGCACCCGACTCCACCATTGCAACAGCACACTGCTTCCCTACCCTTTAACCTGCTTTATTTTCCTTCAAAGCACTTTTATAATATGCAATTATTTGTGGGTTTTTTGAGACTGGTTAGATAATTTGCTAGTTTATTTCCCATCTTTCCAACTCAATGTAACCGTCATATGGGCAGGGCTTCATTTCTCACCTCCACCATCGTTATCTCCGGCATACTGTCCATCTAATGGACAGTAACCCCATGTGGCCCCTATCCTAGGTGGGGGCACACAAACTGCACTTCAGTGCTCAGGACTGAAAGCTGACATGCGGAAATCGGGAGAGACGTAGTCTCTGTTTCTCTGCCCCACAAGTTATAGGACTGATGCCAGCTGGGAGCTGCTGTTAGTGGTTAGCCAGTAGTAAAAAAGACAGCAAGAGCTAGGAAGATTGTGAAGAAAAGCCAAAAAGAAACAAGAGATGAAGAGAAAGGTACTAATGAACTATTTTGTATCTCTGAATCAGCCGAGCTTGAAACTAGACTCATCCCTAGTGGCACAAGCCAAAGTTTCCCTTATTTGCTCACTTTATCTGAGATCTCTTTCAGTCATCTGCAGATGAAAGAGTCCCCATAGTGGAGATTATAGTACGCGCTGTTGTGGAGCCACAATCTTGGTTTGGGTTCTCACTGTGATATTTTGGTAGATGTGGTTTTGAGATTTCTCTTGATTGTCCTCAGTGCTTTTTAATTAAAAAAGAACAAAATCAGAAGGAGGACTTATTAATCACCGGGAAGATTTATTTATGACTGAGGCAACCTCTGGAAAAATCAATTTATTGCAAATGTTTCCCGCAGGTTTGCAGATTTCAGGCAATTAACAAAAGCCACTGTAATTCACACACCATCCATTGTGTGTTGTCAATAACTCATTTTGATAAATTAATCCCTGATTGTGTTGAATTTTCTGAGAAGTGTGGGTTTAAAACTGCAGAGTGCCTCAAGCGCTCTTTGTAATGATGACCCAACGGACAGGGAAACCAACCGCATGAGCTGAACACATGTTGCATCCAGAAGTTGTCATGGGCACAATGGAGTATGTGGATGTGTGTGTGTGTGTGTTTGCACGTGCATACATGTGTGGCAGCCTTTCGAGATTTGAGTTCTTGTTACCTTAAAGATGATGATGCAGATATTGAAAAATAGAAACAGAACATCTGGCAGGTAATAAAATAATTAAAATGAAACAAACAGAAAAAACTCTATGAGCATGTTCATTTACTCTCTTCACAAACTAGAAGGACACCAGGACAATAGAGTGGGGCTAGAATGCTTTTTTTTCCTGCCCATAAAGTTCTTTCAAACTCTTTCCTCATTAAATTAACTAAAAAAAGGATTATCACCCATTTTGTACCAGGTCTCATTCTAGGAAAATAAATTGCAATAAAAGTTGTAACTGAGGTATAATTTTAGCTGAGAATGTGGAGGAATGAAATCCTCAACTGCTTCAAGAAGCAAAGAAGCAATCTAACAGAGGATATGATGTGTCTATGACTCCAGGGGAGGATATGCGTTTTATGAGTTGGAGTTATGCTTTCTGGCTAATGGGTTAGAGCTGAGAATGGTACTGTGCATGGCGTGACCAGCAACTGCAGAGGTAAGGAGGGAGAAGAGAGAATAATATGGACTGTTGGAACTGGAATATAATGAGAGAGGTGTGAGTGTGGTGGAGAGGGGAGAAGAAGTGAGGCGAAATAAACAGGGAGAAACCAGATGGCAGCAGGCTGCATGCTTCTTCAAAGTTTGTGTTCTCTAGAAGCAGATGAAGCGTCGTTCAACACTTTGAACAGGGGAATGGTAGAGGCACCCCATCTTTGAAAGGAGACTCAGATGGAAGTGGAGAGGATGGGGCAGGAGTGAAACTTGCTTTGGTGAGACCTGTAAGGACACTGAGCCTTCTAGCGTCCCCTGCTCAAATCAACCTAGAATTTATTCTAATGTGACTTCTAGCGGGGACCTTTTATCTGGAGGTGTTTCTCATGTTTGATATGGTTATATGGTTGTTTATCCTATAATGATTTCCTAGAGTTGATGACTGATATCACTTTCCTTTGACACTTTACAGTGTTTAGTATATTCCTTGTCTCTAGTAGGTTTAACATAAATGCTGATACCTAAACCAGGAATTAATTAAGAAGAGCTCGGCTAATGAAAATCAGGAACTGGGCTGATTTGGTGTGATAGTTAAGTTCATGTGTCACCTCGGATTGGTGTCCATTTGGTTGATCTAGTGAGCACTGGCCTGGTTGTTACTGTGAGGATATTTCATGGATTTAAACCATCAGTAAGTTGATTGCATCGACGGGTGATTACATCTACATCCACTAAGGAGATTGCCTTCAACAATACGTGCAGTCTCATCCAATCAGCTGAAGGCCTTAAAAAGAAGAATTGACTATTTCAGCCATCAAAAGGAAGAATTTCTATTTCAACTAGAGCTAGTCACCTTCTCCCAGGGAATTCATCAAAAACCTCATTGGAGTTCCCAGCTTACAGACTACGCTACGGAATTCAGACTTGCCCATCCCCACAGTTGCACAAGACAATACCTATAATAAATCTCACATGCATTATAATAAATACTGTCAGTTTTGCTTCCCTGGAGAACACTAATGCAGGTTGGTTTTCTATTTCCTCTGTGGAAGCATAAAACATAAATGCTGTCATAAAACTACAGTGGTAGGAGGGCTAATGTGCTTAACTCTGCAGAGGGGAATTATACTTTGCACTAAGGAAACAATATTTCAACTGGGTTTAGAAAAAGGAACCAGAATAGAAAAATTGTACAAAGCAATTATGAGTGGGCATAACATATTTAACGATCAGATCGTGGTGAGGTGTGTACCTGAAGTTTAAGGTGGGTGGGGATGGAATGGAAAGAAATAAACCTTATATCCAATAGTATTTTGATGTTGAGTCATTATATTTACTAGCTGTTTTGTGTCTTCTACTCAGCATAAAACATTAGGGGAAAGGAACAGTTATTAAAAACTGCTTTATTTGGACCAAGCAATATATTCACGAGGTGCAAAATGTTTTTAATTGAACCAATTTGCTTTGCTGCTAAGATTATATAGCGATTGATGGCATTAATTGGATTCGTAGTTTTGTTAAAGCAGTAAAAGGAAAAAAATTTCTAGGATGTCATGAAATTCCAACCCTTAAACTATTTGGTGAAAGCAATTTTATGGAACCTTTAGCCTGTGATATATCCTTTGGCTTTTATTCAATAGAGAAAAGGTGGGGTTTGCATTGATCACCTGTAAAGAGAGTTAAAAGAAGAAAACATGGTTATGAAAAGGGAGCCGGTCATGCAAAATTTTAGATGTTTTTGAGTGAATCTTCCAATTGAAAATTCTATTCCCAAATTAAGTATATTAAACATTTTGGAACAGTGTTAAACTTACAGAAAAGTTACGGGTACAATAGAGATTTTTTTTCCTTTTCTGAGTCATTTACAGTAAGTTACCAACCTGATGTCCTATCAACCCTATATATTTTAATGTGTATTTCCTACAAATAAAGACAGCCTTCTACCTAATCACAATGCAACAATCAAAATTAGAAAATTAACATCGATGTATTACTACCATCTAATCCTCCATCCCATCCTTGTTTCATCATTGTTCCAGTGATGTCCTTTATAACAATAAGGATTCAGGTCCGAATCACACACTCTGTCCACCTGTCAAGTTTATTTTAGTCTCCTTCGGTCTGGAACAGTTTAATTTTAGTCTTTCCTTGAGTTTTATGATGAACAATTTTGAAGATTAAAGAGAGTACCTCAATGTGGGTTTGCCTAATGTTTCTTCATGATTAGACTCAGGTCATGCATCCTTGACAGAAATGTCACAAAAGAGAAGCTGGGTTCTCATTGTATACTTCAGGTGGCATACAATTTCAGTTAGTCCCACTACTGATAATACTCATTTTGATTACTTAGCTTGGCAGGCATCTCCACTGTAAAATCATTTTTTTTTTTTTTTTTTTACTGTTGGTATGGTGCAGTTTCATGGATTTTTTTTTAATTGACACTAGAGTCATATATAAAACCTAAAATTTCCCTTTATGTCCACATTTGGATATATATTTTAGTGCTATTAGTTGCATTTCCATTGTTCCAAATAAGAACTCTACATGTTTTAAGCCTTAAGCCTCCATTCCCTATGCCCATCCTATATGTAACCTGTATTCTAGATTCTGATGCTATTAGTTTGCTTATTATAACTGTCAGTGAGACCGTACAATATTTGTTCTTTTCTATCTGGCTTATTTTGCTCACATAATGTCTTCAAGTATCACACATGTTGTTACCTGAACCAGAACTTCATTCTTTTTAATGCTGAATAATATTCCATTTATGTACATACCACATCTTGTTTATCCGGTCAATGGTGATGGGCACTTAGGTTGCTTCCATCTTTTGACAATTGTGAATAGTGTTGCTATAAACATCAGTATGAAAGCATCTGTTTGAATCCCTGCTTTCAATTCCTTTGAGAAGTTGGGTTGCCAGGTCATGTGGTAATTCTATACTCAACCTTCTGAAGATCCATCAAATTGTCTTCCACAGCATCTGCCCCATTTTACATTCCCATCAGCAATAAATGGGCATTCCTATTTCTCCACATCCTCTCCAAAGCTTGTAATTTTTTGTTGTATTTTTTTAATAGTAGTCATTCTAGTGGATGTGAAATGGCATCTCACTGAGCTTTAATTTGCATTTCCCTGTTGGCTAATGATGTTGAGAATCATTTCATGTTTTTTTTTTTTTATTTGTATATTTTCTTTGAAGAAATATGTATTCTGGTCTTTTGTCCATTTTTCAATTAGGTTGCTTATCTTCTTGCTGTTAAGTAGAAGGATTTCTTTATATATTCTGGATATTAATCTTTTATGTGATTACCAAATATTTTCCCCCATTATGTAAATTGTCTTTTTTTTTTTTGGCATGGGCAGGCTCCAGGAATTGAACCTGGGTCTCCAGCTTGGCAGGCAAGAATTTTTGCCGCTGAGCCACTGTTGCACCACCATAAACTGTCTTTTTACTTTCATGATGAAGTGCTTTGAGGTGCAAAAGTTTTTAATTCTTATGAGGTCTCACTCACCTATATTTTCTTTTGTTTCTTGTGCTGTGGGTATGAAGTTTAAGAAATAATTGCCTACCACCAAATCCTGAAGATGCTTCCCTTTGTTTTCTGCTAGGAGTTTGAAAGTTCAAACTCTTATATTTAGGTCTTAAATTTTTAGTTGATTTTTTTATATAATGTAAGGAAGGTAAAGAATTACTCTTTGTTATTACTGTTTGTTGTTTAAAAAGGTACTTTGAAATTATGTAAACATCTGATTCCTGATAAAATGATCAATTTATTTATCTATCTAAATCAAGATGGAGTCATGATTTTCTATATTATTAATGGATCATAATCTTTTACTATCATTATCCCAATTTGTCCCAAACAGGGCCAGATGGCTGGCTTCTGTGTCTTTTTTACTTGTCCCTATCATTCTTTATACATTTCATTGCTTTCTGACATAATAAAATCATCTAAGTTAATCTTACACTTCTACTGTCCCAGGTCTGGAATCAGCCTCTTCTCCAAGGAGCCCAGGTTTTTGTTAGGAAATAACGGTATATAAAAGTTAAAATCTGGATACTACGTGCATTCACTGCTATTGGGATGTCATAGTTCTCAGGACCTCCCACTGGACATAATTGTACATAACCTCTCACATACATAATATATGTATATAGACACTTGCATTCATAAATACACATAACCTTCTCTCTCTCTACCCATATCATATATTATATAATATACATGTTATATATATCTTCTATTTCAATCTGACTCCTCAGGGTACCTTCTGGTTTTCTTCCTTTTCAAAATTTAAACTGCCATCTCAATGAGAAACGTGGCACAACTTATCTTGAGTAGTTTTGAATATTCTATCAATCTCCCTGAATGTAACCAATTGCATCGTCACTGCCATCACCTCTTTTCTTCTGCATGAATGGCCTCCACATGTTGCTCGGCCTCAGACTTGCTGCTGGCTCATGTGCTCCACACCCCTCTCACCCCTAGCCCATGTGGATCTCTACCTTGCTCTGTCCCAAATGGCTTTAGGATTAAATTGTTTAGGATGTAAAAGGAAGAGAAGAGGAAAATAGAAGAAAGAGGTAGTATTACCAGCAATTTTATCAAGTTTTTCAATAGTTGAACATACATATTTTTGAAAAGTGTATAATTTTGTCTTTCAGAAGGTGTGAAATGATAAGCTTTCATAATTAAGCTTATGATAACCTTTGTGTCGTTTTTCATTTTTTACAAAGTGTAATGTGAAATTGGTCAGATTGTATGTGGATGAGGTGAAGAGTGAAACATATGATGGGCATTGTTTTAGTGTCCTAGGTCCCTCAAAGCAAATACCATTGTTAAGCAATGGAAATTTATCCATTCATGGTTTTGAGGCTGGAAAGATGTTCAAAACGCCATCTTCGAGGTGATCGACAAGGTCATCTTTCTTCCTGAAGCTGGCTGCTGGTGATCTTCGGTTCCTCTATCACATGGCAAGGGACATGGCAACCTCTGCTGGTCTCTCCCTTCTCTTTCAGGTTTCATTAATTTAGTTTCTCGTTTTAGTGGCTTTGTCTTCTCTTTGTCTGAATTTCATTCTCTGACATGAGACTCTAGGAAGAAAGTGAAAATCCATTCTGATTGAGGTACCGTACCTCATGCCTGAGCTGAGGTAGCCTCATCAAAAGTTTGTACTTACAATGAGTTGACACCCTCAGGAGTTTGATTCAGTTTAAGAACATGTTTTTTCTGGGATACATACAGCATCAAACAATGACAGGCATGAAAAACAAGCAAATCAGAGAGATGTGCTTGCTTCAAGAAGACTAAGAATTGGACTGAAATTAGTAGGGAACAATGACTGGGGGGAAGACTAAGAGATCATCAAACCTATCCGTCATTTTTTGGAATAGAGAAAGAATAAAAAAAATAAATGTACAGATTTACTTTCCCATCAAAATAAATCTGTGGGGGTGTTTTCAAGCCAGAACTCTACGTATGCTAAAATGAACAAACTGGCAAAGCCGGATTGGATAAAGAGCTTCTGTGACTGTCATTAAGTAACTAAAGGCATAGGAGCAAAGGGAAAACAAAGGCCTCTACAGTTCCGGCTTTAGTAGTCAGTTGCCTGGAAGGTATTCATCAGTCTCTAGGAGGCATTGTTGATGACCACACAGTGACCACAGGGTCAAGGACAAGGACCTAAGTATCTAGGTTCAGACACTAGCTCAGTAACTGTGGAGCAGTCTTTAGCCTCTCTCTGGTCTTGTTACCTCATAGGGTATTTTGAAGTACAAATTAAGCATAAAATATATTGTTAAGTTTTTAACAAATGCAATGTTACACATAATGGAAAATTAATCTTTTGTATCTCCTATTCTGCCCTGGACACATTGGCTTCTTGCAACTCCTGGAACATGCTTGGTGCTTGACCTCAGGACATTTGAATTTACCATTCTCTCTGCTAGGTATGGACTTCTCTCAGATACGTACAGGTCTTGCTCCCTTGGCTCCTTCACATTTTTACTCTGATGTCACCTTCCCATGTGGCCTTCCCTAGGACCCCATTTAGCAGTAACACCCTCTTCTCCTACCTTTCCTTCCTTCATTTCCTCCTTAGCATTTGTCATTATCTGGCATTTTCGATACTTCATTTATACGTCTCGTTTACCATCAGACCACCTGCCCCCCTCCCCACCCGAATAAAATATAAAGGCTTTGAGAGCAGGCACTTTTGTCAGTTTTGTCCAGGACTGCATCCCCAGATCCTGCAACATACCTGAAGGCAAGTAATGGGCACTTATTTTATCATATGATTAGATAAAGGAAAGAATTAACTTTCGAGGTTTCTTCTCTGCTATTTTTTCTTCTTTTCCTCACAGGCAGAAATGAGAACGAAAAGGAGAAAGAAAGATGAAAAATGAATCGAGAGTTTCAAGAAAGGTAACGTAGGGAAAGAAGAATGGCAGAAAGCAAAGGACGAACACAACAACCTCAAGTTTGGAACACCAAGCCCAGCAGCTAGGCAGCGACTAAACCGCCGTCACCTAATGCGAACCTTCCCTAAAATGAATCTGGCAGGTGCAGCAGACAAACCACTTCGGTAAGCCTGACGCAGCCCTTGCTGCCCTTCAGGATTGTTCTCTGGGGTCAGCTGCTCTCTTCAGTGGATAAGCAGGCTAGGATAATATTAGCAAAATAAAATGTTACGCTGGAGGTGATTACATATTTTTCTACTTGCTGAATAAATATATACTACTTGTTCAACAAATTACACATACTTTTTCTTAAGAAAAATAACCATGACTTCAAAGGAAATTTGAAAGGTTCATATTTGAGTTGAGGATTGACACCTTTCATGTATGAAAGCAGCGGGTCTGAACAGGTCTTCCGTAGCAACAATGCAATATCGCATTAAAAATGATAACACAAAAAACTAATGTATTTCCTCATGCTAATTTGTATGCAGATTTATTTTTTCATGTATGTATATATGCATATATATATATATATAAATAAGTAATAGTGTTATCTCACGGCATGAATAAATCTAGTCAGTGAATAAGATTCATATAAAATACAGTTTTACTTATTGAGATGTTAAATATTTTAAAGAGAAACCACATTTTTAAAAAGAGCACACATAAGAAAATTGTAAGGAATGTATAAAAATACAGTATATATCCCTAAGGTTGCATCAGGCAATTTATACTCATAGATAGTACTATCAAGAATATTTTTACATAGTAAACATATCTACCAACCTAATTCATAATAGTATTTATTATTCTTAATGCAGCCAAATAACTGCAACTCTGAGTATCAGCCAAACTCTCTTATCAATACTTTAATCTGTACTGTGCTTTTCAGTCCAGTTGTCATGGACCATCAAACTGCCTATGCATCAAAAATTATGTCCTTTCCAGCACACAAACTATGCAGTAGGTTTGCTTAGAAACTCCTTGTTGAAGAATCTTCTTGCTTCAACATCATTGAGGGAAACAGAGCAACGACATGGATTCTGTCTTCTATATTCAATGCTTTCCACGATGGCATCTTTTATTACCTATACACAGAGGTAGAAGACATACAATCAGCACTGCAATGAACTCATTTAAATTTTTTTCCCAAAATAAAAATTGATCTTTTCATTATAGCATTCCTTTTGAAAGAGAAAAACCTGAGTCATTTAAATTTAACATCCCACCTTCATACTCTTCTTGAACTTATAGCTATTCTTCCTTCCCCTACCAGAGAATGAAATATTCTAGACATGTTCCAGTTTTTTTGCTGATAAAAATGGGGAATAAAATACTTCTAACATGCTAAGTTTCTATTGTTTTCAGTATTTCATGGGGAAGCTGATACTGTGGAAGAAATAAGTAATGAATAAATCTGAAATTTATGTTCTCTACATTTAGTGGACAAACAGAAATGAGGGACCACAAGGAAGGAAAGTATTTGCTAAGCCTAATGAGGTGAGAAGGCATTGCAGAAGAATCACCCTGCTTCTTCCACTGAAAAAAAAAAAATGCAGTTATAAAGCATGGGTGGTCCCTGCCTAGAACAAATGTTCTGGGGCTTTACTGATGAAAAATGTGTTCTCTTTTTTCAGAACAATTTGTGTCCGTACCTAAATTTATGGTGACCAGAAGAAAATGTAGGTAACTATAACCTCTAAGAATTGGTTTTGCAATTATCAAGTATTCTTCCATGTATGATGTTAATTTTGTTGGGAATTTTTGGAAAGAAGAGAAAATTTAGTATTTGGTTGAAGTGTCTACAGGAGTACAATGAGAGTGGGCTTTAGAAGAGTCCGGATATTCATCTTGGCTCTGCTGCTGCTTATAACTTTTCAAAATCAGGAAGGCTCCATTCCCTGGGATAGGACTGCAGGAGTCCATCTTAACCAATAAGATAGATGTTTCAGGGCACAAGGAGACAGAGACAAATCAAAGGGTTATTCTATGAGTCCCCTTGTTCTCTCCCTCAGGGACTATTAAGCAACATTAAAGTATTGTCCACGTGCTTTTCAGCTGTGTGTCGAGGTTAATACTTGGTAAGTCTGAGAAGTTTAGGACCCAACTGGCACCTGCCACCCAGAACCTATGTGGCTCACTGGGCATCGGAGATATTTGAGAAGAAAGGCTTTCCCATCTCCACCGCCAGTTCACTGGACAAGCCTGTGTCCATGCCTCAACAAGGGAGACATCCTGAATTGGGTGATGCAAACATCCAATTTTTATTCTATAACTTAATTCATGTCAGGGCCCAAAGTAAGGGTCCCTCTATTCTCCAATTGTAACTGTAAACTGCAAGCAGTCATATTCTAGAAAGAGGGATTTATCGCAGGGATGCAATATCTTTATATGCTTTTTGAAAAAAATACATATAATTATGTTCTGGGAAAACTGCACTCAGATGTTATTGAGTCTTGTAAGTAAAGCTTTGCTGACCTTATTTTCCCTGTTAGAGAGAAATGTAATTACTTATATGGTGACAGGAATGGTTTCAAGTCTATGAAAGGAACCTTGAGCAAGGGTCTCCAGGCACAATAACTTTTTGCTGTAAGGTGCAGGGGGGAATTAGCTGAAGTCCTTGAGCTTGTTCCCTTAACTATAAAATGAGATAATTATAAGAATAATTTTGGGTTGTGTGGGGGTTGGTGATGGTTGATAAGTACTTTACACGATGCTTGGCACATAGGAACATCATATAACTAGAATAAGTAACTGCTGTCCTTATTTTTAAACTGACCGTCAGCTTTTTCAAGTCAGATTCTAAATTAAATGAGATGCTGTAAAAGTTTTGAGAAATAAACATATCATGGATAGCTACGAGTCAGACTGTTATTGGTGCAGTCAGCAAATCAATTCTGTTCTCAGAAGTGCCCTATTACACCTACGAAAATTTTTCTTTCCTTTCTAGAGGTCCAAATAAGCAAGTCTAGAAACCTGAGACACATCAATCCTCATTACAGAAAAGAATGCAAAGCAAATAAAATGGCAAATATTTACTTTTCCAGATGCCTAAAAAGCTTTAAAGCACAACAGACCACAGGAGAGCTTCTAGTGATAATGACTCCTGTCAATTACTTTACAATGAATTCATGTGCACAAAGAATCACTGATATCAATACCATGAGCTAGTGAATTTACCGTAATTGGATCTAGGCAGGTATTCCTAGTACACAGGTCATTATTATAAAGAAGAATGATACAGTTACATTTAAAACTGTGAAACACACAAAAAATAACATGCAGTTAGAACATACAGGTTGGACCACTAGGTGGCACATAAACACTATGAAACCATTAACTTGGTTTTACAGATTGTTGCAGAAAATACCCCAGGCTTCCTGTGAGCGATCATTCTATGACAGAAACAGAAGAGGCTACACTCAGTTAGCTGTCAGTTGCTAAATTCAAACCTTTTGGCATGATACAGGGTACAACTAGACGTACCTAAAAAAAGTAGTATGCCAAATACGAAACTTCCTTTTTTTTGTACTGAGAGTAATCTTGCATAGCGTTTATATCTAACTTCATCATTCAACCCCCACCCCCTGAAATTCATTCAGAGTCCAATACCAAAGTCCATTGGTATTGTCCTAGCGATCACCCTCATATGTCAATTTTCTCCACCCCTACTGCCAATCCCTAATTCTGGCCCATGTCAACTTTCACTTGCACTATTGCAATACTTCCTCATTGTTCATCCAAACTTCTTAAAACTTTGGCAACTACAGCTGAAAATAAGAAAAAAGAACATGTCAAACATGATCTTCCCCTCAAAAGGGGTATAAATTTGGGGATGTGAAATTGTAAACAATCTACAAACAACTATTGAGTCCTCAAAATAGAAATTTTAAAAATAGGTCCAGGAGGAATTTATAGCACATTTTGAGAAAAGAGTCTAAAGTTACAAGTATAGGAGAATAGAAGAAGATATTTTGGTCTAAATTACTGTGTATTTTCTGGCTAACATCTGCATTCCTGGTAAGAGCCTAAATGACATGAAAGCAGGGATCTTGCTTGTCTTGACATTTTTGACCCCAGCATCTGGAACATGGAAGATGCACAATAAATATTTGTAAAATTGATGACTACTGAGAAGATGTTCACTGGAATTTGCATTATACAAGGTAACAAGATGAAGTTCAATTACATGGATAGGGAGAATTGAATTGAGCCTTTGAAGACCAGGCAGGGATTTGAATAAGGGCAGAAGAAAGACTGCATGTTGTCAGTAGTAGGAAAACCGGGCACAAAGCCTGAAGATGGAAGGTTGTGGCATGTGTAAGAGACCAACACTGGTCAGGTTGGAAAAGAGGTCTTGTTTGGGAAAATGTAGGAAATGAGAGGTGGTTCCAAAGCATGGGAACAGTGAGAAAAGACCTGCAATTCCATCTCAGCTCCCTGTATAACCATGAGATTTCTAGCAATCTGACTAGATAATCCATGCCTCAGTTTCTTCACTTACAAAGAAAAATACATATCTTTTAAAAAATATGAAAGTTAAATATTCGGGGGGATTACTTGGCTTACACTAAGCACTCAAAACTTTTCTTGTTCTTTCTGTCTTGTTTATTGCTATATCCTTAGTCCCTAAAACAGTGTGAGACACAGTAGATACTCAGTAAGTATGTGTTATATTAATGAATAAATAAGATGGAAAGATATTATCGACAGCATAGAAGGTGGAGAGTGTGGGCCTATTATGTAGGCCATGATACATAGTAATGAGCAAATAAATATATATATATATATATATATACACACATATAAAATAAACAAAAATTTTATAAAATAATATATATATATAAATATCTTTTTTTTTTTTTTGCATGGGCAGGCACCAGGAATCGAACTCAGGTCTCCAGCATGCAAGGTGAGAACTCTGCCTGCTAAACCACTGTGGCCTGCCCCTAAATTATTTTTTAAAAAATAAAAACGTTGACTTGTACTTAAACATTCTTATCAAGATGAAATATTAATAAATTGAAAGAATTAAGTACAAGTATTTCCAGATATATGCTTTTCCTCTTTCATTTAACATCTCAGATTTAACACTCTATAGAATTATTTGAGAATTTTAAAAGGTCATTATTGTGTATCATTGGCATATACTGAATAAAATGTCATAATAATAGATCCCTAGGAGATATATATATATATATATATATATATATATATGTATGTATATACACAGAGAGAGAGAGAGAGAGAGAGAGAATTAATACATTGAACAAATGAGAGCAAGAAAATTTATTTTAATTGTGCTAAAAGAAATATACATATATTTATTATATAAAATTTATTTATTTTTATTGTGGTTATATATAACATAAAACCTGCCATTTGAACCATCTGAATCAAAAAGTTCTGGGGAAAGATATCTCAGAAGGCACATTCCCTCCAGGTCAAAGCGGTCGTTGTTGAGTAGCGTGCATTGCCTAACTATTTGGCTAATAATATACTCTGTAGATATTCCCCACAATCAGGGACTCTGGCTCCGACTAAAGCCCCCTTGCTTCCTGACCCTTGTTACCCCTCCTCCTGTCACATCCAACTCTTTCAACAATTTCAGCCTATCAATCATTGATAGTTTAAAAATCATTCATGGAAATTTTATAGCATATTTTTTGTAGGTGCTAGGCATTGAGAGGATACAAGGCAAGCAACCGTTTTCAAAGGGTTTATAACTTTAAAAATAGAAGGGAATATGAACACAAACAAATAATTATCATTAATATATAAACTGCTCCCATTTACCGAGTGAAGTGTCCCTGAAGTGCCAAGCCCTTACATTTTAAATATTAAATATTATTTAAGTATTATTTTACTTAATCCCCACCCTGATCCTACAAAATATATAAAATTACTTCCCCTTACCAATGAGTAAAGTAAAATTCATAAAGATTAACCAACAAGCCCAAGGTTGCCCAACCAAAAGGAAACAGAGCAAGGCTATGAGCGCCCAGATCTGTTTGACTCCAAAGCCCCCGTGTCCCCGACACACCACGTCTACCCATGTAAATCACTATGTGTTACGTTTCCAAGAAAGTCCTGAAATGCTGCCATTGTATAAGCACTGAATCAGTGCTCAGTTAGAAGCAACTTGGCATGACTAAGTGCAGAGACGTGGAGCTAATGAGGCACCCAGGCTGCTGTCACCAAGTGAGGAGAAACAGAGCAGAGGTCCTCTCAGGAAGAATTGGAATTTAGTAAAGCAGACCATCTAGGAATGTCTAGGAAAATGAAGCAACAAATATATGCAGCTGCCAGGGACAGGGTGTCCTTTTCAGAATAAAGGCCTAAACATGAATTGAAAAGATAAAAGTTGCCTCAGCCACAGTTTCACCAAACAGTGGCTACAGCCACGACAAAACCGGTCTTCAAAAACAACAACAACAAATGGTCTTCTATAGGATCAGGATTGGTAGATAAATCATCATCAGTTCAAGGTGGCCACCATTTTCACATAGCCCTGATGCCTCATGCTAGATAAGCATTTGCTATGTTTGCTGAAGTGTGAATCAGTATCTTACTCCATTATATATAATGCTATGGGAATAGGGAATTTAACTACTGATTGAACTTAACAAACTGTCCAGCATCCTAACCTTAGCAAAGTTTTGCTGCTCTTATCTGCACTACAAAGAAGTAAGATGGGTATGATGAACTCTGCTTTAGAGATAGGAAATAGATGCTATAATAGCTAAAGTAGCTTATTCAAAATCACACAAGTGATCCATCTGGGATTTAAACATGGTCTAAAGTCCATGGCCTTGCCTCTATATGCTTCTTTCCCTTCTGCCTGAAAATTTAGTAGAAGTAATTAAAAACTGCTTAATTTTAGGGGGGGCATGGTGGCTCAGCAGGCAAGAATGCTTGCCTGCCATGCCAGAGGACCCGGGTTTGATTCCCGGTGCCTGCCCATGTTTAAAAAAAAAAAAAGAACTGCTTAACTTTAGATGGCTGCTGAGGATGTAAATATTTAATGAGCCATAGTCAAGACAATTATTTTGGAATTCAGCCTATTTTTGGTCAGGTTTTAACTTTTTCATCAAAGTGTCAAACAAATTACTTTGAAAGAATGGTATAAATACAATTATACCATTCTTACAGCAAATGTTAAGCGGTATTATATAAACCAAAAATGGAAACAGTGAGAGAAATATGGTTGTTTCAAGTACCATTAAGATAGATACAGATTTATTTTCCTAAGTCCAACAGGGCACTTATATATGTCTAAAATCTATGCTTTCCCATTTTAGAATAACTCATCAAGTTTAATATATTTAATCCCAAAGAATATATAGTTTTTTGGGGTGTTTTTTTGGAGGGTGCATGGTCCAGGAATGAAACCCAGGTCTCCCGCATAGAAGGCAAGTATTCTACCACTGAACCACCTGTGTACCCTAAGAATATACAGTTTTGAGTTCATTGATTTTATCACTGAAAATAGAATTACTTTGATATTCGACTACAGCCCTTTTATCTTTTAACAGTGTGGTACTTTAAACAACACAACTTTATTTTGAGAATTCCTTTTCCCTCCTTATAGATTAAAATACTCATTTTGTCTTAATATTTTTAAAATTTTAAATTACTACAGAAATAGTTCAGTATGTGGCTTCCAGATGTCCAAGCTTCTGAGATAAAAGAAGAAAATGAATATATATAGTGAGAAAAGGATACATGCTATACATTTTGCTCAGGATGTCAAATTATTAATACATGAATAATTTCATATTACTCACAAATCAAGGATAAAAACAAAGCACTTTAGAGTTGCAGGAACCAGGATTTGAACTCAGGCCGGCCTCATGTTAGTTTTAAGTTCATGCTTCCTACACACTATAACCAAATTTTAAATCTGGGATGTTAACAATAATATCTGTAAAAATACCATCTCATAAAATCATTAAAAATGGAAGCTTATTTGGGGGGAAATTTCTTCTGTTTACAATTAAAGGTACTGGTTAATAAACAGAATAGGTTTGTAACACTCCTAACTGCACACAACTGATCATGATTGGTCTCAGATAAAAACTAAGCAAACAAACTAGATATACCAACCTTCCATGTACTCACAAAATATTATTAAATTCCATATAACCCGAATGCTCATCCAGATATTATAAATTCCTATGTGCTATTCACACAATCCCAAAAAAGATTGGCCAATCAGACCTGATGTCTTTGTTTCTCCATTTAATTGTTTTTTTCTTTTTCTCTTATTCCATTTTCTAAAATGTAAAATTCAAATGGGCCAACGGTCTTGGGATTTCCCAATTTACAATAATTTGTCAGATACTGTGATTTGGAATCACAAGCTGACATGATTTCAGTTGTACATCCTTGCTGCTAAATGATGAGTCAATTCCAAGTTAGTCAGTGAAGATTAAAGAATTTCACAAAGACACATAATTCTGGCAAATATACCATTGATAAGATGGATGCTGAAAAGAATGATTTGTTTCTAAAGTTGCTAAAGTGAAGAATACTTAATATCCGAAGAGCTAAAAATGGAGGAGCCTGCTGCCTTTGGTGACACCCCCAAGATCTACAATGATAAATGAAGACATTTAAAACCATAAGTGTATCAATTAAAATCCATATTTTTTGTAGACAAACCTCACTTCTGGTTACAGTTACTTTTCCACTTCTATATTTCCTTTCAATCATTTTTCTTCCTTACTTAGAGTTTATTTTACCATGATATGAGTAAAGATATTTGGGGAAAGAAGCTGAGTTTAACACATCAATCAAATAATAGTAAAAAATATGGGCTCAATTTGGGGGTAAGAATTTCCTAAATTTTGAATAATATAGGGTTCTCCTGGATATTTAGAAAATAATCCATGAAAAGTCCAGTAGCACATTTTGGGTGGTGTCATTCAGAAACCTTATGTTCAAGTTTAACCAAAAAGAAGTATCACTGCGTTCAGGTGGCATGGAAGTAAATTGACCTTGACAGTAACTATAGGAGATACTCACATCAATGTTGTTCAGGGTATTGAAGTGCATTAAGTCATGCAGCCTTTTAAATGCTTCATTTGGATATTGAAAGTTGAAGGTTGAAAATGGTGACTCCGGATCATCAAAAATATCAAAGTCAGCTATTTCTTTCTCTTCTTTAGTTTCTCTTAGAACACCTAAATATCAGAAGAGATGAAAACTGTGTTATTTTTAAACTATAAAACCTCTCTAAAATTCAGGGAACAAAACAAGCAAATAGCCATCAAAGCAACACTGGGAGGCCCTACAGAAGTCATGTTATCACACTTTTATGTCCCCAACCATATTCCCCAGACTCCATCATGTCTGAAGCTCTGGGTCTTTTCCAACTGCCAGTAGCTGCATCTCTCCGTGTGAGGACTTTCTATCATTCCCTGCAAGTGTGGAAGGTTGTTTTGCCCACTAGCAGCAGGATGAACGCTCTGATAATTAATGCTCTGCCCCACAGAGCAGCCACCAAACAATGACTCTAGGGAGTCAGTATATAAATCCCCAAGTGTCCTTGCTTATTGGTGTGTGAGTAGAAAGGATGATCTGGAGCATACATTCTGTTTCTTTTTTTAAAGTTTCCCAATGAGATTTAGCTCTGATTGCCATTGAAGTAGCTGGCTTAGTATTGCATCCTTTGTTTTCGGCTTTTCTTCCCTTCATCTTTACTTCCTTCCCCACTTCCCTACTAAAGTTCTGTCTTCCACCAGAATAAACTATTTACACGTGAATCATTTTCTCAGAACCTGCTTTTGGGGGAAGCCAAAGCAAAATATCTTTATGCTACACACATCCCTTATACATGCCAACTACTCATGCATGAGTCTGTCCTTGATAATTAATAGTGATAGGAAATTTTCTAGGTTTTAAGTATCCCATTGTTGAATAGCTAAAAATGCTGGCCAATTCTTCCTTCTCTTGGGTTGATGCATACCTTACAGTAACCTGAGTCCATATTGATATTTTCTCTGTATGTCTGATACATACAAAGTCATTTTGCATGACTTCTTTGTGTCTTTCCTTTCACAAGTACATCTGCTGACCCTGAAATGGTAAGGTTTCACACTTTTCAACTTACCATCTGTTGATCTCTAGATATATCTTGCTAGTCAATGTTTTCCTTAAAGAAAGGTTTATGGACTTCTCTGAATATGATAAAAACCAAACTACTATAACTTGAGCTTGATTCTCTTTTTCTACAGAGAATACAATATGGTAACATGAAATTGTTAGCCATGGTGTACTGCTAGATCACATTAACCTTGTGATAACTTAAAAGTATCAGAATTTTTTGCATGAGTTGTTCTGAAACATGAGCTCTCTTATGATGATGATATTCAAATTCTTTAACAAACTTTATGACAAAAGCACAAATAAAGTAGAACAAATATAATTCAAGGTTTTGGAGCAAGGGCCCGGAGGTTCTTGCTGAACTGGTCTTTGGTTGCTTGATTATGAGAAATTTATGGAATCTTAGGGTAGGATAGAGAAGTACTTGAGGATTCAGGATTGTAGCTATTTATCAAGGTAAGGGAAGAGTTCAATATTTTAACAGTATAGAAGTACCAGTACAAACCAGCTTAATATCAGTCTTGCTCCCCAAAAACTTCCACTTATAGGCCATAACCCACTGCCAATTACCTGGAGCCTTGTACTTTCGAAAATTGATGTTGGCCAGAACAAAGTGGATGATGATGGGGCAGTCTTTCTCCACATCAGGATTCTTGGGTTTAAAGATATAGCATTCCTTCAGTCCTTCCCTATCAAACACGTATGGATCGATCTTTGGAAAGGGGAGCTTGTTCATTTTAGCCCACTTTTCTGCAAGCAGAAGTTCCTATGAGAGAGGAGAAAGATACACTTGGGATTTCTCAGTCTTCATTTGTCCGCTAGGTATGTGCCAGCAGTGTGCTCCTTGCTAGGATGAATAACGTCCCTGTTCCCAAGAAGCCATCAATCTCAAAAAGATGTGAATGTACTCTATAAGCCAACTCATTGTTTTTATGTTAAATTTTGGCACAAGCCTAGCTCCACAGCAGGCATTTGAAAAATTATCGATGAACTGAACTAAATGAAGTTATGTTTATGTAATTTCTAGAGATAACAGTATTATGGATTCTTAGCATTTATAAGCCATGAGAATTTTTATTTTTTAACATCTAGGAGTAAAAGGAAATGTTGAAACAGAATGAGGAATCCTCTGTTACTGGATTTTACCTGTATCACCTCCACCAAAGTGTAAGATAATAGTTTTAAATAATATATTTTCATATATGGAAACCTATTTCAGTTACTCTGAGTCAGCTTTTGTGTTTCTGTTTTTGTAAAGAAGTTGAGTGCTTCAGCATATTACTATAATACGTACAGTGGTCATTTAACCAAAACTTAGTTAATGGGTGTGGCACATTGTATTATTTTTTCCACGTATTAGCTCCCTTCCTGGTAAGAAGATTAGACATCTCCACCAGATACAGAAGATGCATGGAAGAGAGACACAGCAGCTGTGGTGCAGCTGCTGCAACATGACTACCAAGAAACTCATGTTTGTGGTCACAACTGAAATTTTGGGTTAGTTTATTTCTGTATGAAAGCTGACAAATGCAATGGGTAGATGCAAAAACCAACAAAAAACCTAGCTGTAGAATATAAATCAATATAAAGAGATGCAGTGTATATACCTCACATCCATTGATACACAGCTTTGGGGAAGTGGGACAAAAATGAATCAGAATATCATAATTGTGTGAAAGCATAGACTTGGGCCAGATAGCCAGAGTTCAAATCTGTGGCTCACCGCTAACATGTTCTGTGACCTCTGGCACATTTAAGTTCTCAGTCCTCAATATCCTCAAATATAAAGTAAGGATGATGATAATAATACATAACTTATAGACCTGCTATTTGAATGTAATGAATTAGTATTTGTAGTGCTTAGAATAGTGCCTGTCAAATATTAAGTGCTGTTTGATACATATGTTAAGTGCTATACAACTGTGGGGAACTGATCATTACAGTCTTCAGTTTTTAAATTTTTTTTTCTTAACTACTGTTGTCATCATATTTATTCAATCAACAATAACCACTGGTTGTTGATTAGGTTCCACGCTCCATGCCAAGGGTTGGGGACCATAACACTAAGTGAAACTTTACTAACTCTTGTTGTCCTGGGATTAAAAGCCCAGTGAATGAGAGCTAGTGCTCTCATTAGTAATTGAATAACCCTTCATATATAAAAATTATTATATAAATGTTTTTAAAGAAAGCGTAGGTCACTATTAAATTTTGAGGCACACCTGGGCTATTTCCTCAGAGATTTATTTTATTCATTCAACAATTTTATTGAATATCTGGTACATGCAAGGCATAAAATAAAGGTTGTCCCTAGAGCCTTGGAGCTTGCAATCCAGTGGAAGATAAATTATATCTATTACAGTACAGTATGATAGAGGGAGCAGAGGTGATGGGCAGCTATGAGCCTGGGCTGTGCAATCTGATAGGCCCAGTTCAAACAGATACCTCCACTTGCTAGTTGGGTGACCTTGGGCAAATTTCTTAGTCATTTCAGTTCAACAAAGGAGAAATTATTTTCTGACCTGAAGTGTGACTAAAACTTTCCAAATGACACCATAGGGACCATGCTAAAAAAGAAACGGTGAACTTGTTGTTCACTATCCCTGAAATAGCAGGCTTCTGAGCCCATTTCGTTTGTATTTCACCTGTTTCTAATTTCTCGGCATCTCATTTTCTACAACTGTAAAATAAAGCTAATACCATTATCTTGATATCTTGATGCTTCTGGAATGCAGTGATTTAAGTTGATTGATTTTCTCTATATACCATTTACAAAGAAATAATGATCCTTGAGAACAAAGACTTTAATTAATATGAAAACATTTGTTTTGTACACTATTAAGCTAAATACAGTTATATTTCACTGGAAACCCATTATGCATATCACTCATGTTTTATTTGAAACATGAGCAAACTTTTACCGCTAACCATCTTGCTTTTATTCTTCTTAGTTGAATTATTCAGCTTATTTCTTGTTTAACACTATTCACAATTATTCATTCAAGATTATTCAACACCAAAATAAAACAAAAAGTTCACACTGTCGAAAGAGCTTTCTAGTGTTTGCAAACATGATTCAAAGGGCATGACCAAGATGTGAGGCTGTGTGGAGAAAGAGGAAAGAACATCATAAAGGCCAGGATATTTTTAGATAATTTCATACTGGAATCAGGAAGAGATGGGGACTTTCTCTTTTCCTTAAGTGATCCTGATGTGGAAAAGATTAAAAACTGATGACCATAAAGACAGTGGTTATGGAATGGAAAAACTACTCCTCTCTGATGTCTCATCTCTCTTTCTGTAAAGACTGAGTAACAATGAGACTATGAATAGAACAGATGAGTTTAAAAAAGTATTTTGAAAGAAAAATGGTGGACAAAAACTGCTGGTCCACGAAGTATAGCAATCTGTCACAATTGTGTTCTATTGTAAGCGTTAATTTTTGCTATTTGACACCTCTGAGACTTCAGATATCCATAGACTAATTCATGGTAAGTTTACATAGTACTAACTAAAATCATTTTCTGCATAGGTAAAAATATGGCAAAACATTTCATCGGGATAATTTGTAAAATGTTAGTACTCCTTTTTGAGTATAAAACATGACCAAAAGTCTTGAAGGAAGGGAAAAAGAACATAAATTATACAGAAATATATTTAAATCATACGATGTATGGCCAAATGTATTTGTTTGCATGGGCAGGCTCCAGGAATCGAACCCAGCTCTCCAGCTCGGCAGGCAAGAATTCTTGTCACTGAACCACCGTTGCATCACTCCAAATGTATTCATAAACAATAAATTGGCTTTTCCTTAGAAGAAATGAGTTCCTTTCTCTCTGTGTAAGTCTAGGGTCTGTGTTTTCTAAGATGTTTCACATTGCTTAAAATATTTTTAAGATTGGAGAGTGTTACTGTAGCATAGGTATGTAAATAAATTGACAAAATCTTAGAAAATATTTAAGCAACTAAAGAAAGAGCAGACAGAAATTCCAACTTAGAACTCATTATTCTGTGGTTATAATCACTCTCCAATTCCAATAAAAGGCATATGAGTATCAAGTTCCAAGAGGTATATAATACAATACAGGTGAAAATAACTTTCTGTGGGTAATATCGAGTTAATAGCACTTTGTAGTTTTCATTAGAAACTCTTCACTAAGAGTTTAATACAAATCCACAAAAATACATAAGGAAAAAATAATGTCTGTTATATACTAGTTACAAGACATCTGATATTTTGCATCTAATACAGGTTTTGTGGATTGAATGGTAGCCCCCATAAAAGCAGGCCATGCCCTAACCCTCCAGAATCTGTTCAATCTCTTGATGTAAACTTTTTTGGAAAAAGGCTCTTTATGGATGTAATGAAGTTAAGGATTCTGAGATGAGATCATCGTGGATTATCTGGGTGGGCTCTAAATTTAATGATAAGTGTCCTTACTAGAAACAGAAAAGAAGACACACATGTACGCACGCACACACAGAGGAGAGGGCCATGTGAAAATCTGAGGCAGAGATAGGAGCGAACAGCCACGAGTCAAGGAATGTTGATAGTCACCATAAGCTAGAAGCGGCAAAGAAGGGTTCTGCCCAAGATCATCTGGAGGGAGCACAGTTCTGCTGACACTTTCATTTCAGACTTCTAACCTCCAGAACTGTGGCAGAAAAATGTCTGTTTTTTAAGCCATCAAGTTTGTGGGCATTTGTTTTGGCAGAGTCAGCATGCTAATACAACTGGTAAATCTGGAAATACTACATTTACTATCACTCAGTTCCCTTTATCAGCCAAGGGGACTGGAGCACACAAAGATGATGCTTGGACATGACGGTATGATGCCATCTAAGCATCATAAGTGAATCACATGCAGAGGTTCTAAAACAAAGACCATACTCTAATGTCAGCAAATACATCAGGTAAAGTGGAAAAATACAGGTTTTTTTACCCTTTATTTGTCATTTAAATGAAATTTTAACTTGAGTAAAATATAAGGACACAATATTAAGTATGTGTTTCCTTCTATCATTTGTGAAAACTATATTTTCAAATTTTTCTTCATTTCTTCTTTCTCTCTTTCCATCATTGTCACCTTCTCTCCTTTTCTCCTCTCTTCTTTCTCTTTTAAAATAGATTGAACCCATAGTCATGGCTTACGGTCTTTAAACATTTAAAATAATGCTGAAAAACTGAGCCAGATTTATGGCCAATTTATGGCAACAAAAATAACATAACTCTATTACTGTTCATAAATTTAGTAAGATAGAAAAATATGAAGAAACCCCTCCAATAGCAAACTCAGAATTCTCCTACACTTCTTGCTTGCTTGATTCCTTACCTATTACTCCTCACAAATGCAAATGCTTTTTCCCCCCTAAATTCATAATCTGGTAAAGACCTTTGTTTATTTTCAAGGTCAATATTAAAGACAAATCATATTAGAATTGTCCTTGGATGGACCTTAATGTTAAAGAAATTCAGATGTTATGTATCTAACCATTATTAAATGATTAATAAAAAACTTGCCAAAATGAAATGCAGGGCTGCCTTTCTTAAAACATTTATAAGAACATTATTCATAACCATGAGACTCTTTTATATCTGGTTAGTATTAGGATGTGAGCCTACTAAACTAAACAAATCCACAGCATCACTTACATTGACGTCATCAACTTTCAAGTGCAGTTACAACAAAGATATATTATAAACTGTGGCTGCCTTTATCAAAAGCCATGCTATCCATCTTTCTATATCTTCCTCACAAAATCCTAAATTTATCTCTGTTTATGCAGTGCTAGAATAGTCAACAAATAACAAATAAAGTCAATGGTTCTGACTTTCTGTCCTGTTTTGATGCTTTTCTTTTATAAAAATGGTGCTCATATTTCAGTCTCAAAAATAGAAAATGAATCACTATTTAATCACTTTAATAACTTCATAATACATATAACCTGTTAATTAATTGGGACGTTTTCCTGCTACCAAAAGAACTTTGAAGACTCTCCAGCTATTTTTAAGGACTACTATATTATATCTAATATAGTATCATATTTTAACATTAATATTGCCTATCAATTTAAAATTATTTTGAGTCATCTGTTAGAACCAGTTTAATAATGCTTACTTTTAAAACAAATCTCATGGTTTAAAAAATGCTATCAATATTCTAAATAAGCCTGAAAAGTTCATTTCGAACTTCTTGAAGTTCATTTTTGGAGACCAAAAAAAAAGTTATTATATGTAATGTCTTTCCTTTATAGTAAGCTTCTGCAAATGCAGTTCATTATTTAAAGACTGATGGGTTTAATGAAATACTAAGCTAATAATATAAAGAAATACAGACATTTTGGGAGGGGAGAGGTAAGATGGTAGGGATTAACAAAATTTCTAAAGAACATCCATAAGAACACAGAGGTAGGAATGTGTACAGACTTTTTTTAATAGAAACGAGTGATGACTGGTACATGCTCTTTCATGTAGTAAATATATAACAAACCTACAATAATTTAAGCACTGTGCGGTGCTAAGAATTGTTAGAACCAATGGGATACAACAAATAAATCCAACAAAAAAAAAGATCTTAGTGCTCTATGAAAATATGGGATATGATAAAGGAAGCATCACAATCATGTTAAAAAAAAACAAAAAAGTCTGTGAGGGCATTGTATTGTTACACATTCACTGTATTCAGAAAGATTAATAAGCAAATATTTTTAAAAGAATATCATAAAAGCATAGTCTTCAATCTACATTTAATGATCTTGGTGAGAAGTACAAATTTCAAGAATATAAGCAAAGGAAGAAGCCACAACATCAACTGATTGGACTACAAAAATATTTGAAAAATAAGACAAAATATAATATCCTTAAAAATATAAAGAATGTTCATCAACCATAGCAGCCACACTAACAATCCCATTTTAAAATAGTCACAAACATAAATATAAAATAAGCATCAAAAAAACCCACTTAATTTCACAAACAAAGAAAAGTAAATTGAAACAAAACATGTGTCACTTTTTTAGCCTATCACGTCGCAAATTTTTTAACTTTTTTTCCAGGTTGTAAAGGCATGTGAAATAGACTCACGTATTCAATCTACTATACAAATATAAATCGGGGTAGCTCTTCTGGAAAGCAATCTGGAAATATTTATTAGATGTCATAAACTGGGTGCATGGGTGGTTCAGCAGTAGAATGCTCACCTTTCATGCGGAAGATGTGGGTTCGGTTCCTGGACCAGGTCCCCCCCCCACCAAAAAAAAGGTCATAAAAAACTGATTATCTAGGATCCTAGCCTAAGGAGATAATAAAGGATTCCTGTGTAAGAATAATCATTGTAGAATATAAAAAGTGATAAGGAAGCAGTAATCTAAATGTCAAAAACACAGTACTTTTAAAATAAATTCTTGCATATATATATATCCATATATAGAGATACTATGCCATCTTTAATACTATGTTTTTCAACTTATTTAATGACATGGACAAAGGCTCATGATATAATTTTAAGTAGAAAGAAGCTGAATATAAAGCTATATGATCTTGATGCTGTCTCCTCTGTGTCTCTCTTTCTATTTCTCTCACAACCACAAGCACACACACACACAGAGGAAGTAGAGGCAAATGCAAAAACATTAGCAGCTGTTGTCTCTGAATAGCATAAGCACTTGTATTTTCCAAATTTCCAAATTTTCACAATGAATATGTTCTTCATTGGAAACAATGAATCAACATTTAAAAATTACTGCAAAGTGCAATAGTTCCTTTAGAGGTACAAAGTAATATTCTAAATCCTCTTTCCAATATTAACTCATTGAGGTAGTAGAGCTCTGTTTCATACGAAAACGATCGTTCTGACGTTTTGTATTGCCGTGGGTGAAATGAATAATTCAGTGCTCTCCACCACTAGAACCAGCTTCAACATTAGCATCTTAGAGTCATCCACCGAAATTCACCTTCCCGCTGCTCATCATGGGTCCTCAAATCCCGCTACTTTGTTGGTTCTCACAGGCAGCCCCCTGGTGCAGTGCCTCATTATCCTATGCTTGGAGTACAGGAAGGCCCTTTTAACTGTACTATCCAATTCACCCTACTTTCTACAGCCAGATTCATCACCCTGAAATTCCAAATCTGTGAAGTCATTTGTCTGCTGGATATCCTCCACTGATTCTCTATTTCCTATCATCCAATTTCAGATTCTCCCCTAGCTTCCTCTTAATGTAAGCTCAGTACCTATCACTTCTAATCA
Organism: Tamandua tetradactyla; assembly: GCF_023851605.1. NCBI lineage: Eukaryota > Metazoa > Chordata > Mammalia > Pilosa > Myrmecophagidae > Tamandua > Tamandua tetradactyla. Next base: position 42,223,665 of record NC_135330.1, on the reverse strand, counting down.
GACCAGTGTATTACTCAAACACCTCTCTGTGCTGTTTTCAGCCTGCTTCCTGCTTCTTTTCTTTTCTTGCTCATCTACTCCAGGACACGTCAATCTTATACTGATCTTCTATAATGCACACATCTCTATAAACCCAAATAACCATATAGCATTAAGTTTTTTTCAAATAGTTCTTATACATAATAAATCTTCCCCTCCAAAAGACCAAGATGTTATAGAGATCAGGCACCATATTTTGCAATTAACTGCTGCCCACAGCACAGCAAAAAATACACACAAAGCACTCACAAAGACGCAGCTAGTAGAGAAGAAAGAGCATAGATTCCCTTTCAGCAGGCTTAGGGAAGGGGTCTAAACTTGGTCATTTCTTAACTAGCACTTCTCCACCCAGATCCTGGTCTATGCTCTTTTCAAAAATCCTTTTTTTAAAAAATTTGTTGGTATAACAAGATCATTTATCTTTCCAAATCTATTACTTTACCTGAACACCACTAATCTCCTCCAAAAAGACAAACTATGAAATCATTTGGAAAACTGTGAAATTTTATACATATTTTAAGAGTTATTATTACTTTTATAAAGTCTTGAGAGTGGTCTAATGATATGTAATAGAATTTGCAGTCAGAGAACCTCGTTCTTTTTTATTAGGAAACCATGGACTTGTCAGTTAATAGCTATGAATTTCTGTTTGTTAATTTATGAAATGGGGATAATAGCTCCATCTATCTAACAAGTTGTTGTCAATTAACATTTTACTCATTCACCAAAAAAAAAAAAGTTCTATATAATTACATTTAGGTTGGCAATTAAAAAGAAATTAAGATCAAATGATTAAAACAAACGCATGCAAAAAAGAGTGCTCTAGCTCCCAAGGAGTTCAGAGATGATGGAAATGAAATACAAGGAATATATCATGATGAGTGCTGTATTAGTAGAATTTACTAAGTCCATTGTACCTCAAATTATACATGTGGAGGTCATGAAAGGTAACATTTGAGATGCGTCTAAAGAACACATCTTGGGGTGTTCCGGGCAAAGGGAACAAATAACATTCATGGTCTCATTTAGATGAATGCACAGTGCTGTCCCACAATTTTTCTATATTACTGCATTAAAAACTTTTCCCCATTCTTCCCATCGGCTGCTATAAACTCGCGTTTTCCCAACCTCCACAATCCCACTGTGTCCGTTCTCTCACCCTCAAACAGTGACATTGTCTCCTAATTCCTATCAAAATCAGAGGCCATCAAGAGTACTTCCTTAAGTGTCCTTCTTCATGCCTAAAATGGAATCTTCACCCACAATTCTCAATTCCCCCTTCCCTCTTGCACCAACCTAGATGTTTCTATATTACTGTGCATCTGGGTTTTGTATCTCCTGCCCACATGCCTCTCAGGTAAACTTCACCAGGGTGTGACTCTATCTATAACTGATCTTTCCAATAAATCTTCATTAATGATTCCTGGCCATCAGCTTTTAAACATGTTGAAGTTTCTTTTATTAACAACCTGCTCCCCTCTACCCACCAGCTTTCCTATTTTCCACACCGTCTTGTGATCACAGTAATTTCCTTCTTCTCTGAACAGACAATGGAAGTCTCCATTTTCTTAACTTCTACTCATCTTTCAAACAACTTTAGTCTTTTTCTGCCCTCATAATCCTATTGAAGCTATTCTTTCCTAGTTCAAAGATGTTCTTGTTGCTAAATATCTCCCACTGATTTTCATAACACTTATACACTACTTTTATTTACTTCCTAAGTTCCCTTAGTGCTGTTGTTTAAAGATAATATTTTATAGCCTCCTCTCTGTGTTTATCTTATATACTCTCAATGCATGTGTTCATCAAATTATGACTTTAATTATCATTTACCTGCTGATTATTCCCAATTCTTTGTATTTCTTATTCCTATTTCTTTCTGAACTTCATACACATTATAATGGACTTGTCTTGCTAAGGACTCTGAACTTTTAACATAGGTTATGGAGAGTTATTTAAAAGTCTCTTTCAGCAGAGCAGTGATTGAATCAGATCAGTGTTTTTAGAAATACTACTTGCAATAATGTGGAAAATAGGCATAAGGGATAAGAAACTGGGGATACAGAGACTAAGAGAGCCAAATAAGACATGCAACAGAACAGGTTAGATAACGGGATGCTGTACAAACTCCTTACCTTGAATGGAGGACTTGAGTCACTTGGCCTTGCAGAAAAATCAAAGGAGATGATAAGGTCCACCCCTCTCTGTGGTCTCAGGATCAAAGGATAGGGGAGGTTAAATGTGAGCCCACTGTCCACTACATGAATCTTTTTACTTTTGACATCCAAAGGCTCATATATTCTCTCAAATTCATCAGGATCTTAATAAAAAGAAAAGAAGAAAAAAAAGAATTAATGAAATTATGGTTATCCTTCAACATTAAATAGTTGTAAAAATATTTTTTATTAAATTTGAGAAGCAGAAATTCCATATGGTTAGACCCTCAGGCTTTGGAGACAAACAGAACTGGGCATGTGTCCAGCTTTGGTAGTTGTAAATTCATTACTGTCTTTAAGTCTTAGCTTCTTCCTCTATAATATCATGATAAATATACCGTATCAAATAAAGTTGTGAGGATTAGGTGGGACAATGGATGGCAATACTTTCCACAGGTCCTGGTATTAATGCTAAGCTATGTCTCGAGATCCCTTTAATAGCATTATCTCTCACTACTTAGGTCTTTACATTTCCCCACACATGTTCTTGTTTAGTCCTACAACAGCCATGGGAGGTAGAGGATATTATTTTTGTTACATAAATTTTAAAAAATGAAGGCTGAAAGAAATTAAAAATCATCGTTAAGGTGACACTGCTGGGGAATGGCAGAATCTGAAAAGATCCCAGGCTTTCTCTCTGCAGATAATAAGTTCATTTCACTACAAGGTGGGAATCCAAGGACAAAATCCAGTCAACGCATTCGGAAGACAGGTATTGTTGACTACTGTTAAGGCACTATTCTAGGCACTGAACAGGATAGATAAGAACTCTGCTCTAACGAAGCTTACATTCTGAGTGCACAGCCAATCAGCCAGTAAACAAATATACCAAGGTAGGTCAGGCAGTGACAAAGACAATGAATAAAATAATAAAGAATAATATGATGAAAATTCAGCTGTCTGGCCAGGGAAGACACTCCTGACAAGGCAAATGTGAGCTGAGACCAGAATGATGACACAGAACTGAACATCTTAAGATCTGGATGGATATTTTTCCAGGGGGAAGAAAGAGCTATAGAAAATGGCCTAAGATCAAATTAAGCCTGGTGTGTTTGAGAAATAGCAAGGAACCCAGTATTGCTACAGCATAGAAGGAGGGTGGAATGAGATGTCACGGGATTTGGAAGAAAGCAAGGCCTAGAACATTAATTTTATGAACAAATAATATTGCTAACATAGTACTCTTCACCTTTGTATGTGATGCTCCGAATTCGATTCATACAAGGAAAAAAAAAGGGACCCAGAATTAAACTGATTTGAACCGAACTAACTCAAATGACAGGCAACTGCTTTGCTCTGTTCCCTTGTCCAAACGTTTTCTCTGCTCTGACAGGAAGACTAGCAGTTAGAGAGAGAGATCTATTGAAGTGAACAGAATGAAGGTTTTCATGTGAGTTAGGTATTATGATCTTTTAAATTCCTTGTAGTAACTCTTTTTCATATGAGAAATTGCAAAAACTAGAGAGCCAAACCAACCTATGTTTACAGAATCAGCTATACCTATCATTACATTTTAAAAGCAAGAGATCAAAAAGGAAGCCAGATCTTTAAATTCTTGCTGCCCAATTAAACCCACAATTGTAATTATCAATAAAAAGCTGAAATTAAAACTCTAGTGAGACAGTTACCCATTGGGGAAAATTCAATGTAAATCAAAACAGCTTATTAAATTAGACTATGGTCTAGTTACTTAAAACAAATTAGTATCTTTCTATTTCTACAGTTAATAGAAAGAGATGTGTTTTCTTTTCTCTCATATCTAAAAAGTATCTTAAGTATTGTAAAGTATTACAATAAATGAATGTCATAAATTACAATTAATGATGTCTATGTACAAAGAAGGAAAGGGGTTTCAGCTGAGGATTATAATACCCACATCAGACAAAGGAAAGAGGCATGGTATGAATAAATGGCTGTAAATGAAAAAGATAAGCTAAAAAGAGTGTTTTTTGTTAAAACAAGGATAAAGTTATATGCCCAAATAATAAAGTTTAAAGAAAGAAAAACAAAGCTTTCATTAGTTCTCAAAAATAAAAATGAAGTGCTTGCTCTGGCCAAAGTGATCGCCTAAGCCAATGTGGAGAAAGAAGAGAAAACATTCTTTAAATAATTATTTTCGGTTTAATTATCTTTTCTTATCAAGTATGCATGGCTGAGCCACCAGCCAAGATATTCAACTTCTATCTATCAAAGGACCTGTACTAAGGATCACAAAATTGAAAAACTATATATATTTATAGATTTTATCAAACAATTTTAGCATTTATTCCTCTAAAATGTTTTAATGTTCAAAACTTACATATGCAAACTCTTAAAAGGGTGACATATTAAATTTTAAATAACTAAGAAGCTAGAAATTCATTATTTGGGTACTCTTACTTCTCCTAAAAGTAAGTTCATTAGCTTTGAGCATCCATTATGCATTAGAAATTTCATATACAAGATTTTCATCCTTATAAGACTCTGGCAAAGGAGGTCTTAGCAGTTATTTTAAAGATAATGAAACTGAGCCCAAAGAGGTAAAAGAAATTATTCTGTTTCACATGAGTAATAAGAGTCCAGATCTCAAGTCAGGTATATCTCTACACAAAGGCTAAACCCTGTGCACGATGTCATTTGCTACTTCAGAAAGTGGAATAGCTATAGAACTGAAAGAATTCAAAAGGATAACTTAAAAAGCAGAAGCTACAATGTACTGAGGCAATCCACACATGCTCCTATGGATGACTGCAACCACATTAATATGAATACATTTTAAATGCATAGATTTTTCCATAATATAACAAAAGCATAATGATAATTCATGAATATTTTTCTCTGAGTGCATAATCTCAATGTTTGTTTTTAATTTTAGATAAAACATTAACCAAAAACAGGTTACTGCTCTCATATCCTGTCTGATTTGCCCTTTCTCAATGGAAAAGTGGTAGTTTCCTGTTTTCTTCTCATAAATTCAAGATTGCATTTGAGAGAAAATCATTATATTTAACTAGTGGATCAATAAATACTCATCTCTGGAATGTAGCTAAACAGCTCTGTTATAACTTTCCAGATAAGCTAACAGGAAGTAGCATTTCTTAACTGTGTTGCAAAAAACATAGTTTTGTAACACATAACAGATGTTACAAACTCAGAATAAGGGTTCTGTGATCAAATAGGTTTGAGAAAGACAAGATTCAACAGCTTAAAATAATAGATAATTTTATCAAGTATTCCTCATTCTCCTTACTATGCCCTGCACTGAGACCATTGTATGAAGCTCACACTGAACTGTATACTGTATGTACCTCTATTATTTCTACAAGTAAACTGAAGTTTATGCTAAGTAACTGCTCAAGATTGCCCAGCCAATAAATGGGCCAGCTGGGATTCAGATGTAAGTCAGTCTGCTTTTAACACAATATACTTGAGGCACCTTTAAAAAAGACATCACAAACTCATTAGGGTATCCCATTACATTGTGAAGAGGAGGGTGGAACTTTCAGTTTTTCCAAATTTACTTCAACTTGAACCCCCAACAGTGTATAACACTTAGTAAAATGACATACACAATTTGATAAATACCACTATAAAAGTATAACCTCTCATACTTTAGAAGATATATGGTTTCCAAACTCTGAATGAGTGATTTAGGTTCTTTGATAGGTATAGACACAAAATGATGTTTTTGATTATGCAGTATTTCTCAAAACCAGTTTATCTGTAGGTCTTTGTGATAGCCATTTTATAAATACATCACACAATTTAATTTACAATGTACAAATATTTGGATGTTTGCATTTTGAACTTTGGCCTAAAGTTATGTTCTGATTTCTTACTTTAGGTGGTATGTGTCACAGTAAATAATATAAAACCAAAAGTTAAAAGGAAAGAAGTCATGTGGTTAAAGGATAGTATCTCCAAAATTAGTTCCCACATGTATTTAACTATTTTAAAGAAAACACGAGGTGAATTTTATCATCTTATTATTTCCCTTGTTTTTTTATTTATTTTTTTGCATGGGTAGGCACCAGAAATCGAACTCAGGTCTCCAGCATGGCAGGCAAGAACTCTGCCACTGAGCCACCACGGGCTGTCCTTCCCTTGTTTAGAAAAGATAATTTTCCAGATAAAGTAATTAGGCCAAAAATAGTGCATTAACTTTTTCTCATTTTAGGTTGAACACTTATTATTTTTTTTGAGGGCTTATTTTAATGTAAAAATGCTCAAAGTTTAATCTGTATAAACAAATGACCATAGTATGAACTAATATATCTGACTTGCCCAATGCAAGGGCAAGATTAGATTAAAAACTGCTACCTAGTGTGTGTGTGTGTGTGTGTGTGTGTGTGTGTGTGTCCGGAGATTCAGAAGGAGGGACAGGATCTCTCTTAGTTGATCTATCTTGATAAGGCCTTGACTGAAAAAGCATTAATCATGTCAGTAAACTCAGTCTAAAATACAGTTATTTTTAGCAACTGTCTATGTAATAGTTAATTTTATGTGTCAACTTGGTTAGGCTATGATATCTAGTTGTCTGGTCAAATTCTAGCCCAGATGATGCTGTGAAGGTATTCTGTAGTTGCGGTTACAGCTACTATCAGTTGACTTTAAGTAAAGGAAATTACCCTCAATAATGTGGATGGGCCTCATCCAATCAGTTGATATCATGGTCATAAGAGCAAAGGATTTTGGTTTCCAATGAAAAAAAAAAATTCCATCTCAAGACTACAACTCCTCTCTGAATTTCCAACCTGCTGGCCTCTAAGATGCCCATTAAATTTGAATTTCATATAAGCAACAAATAATTTTTTAGTTTAAGATTACTCCTTGAAAACATTCTGCATTTTATCTGGCAATCCAAACATTTCCAAATCCTCATTAAAAGCTACTGAAAGTTGTTAAGATATGCAGTGTAGTACAGCTGCTGTGCAAGTCACTTACTGGTGATATGATCAAAAGCAATAACATAACTACTCAAGTAATAAAGTATACACAAAGAAATCTTTCATATTTACATCAGCGAGACAATGACTAATAAAACCTAAACTCTAGGGTTATGAGAGAAGGAGTGTAGCAGAAGAGAATGATTTCAAGGCAATGTCAAGAGACCTGAGTTCTGAGCAATGTCAAGAGACCTGAGTTCTAATCTCAACTCTGCTGAGCTATTTTCAGCAAACATGATAATGATCTTCTTTGACTGTCATTTTCTATAAAGGAAAATAATGAAGATTCCTACTAGTTCTAAATGTTCTGAATTCAAGTTTTATTTTAAACCCATCATCATTTGACTATAAAGCACAGTTTCTAGGGAAGACATATTTAATTGGCACTTTGGCAATAAGCAAAATTATGTGTCAAAAAAGCAAGAAAAATAATGTCACTGATTCATACGGTTAGGTGTATTTTTATTTTGGAATGAATTTTTAAATAGGCATATCACACATAGTCTTTATTACAGTTAATATGAAAGGATTTGGATTTCAGCTATATAATTGGAAATACCTCATATCCTAGACTTTGATGCCAAATACAATGGAAAATATAATTTCTATAGCTCTTTTTTTTTTTTTTTTCGCATGGGCAGGCACCAGGAATCAAACCCAGGTCTCCGGCATGGCAGGCCGAGCTGCGACTCTTATTTAAACATAAGGGTAAACTTTGCTTTTGAAATTTCCTTCAAATTCAAGCAACACATAGAAACAGTTTTATAAAAACAACAAAACAAAAAAGCATGTCCTAATTTTCACATATATTTTATAGGTAGGAAGTTTAACAAAGGGTAGTGGAAAGTTTTTGGAAGTATCGTTTACATTTTTATACTGTTCTGCTAATGTCCTTGGTCAGCTCGGGGTGAGAAAGAACATTTAAGCAGTGAGGAGGCAGACAAAGGTATGACAAGGTAAAGAAACTGAAAACGACAGAATCATTATTAGAAAGATTACCACGTATTGATTAGCTACCAAGACAAATTTAACTTTTAACAGATAGCACAAATGGAACTGTGTGTTATTCGTGGGAATTTAGCTGAGTGAAAACCTGAAAGCGATTGAATTCTCAACAAGGTGGCCCTAAGAAAACTGCCTAATCTTTCCGAAAACTGCAAGAATAGATTAAATAGCTTGGTGGGCATTGCAGACTGGCTCACCTCCATTCCAACACTTGTGTCGAATGTATTATTGCACATCACTAGGGGCTCTGATTAAGGACCACATTTACCAAGCTCCCTTACGGCTCCAGTTCTGCCTGAGACCAGGACTGTGTCAAGGAGAACACCCACATGAGATGTGAAAGGAGGAAATGAAACGGAAACTATGTTTCTGCTATTTCTACTGCCAAGCACAATTCTGGAGCCATTTGTAAGGATGATTATGAAGTATTCCTGAAGTTATTCCTGGGCGTTCAGCCTAGACCTTCCTCTTCCAAGACCTGAAATAATTTTATAAGCATCTATTTTTTCTATTTCTCTCTTTTAAACCCCTTTCAGTTAAACAAGATAAAAAGTGCTCTGTTTACTGCAACCAAAATCTGATCAATACAAGAATATCAGAGGTACCTCTCGAAATTTCAATGGAAAATTTCTATTCTTACATGACCAGGCAATTTCCTGTCAAATGTAATTTTTTTTCCAAGAGAGCCATAATTCGAAGCCATTCACACATTAAATGCATTTGCTATAATTGAGTACAAATGAATTACGTTTTAATAAAAATCAAAATGCTTCTCCCCAGAGAAGGAACAGGATCTCATGAATTAGCTACCATGGATAACATTTGTGTACTTACCCGCTACAGCTGCATCTAATTCATCTTCATCCAAGGATTCCTGTGTGGTAAAGTCTCTCAAGGGAGACAGCGCATAGGATGTATTGAGATTCAAGCCCAACATGAAGTTGTGCACCTTCCCAGCACGTCCTTCTCGGGTATTGAATAAAGCTGAATCACTCACCAAGGCCATTATCATACGATGAACCCAACTTGCTTGATTATCATTTTGATATTCCTCTTCAGCATCTTCATTTTCAGTGCCTAAGGAAAAATAAAAGATCATTCAACAGAATTCAAATGCAATGAAAGAAAAAAAAAAGAACTTTTGTGGGCAACTGAATGCTAAAATAAACAATGGAGTTCTATGGCTTTTGATTTTCCATATTTTTTGTATAAATAAATAATATTAAATATTTCAGTTAATCATTCTTTTCTTAAATTGGTCTTAGTTTATCCTTCAGCTACACTCAGACTTAGCACTGTATTCTTGACAGCACTACTTGGCCTATTCTTAAATTTCCAGGCAAACTTCTGTTCTCCTCTTTGTCCTCTTCTATTTGATATTGAATCATGTCCCCCACAAAAGGCATGTTCAGGTGCTTACCCCTGGTCCTGTAGATGTGAATGCATTTGTAACTAGAAGCTTTGAAAATGTTATTAGTTAAGATGTGCACAAATTGAATGACGGTGGCCCTTAAACCAATATGACTGAAGTCCTTATAAGAAAGGGAAATTGAACCCAGAAGAGAAAGGTATGGGAAGCAGCCAGATGCTGGAAGTCAATGGAAGCCAAAAAGGAAAGGAAATGACATGTCCACGTAATGAGAAAGCCAAAGAACCAAAGGATTTTGATCAGCCAGAACACTACCAACCCTGGGAAGAAACAAGTCCTCTAGCCTCTGAAATCATGAGCCATTAAATTCCTAAGGTTAAATCAACCCATTACATGATAATTGTAGTAGCAGGTGTGAAATCAAGACACCATCTCTAGTTTTTTTCTTTCTTTTCACACACACACCCACAGAAAATATACAATAGCTACTCTTGTTCTCTATATTTCTTGTTTCCTTCCATATCCAGCTTGGTTAATACCCAGGAATAATGCAAAATAAGAATTGAAAATTTAAAAGTTCAACATATATTCAATGCTCAATATACACCCTTCTGATCAACTTGTCATAATTAAATGTCATTTCATCCTATTAAGATTAATAATAATGTAATTTAAATACATGCTTTAAAAATGTTTTAAAATTTAGCAATCTTTCAAAAGAAGCAGTTTTAATTGTTTTTATTTTACTGTTAAGATGCTGAATTGTCTAGAAGGCTCCAGAATCAGACTCCCTGGGTTCCTTCTCTGCATCTATTTCCTCTTCAGTAAGCCTCATAGGGTTCTTGTCAGGATTGCCTGAGTTTTGATATATTTGTGGAAAGAACTTAGGAAAGGACCTGGTTCACGCTAAATTCTCGACAAGTACTAACTAGTAGAAGTATTTGTAGTATTAGTAGCATTAGCATCATGGTTATCATCATCAGTATTATTCATTCATAATCCAAGTCTCAAAATGTATTAGGGTAGAGCATAACCTCACTTTTGTTCTGATTTTTGGAAATTGTTTATAAAATATGCATGCCTATATAAGACTATGGATGTGTGTGCATGTGTGTGTGTGTGTGTGTGTGTAGAGAAAGTCTATGTTCAAACTCCATAATTCCCAATAGATGAAAAGTAAACATACATAAAAGCATAAGTATTGATTTTTATCTTCACAAAGATTAACTAACTGAGCTGAGTAAATGAAGGAATCTTTCTTTCAGTAACTGATCCCTATGATGACATACTCACTAAAAACAAAGATGGTATTTTCTACTCCCACACTTTTCTGATGCCAAATATGACACAGAAAATCTTTCACCAGAATATATCAGACATTAAAATGAATGACTCATGTCTCCAGTTACACAGGATGTGAATATGATACTCAATAGTTTTGCAAAGATTTGGGGCCCATTACTATTAATAATAATAAATACTTTCCAACCTTTCTACCAGTAATGGATCTGCCTTCCTTGTGATATTTGAAATGGTAATACTTATGAAAGAAACACAGCATTCAACACTTAAATTGTATCTATTATTTTTAGCTAAAATACTTAATTGCAAATTTCCATTTGAAAAGTTCTTTAAAATTTAAAGCCTTTTTTACATACATTTGCTATTTTTATGGTTGCAACAATTCTGTGAATGTAGGTAAAATAATTCCACTTTACGTATGACAAAATTAAAGTAAAAAATGCCTAAAGATCTTATTCAAAATCAAATGGCTAAAAATGAAGGAGTCAGAACTACAACACAGTACCTTCCACGGCAGGGCAGGGCTGATATATAAGGCTGAGCAAATCATTGGTTGTAAAGGTAGTAGGACAGTGGGGAAAAAAGAAGCTGAACCCCAGCTTGCATTTCATTGACCAAATTTTGTTGTAGGCAAGAGGTTCCTCTGCCTAGGGAAGGGATTCATTTATTGTTCACAAGACACTGAACGCTAGCCAAGCTGTGCACCTGTGCAGCTATGTTTTCTCTAATTTGTATAAATTCATCTTATGAGGAAGATCTATTTATCTACTATAAATAGAGAAGTTAAATTTTATTGAGGATTAAACAATGATAAAATAGGCTCTTCCAATATCTACATTATGCCTATCAGAGTTCATCAAGTTTTGGACAAGGGAGTATTTAGTACTTTCTAAAATCTAAATGATCACATTCAAACCATAGCAGGATGTGTTCACTCAGTTGTTATAAAGTCTTCATTTAGTTCCTGTTTTGTGTTTTTTTTTTTGGAGGGAGTAGCTAATGGGAACATTTTTACACATGTCTACAATCAAAACAGTGTCAAAATGTAAACCTGCTCCATTTTACCAGATAATGTTTGCAGCAGGTATCTCAGATCCTCACTTTATCACCTTGGTTGACTATCATGACCCATATCAAACTGCCTTGTCAAAATGTAAGATGATAAACATTACAAAATTTCTTGGTAATTTTACCCCTCTTCATCATTGATTCTTTTCTAAGGGATGGGGTGCTGGCAGTATGATAAGGCTCAGAAATAGGGTGAGAATACACTTTTTGCATGATATTTAACAAAAAAATTTTAAATATCAAATCTTCATTTTTTAAACCAGCTAAAAAGGCCCCTAACATACTAATTTCCATTCTGACAAAACTAAACAGACATGACAGAATTTAGCATTTCTACCTTCTCAATATTTGTTCTACAATTGTTCAACTGAAAAATTTTTAAGGTATTGAACCTGAGACTAATAAGGAAGCAAATAAGCTTTTCCCAAAGAAAAGAAGTGAGGAATATTTATGTGTTGCATATTTTATTACATAGGAAAAGTTTAATCCTCTCTCTTAATGGAAAGCAACACTCCCATTACTACAGTACCTTAAATGGAGCCCCGAGTGAGAGAATCAGACAAAGCATTCATATGCTTCCCTTATGGATCTGTACCTGAGAAAGTTACAGTTCTCCTTACCTTTGGGCTCTTGTGCTTCATCATCACTATCTGAACTATCATTACTCACGATATGTTTTGCTGTAATATTTTCTGTGGAAAGAAAACAAAACAATTGAAGCATCTCAGATGTTAAAACGTATATGTAAATTGATTATAAGGAAATAATCTGGACAAAAAGCATAAAAAAGAGGTCTACTAGATTTATTATATGTACCAGCATTTTCAAATTTTTCATTAGAAAACAAAATTTTCCAGGATGGAAAAATTAAATTAATTAAAATTTTATTCCTTTATGATTTGCAGAGGATGATATTTCTATATCCTCAATCTGGTACACAGAGAAGCTTCTTCTTGTACCTAAAAAATGTAGCCATTTTTCTCAATTTTTATTGCTTTATGAGGTATTTTTGAAAGTAAAGTATAAAACCAAAATCTACAGGGAAGTTAGAGAAAAGAGGTTAGAAAGAATTGAAAGCAACTCATATGTTATCTTTTGATTTTCAATGACACTGAAATTCATTAGTTGAATTGCACCATAGGTGTCAAGAATCTATGCTACTTGTTGAGCCAGTTTACCAAGATGGCACTGTAATACACTCCAGGGTATTGTTCTCACACAGAATCTTTGAACAGCTAGCAAAAACTACCATAACCATGTTCCTCAAAACCCTAGAAAACAGTTAAACAGTTGCAGTAATTGGGCAAGTACTGAATGAGGAAAATGTATATTACGCTGATCCCTCCTCCACCTCTTCCAGCATGTTATGGAGCCAGCCTGTACTCCTATTATGTGTCCTTGGCCTTGTTCCAGAGGAGCAAAGTAACCCCAGTCCACATACTGCAGTAACTGTATGTCTGTGCCAATCTATCAGTTGGCAGCTGAAAGACTAAACCAGGAAACTCCTCTCTGGCTTGCTTTACCAGAACTTACCCTGCAGGCAGAGGCAGCTTGCAGACAATTTAAGCAGTGTAAGAAACAATTAAATCTAAGCACCTGGGGTAAAGGATTTCCTATTTTAAGACATAAAATACAATACCTCGGAAGGGAAGTCTATTTCATAGGGAGTAAAGGAGATATTCAAATTCCTGCAAATACAGGAATTCCTAAGCACACAAGCCAAGAAAAGACAGGCTCAGGAGAGACAGAGAGGACCTTCCAACTTCACATTTGCCTCGAGCTAATTTTCTTGATAGGAGCACTAAAGGAGAACATCACCCAATGCAGACCTGATTTTGAGAGGCTGTTAAGTGTTTTCTTTCATTAAATAATTTGCTTTTGTAGTTCCTGGCATCCAAGGAAATCTATGTTATATCACTGGCTGAATACAAACTTAAGGAGCAGACAGCTCAAGGACTGAATACCAGTTATTACTTTAAAATATAAAAATGTACAGTATATAACAAAAGAGTATGACAAAAAGAAATAAGAAATACATACAAAGAACAAGATAAAAATCCAGAGACCATGAACAAAAACACCAGCTTTGGACATGCCACACAAAGACGTTAAAAAACAATGATCCTCAATGTACTCAAGAAGATAAAGGAAAACACAAAAAAAAGAACAAAAGGATTCCAGGGAAAAATGAATGAACAATATGAGACTCTCAACAAAGAGACAGAAATTTTTAAAAGGAACCAAAAAGAAATACTGAAGCTGAAGATCACAATAACTGAAATGAAAAATTCCATAGAGAGCTTTAACAGCAGATTGGATCTGAAGAAGAAAAAACAGTGAACTCAAAAACAAAAACAATTAAAATGATTCAGGCTGAAGAAAAGAGAAAAAAGAATGGAAAAAAGTAGACATAGTGCAAGAGACGTGTGGAATACCATCAAGAGTACCAATACAAATATCATGAGATTCCCAAAAGGAGAAGAAAGAAAGGTACAGAAAGAATAATCAAAGAAATAATGATTGAAAACTTCCCAAATTTAATGAGATACCTGAATATATTTGTACAGTCAAGAAGCTGGACTAATCCCAAACAGGATAAACTCAAAGAGAACCATACCTACAAACACAGTAATCAAACTGATGAGTGCCAAGAATGAGAGACTCTGAAAGTGCAAGAGAAAAGCAACACGTTATATGCAAGGGAATCCTAATAAGATTATGTTCCAATTTCCCACCAGAAGCATAGAGGCAAAAAAGCAGCGGGATGGAATATTAATGTGGTGAAAGAAGACAACTTTCAGCAAAGAATGTTATATCCATCAAGTCTGTCTTTCAAAAACGAAGTAGAGATTAAGAAATTCCAAGATAAATAAAAGCTGAGGGAGGATGTCTCCTCTAGACCTGCCCTAAAAGCAATGCTAAAGACAGCTCCTCAGACTGACTAGAAAGGATACTAGACAGTGTATTCAAAGACCTTAAAGAAATAAAGACCCCTGGTAAAGGTAATAATTACACAGGTAGTTATAAAGGCCAGTTGGTAAAGGTAATTATATAGGCAGTTATAAAAGCCAGTAGTATTGGTTTGTGTCCTTTGGTATGTAACTTCACTTACTCTTAAAAGTGCTGAAATGAAAATGCATAAGATGCAATGACAAATCTATGATTTTGGTCATAGGATGTGTTAAGATATAAGTGGTAAAAAGCTCAAAAAAAATAGGGGAAGGAGAGGTATAGGAATAGTATGTATATATACTTATAGTTAAGTCGGTAACAAATCAAACATATAGTTATAGATGTGTTAAATTTAAGCTCCACAGTAACCACACAAGAAGTATATGAGAGGACTTCCTGGAAGATGGCGGCTTAGTAAGACGCGTGGATCTTAGTTTCTTCTCCAGGACAGCTACTAGGGGAGTAGAAACGATACAGAAAGCGCCCAAAGCCACAACAGAGATAAAAAAAGACAGCGTACCCCATCCTGGAACGGCTGGCTGACTGAGAGAAGCAGCTCGGGTGAGATCGCCGAGGCGCGCGGGCCTCTCCGGGCGGGGCGGCAAGCGGCCGGAGTTACTCCCTTCCCCCTTCCCGGGCCGGCTGGGAGAATTGGAGAGGCGGTCCCCTGAAACCAAGGTGGCTGGTGCCCACACCACGCGCAGCCCCCCGGACCAACTGAGAGAATTGGATCGGATATCCCCAGGTCGCGGAGAACGGTGACGGGTGGGGGAGGCCCCTTCCAAACCCGTGACTCCCGGGGAAGGTGCACTCTCTCGGGCAGGCCGCTGCCGCTGGCGTCCTCCCGTCACGCTTGTCGCCCAGGGCCGACTAGGAAATTCGGACGGGCTCTTTCCCGGGCTGCGGCGACCAGCAACCCTCCCTGCGTTCGGACCCCGGGCCGGCTCAAGCCGCTTCGGCTAGCAAATCCCCCGGACGGCGAGAGTTTTCCAAAGTTTAAGGTCCCACAGCACCTTTTACTGGTGGGACCCGCTGACAAACGTGTGCCACGAGCGCCACCTACTGGGCAGGATAAGAAAAACAGAACCCAGAGATTTCACAGAAAAATCTTCCAAACTTTTGGATCCAATACCCAGGGAAATCTGTCTAAATGCGCAGACGCCAACAGAAGATAATGAATCACGCTCAAATAATTGAAAATATGGCCCAGTCAAAGGAACAAACCAATAGTTCAAATGAGATACAGGAGCTGAGACAACTAATGCTAAATATACGAACAGAAATGGAAAACCTCTTCAAAAATGAAATCGATAAACTGAGGGAGGACATGAAGAAGACATGGGCTGAACATAAAGAAGAAATAGAAAAACTGAAAAAACAAATCACAGAACTTATGGAAGTGAAGGACAAAGTAGAAAAGATAGAAAAAACAATGGATACCTACAATGATAGATTCAAAGAGACAGAAGATAGAATTAGTGATTTGGAGGATGGAACATCTGAATTCCAAAAACAAACAGAAACTATCGGGAAAAGAATGGAAAAATTTGAACAGGGTATCAGGGAACTCAAGGACAATATGAACCGCACAAATATACGTGTTATGGGTGTCCCAGAAGGAGAAGAGAAGGGAAAAGGAGGAGAAAAACTAATGGAAGAAATTTTCACTGAAAATTTCCCAACTCTTATGAAAGACCTAAAATTACAGATCCAAGAAGTGCAGCGCACCCCAAAGAGATTAGACCCAAATAGGCGTTCTCTAAGACACTTACTAGTTAGAATGTCAGAGGTCAAAGAGAAAGAGAGGATCTTGAAAGCAGCAAGAGAAAAACAATCCATCACATACAAGGGAAATCCAATAAGACTATGTGTAGATTTCTCAGCAGAAACCATGGAGGCTAGAAGACAGTGGGATGATATATTTAAATTACTAAAAGAGAAAGACTGCCAACCAAGACTCCTATATCCAGCAAAATTGTCCTTCAAAAATGAGGGAGAAATTAAAACATTCTCAGACAAAAAGTCACTGAGAGAATTTGTGACCAAGAGACCAGCTCTGCAAGAAATACTAAAGGGAGGACTAGAGTCAGAACCAAAAAGACAGAAGAGAGAGGTGTGGAGAAGAGTGTAGAAAGAAGGAAAGTCAGATATGATATATATAATACAAAAGGCAAAATGGCAGAGGAAAATATTATCCAAACAGTAATAACACTAAATGTTAATGGACTGAATTCCCCAATCAAAAGACATAGATTGGCAGAATGGATTAAAAAACAGGATCCTTCTATATGCTGTCTACAGGAAACACATCTTAGACCCAAAGATAAACAGAGGTTGAAAGTGAAAGGTTGGGAAAAGATATTTCATGCAAATAACAACCAGAAAATAGCAGGAGTGGCTATACTAATATCCAACAAGTTAGACTTCAAATGTAAAACAGTTAAAAGAGACAAAGAAGGACACTATATACTAATAAAAGGAACAATTAAACAAGAAGACATAACAATCATAAATATTTATGCACCAAACCAGAATGCCCCAAAATACGTGAGGAATACACTGCAAACACTGAAAAGGGAAATAGACACAAATACCATAATAGTTGGAGACTTCAATTCCCCACTCTCATCAATGGACAGAACATCTAGACAGAGGATCAACAAAGAAATAGAGAATCTGAATATTACTATAAAGGAGCTAGACTTAACAGACATTTATAGGACATTACATCCCACAACAGCAGGATACACCTTTTTCTCAAGTGCTCATGGATCATTCTCAAAGATAGACCATATGCTGTGTCACAAAGCAAGTCTTAACAAATTTAAAAAGATTGAAATCATACACAACACTTTCTCGGATCATAAAGGAATGAAGTTGGAAATCAATAATAGGTGGAATGCCAGAAAATTCAGAAATACCTGGAGGCTCAACAACACACTCTTAAACAACGAGTGGGTCAAAGAAGAAATTGCAAGAGAAATTAGTAAATACCTCGAGGCAAATGAAAATGAAAACACAACATATCAAAACTTATGGGATGCAGCAAAGGCAGTGCTAAGAGGGAAATTTATTGCCCTAAATGCCTATATCAGAAAAGAAGAAAAGGCAAAAATGCAGGAATTAACTGTTCACTTGGAAGAACTGGAGAAAGAACAGCAAACTAATCCCAAAGCAAGCAAAAGGAAAGAAATAACAAAGATCAGAGCAGAAATAAATGAAATTGAAAATATGAAAACAGTAGAGAAAATCAATAAGACCAGAAGTTGGTTCTATGAGAAAATCAATAAGATTGATGGGCCCCTATCAAGATTGACAAAAAGAAGAAGAGAGAGGATGCAAATAAATAAGATCAGAAATGGAAGAGGAGACATAACTACTGACCTCACAGAAATAAAGGAGGTAATAACAGGATACTATGAACAACTTTACGCTAATAAATACAACAATTTAGATGAAATGGACAGGTTCCTGGAAAGACATGAACAACCAACTTTGACTCAAGAAGACATAGATGACCTCAACAAACCAATCACAAGTAAAGAAATTGAATTAGTCATTCAAAAGCTTCCTAAAAAGAAAAGTCCAGGACCAGATGGCTTCACATGTGAATTCTACCAAACGTTCCAGAAAGAATTAGTACCAATTCTCCTCAAACTCTTCAAAAAAATCGAAGTGGAGGGAAAACTGCCTAATTCATTCTATGAAGCCAACATCACCCTCATACCAAAACCAGGCAAAGATATTACAAAAAAAGAAAACTACAGACCAATCTCTCTAATGAATACAGATGCAAAAATCCTCAATAAAATTCTAGCAAATCGTATCCAACAACACATTAAAAGAATTATACATCATGACCAAGTAGGATTCATCCCAGGTATGCAAGGATGGTTCAACATAAGAAAATCAATTAATGTAATACACCATATCAACAAATCAAAGCAGAAAAATCACATGATCATCTCAATGGATGCAGAGAAGGCATTCAACAAGATTCAACATCCTTTCCTGTTGAAAACACTTCAAAAGATAGGAATACAAGGGAACTTCCTTAAAATGATAGAGGGAATATATGAAAAACCCACAGCTAATATCATCCTCAATGGGGAAAAATTGAAAACTTTCCCCCTAAGATCAGGAACAAGACAAGGATGTCCACTATCACCACTATTATTCAACATTGTGTTGGAGGTTCTAGCCAGAGCAATTAGACAAAAAAAAGAAATACAAGGCATCAAAATTGGAAAGGAAGAAGTAAAACTATCACTGTTTGCAGACGATATGATACTATACGTCGAAAACCCGGAAAAATCCACAACAAAACTACTAGAGCTAATAAATGAGTACAGCAAAGTAGCAGGTTACAAGATCAACATTCAAAAATTGGTAGCATTTCTATACACTAGTAATGAACAAGCTGAGGGGGGAATCAAGAAACAAATCCCATTTACAATTGCAACTAAAAGAATAAAATACCTAGGAATAAATTTAACTAAAGAGACAAAAAACCTGTATAAAGAAAACTACAAAAAACTGCTAAAAGAAATCACAGAAGACCTAAATAGATGGAAGGGCATACCGTGTTCATGGATTGGAAGACTAAATATAGTTAAGATGTCAATCCTACCTAAATTGATTTACAGATTCAATGCAATACCAATCAAAATCCCAACAACTTATTTTTCAGAAATAGAAAAACCAATAAGCAAATTTATCTGGAAGGGCAGGGTGCCCCAAATTGCTAAAAACATCTTGAGGAAAAAAAACGAAGCTGGAGGTCTCGCGCTGCCTGACTTTAAGGCATATTATGAAGCCACAGTGGTCAAAACAGCATGGTATTGGCATAAAGATAGATATATCGACCAATGGAATCGAATAGAGTGCTCAGATATAGACTCTCTCATCTATGGACATTTGATCTTTGATAAGGCAGTCAAGCCAACTCACCTGGGACAGAGCAGTCTCTTCAATAAATGGTGCCTAGAGAACTGGATATCCATATGTAAAAGAATGAAAGAAGACCCATCTCTCACACCCTATACAAAAGTTAACTCAAAATGGATCAAAGATCTAAACATTAGGTCTAAGACCATAAAACAGTTAGAGGAAAATGTTGGGAGATATCTTATGGATCTTACAAATGGAGGCGGTTTTATGGACCTTAAACCTAAAGCAAGAGCACTGAAGAAGGAAATAAATAAATGGGAACTCCTCAAAATTAAACACTTTTGTGCATCAAAGAACTTCATCAAGAAAGTAGAAAGACAGCCTACACAATGGGAGACAATATTTGGAAACAACATATCAGATAAAGGTCTAGTATCCAGAATTTATAAAGAGATTGTTCATCTCAACAACAAAAAGACAGCCAACCCAATTACAAAATGGGAAAAAGACTTGAACAGACACCTATCAGAAGAGGAAATACAAATGGCCAAAAGGCACATGAAGAGATGCTCAATGTCCCTGGCCATTAGAGAAATGCAAATCAAAACCACAATGAGATATCATCTCACATCCACCAGAATGGCCATTATCAACAAAACAGAAAATGACAAGTGCTGGAGAGGATGCGGAGAAAGAGGCACACTTATCCACTGTTGGTGGGAATGTCAAATGGTGCAACCACTGTGGAAGGCAGTTTGGCGGTTCCTCAAAAAGCTGAATATAGAATTGCCATACGACCCAGCAATACCATTGCTGGGAATATACTCAAAGGACTTAAGGGCAAAGACTCAAACGGACATTTGCACACCAATGTTTATAGCAGCGTTATTTACAATTGCAAAGAGATGGAAACAGCCGAAATCTCCATCAACAGAAGAGTGGCTAAACAAACTGTGGTATATACATACGATGGAATACTATGCAGCTTTAAGACAGGATAAACTTATGAAGCATGTAATAACATGGATGGACCTAGAGAACATTATGCTGAGTGAGTCTAGCCAAAAACTAAAGGACAAATACTGTATGGTCCCACTGATGTGAACAGACATTCGAGAATAAATTTGGAATATGTCCTTGATAACAGAGTCCAGCAGGAGGTAGAAACAGGGTAAGATAATGGCCAATTGGAGTTGAAGGGATACAGACGGTGTAACAGGACTAGATACAAAAACTCAAAAATGGACAGCACAATAATACCTAATTGTAAAGCAATCATGTTAAAACACTGAATGAAGCTGCATCTGAGCTATAGGTTTTTGTTTTGTTTTGTTTTGTTTTGTTTTGTTTTGATTTTACTATTATTACTTTTATTTTTTTTCTCTATATTAACATTCTATATCTTTTTCGGTTATGTTGCTAGTTCTTCTAAACCAATGCATATGTACTAAGAAATGATGATCATGCATCTATGTGATGATGTTAAGAATTAATGATTGCATATGTAGAATGGTATGATCTCTAAATGTTGGGTTAATTTCTTTTTTTCCTTAATTAAAAAAAAAAAAAAAGAGAAGGGATAATTGGAGCTGAAGGGATACAGACTGTACAACGGGACTGGATATAAAAACTCAGAAATGGACAGCACAATACTACCCAAGTGTAATGCAATTATGTTAAAACACTGAATGAAGCTGCATGTGAGGTATAGGTTTTTTGTTTTTGTTTTTGTTTTTTTTTTTCTTTATATTATTGTTTTAATTCTTATTCTGTTGTCTTTTTATTTCTTTTTCTAAATCGATGCAAATGTACTAAGAAATGATGAATATGCAACTATGTGATGTTATTAAGAATTACTGATTGTACATGTAGATTGGAATGATTTCTAATTGTTTTGTTAATTCTTTTTTTAATTAATAAAAACAAACAAACAAACAAACAAACAAACAAAAAAGAAGTATATGAAAAGTGAATATAGAAAAACAAATAAGAAGGGCTCAAAAATTACAAAACAGGGCAGTGCAATGGTGGCTTAGTGGCAGAATTCTCACCTGCCATCCCAAAGACCCGGGTTTGGTTCCCAGTGCTTGCCCATGCAAAAAAAAAGTTACAAAACAAAAAATCAAATAAATATGTAAGAAGAATTGTGTGACAAAGGAGGTTTAAGACTTACAGAGACAAAAATAACAGAAAGTCCTACATAATCAGTACTTTCTTTAAATGTAAATGTATTAAACTCTCCAGGCAAAGGTAGAAATAGGCAGAATGGATCAAAAAGCATGGCCCAATTATATGTTTGCGAAAGATGAGCCTTAAATTCAAAGACAAAAGTAGACAATGTGAAAGGATGGAAAAAATGTACCATGCAAATAGTAACCAAAAGAGAGCTGGGGAAGAAATGCTAAACTTAGATAAAATAGACTTTACATCAAAAATTGTTACAAGAGACAAAGCAGGCCACTACATACCTATAAATGGGTCAATTCAATGAGAAGACTTAACAATTATATATATATAATTGTTATATATATATATATTCATGTATGAATATATATATATATAACATATTCGTGAATATATATATATTCATGTATGCATATTTACATGTGTGTATCTAACAGCAGAGTTCCAAAATACGTAAAACAAATATTGACAGATCTGAAGGAAGAAATAGACAATCTACATTGAAAACAGGAGACCTCAGTATACCACTTTCAATAATGGAGGGATCATCTAGACAAAATATCAATAAGGAAATAGGAAGAATTGAATACTACTCTAAACCAACTAGATTTAACAGATGTACACAGAACACTTCACCCAACCACAGCGGAATACACATTCTTCTCTAGTTCACACAGTCCTTCTCCAGATTAGACCATTTGTGAAGTCAAAAAACAATCTCAATACATTTACATATATGGAAATAATACCATGTAACTTGTCTGACCAAAATGGAATGAAGCTAGAAATCAGTAACAGGGGGCGAAAATGGAAAATTCATAAATATGTGGAAATAACAAACTCTTAAACAACCAATGGGTCAAAGAAGAAACTAATAAGGGAAATTAGGAAATACCTTGAAAAGTGAAAACGCAGCATATTGAAACTTACAGGATTCAGAAAAGGCATTGTTGAGAGGAAAATTTATCTCTCTAAATGCTTACATTAAAAAAGAAGAAAGATATCAAATCAGAGACCTGATATCACAACTGGAGGATCTAGAAAACGTAAACCCAAAGCAAGCAGGAAGAAGGAAACAACAAAGATTCAGGTGGAAATCAATAAAGTAGAGAATAAAATAAGACAATAGAGAGAATCAAAAAAATCAAAAGTTGGTTTTTTGAAAGTATCGATAAAATTGGCAAACCTTTAGGTAAACTGACAAAGAGAAAAGAGAGAATACAGATAGCAAAAATTAGAAACGAAAGGGGACTACTGACCCCACAGAAATAGAAAGGATTGTAAGAGGATACCTGTGAACTAATAACACAGTCAACAAATTAGATAACTTAGATGAAATATACAAATTACTAGAAACACAAACTACCTACACTGACTCAAAAAGAAACAGAAGGTCAACAGTAACAAGCAGTAAGATTGAATCAGTAATCAAAAACCTCTTTTCCAAAGAAAGCCCAGGACCAGTTGGCTTCACTGGTGAATTTTACCAAACATTTCAAGAATTAACACCAATCCTGCTCAAACTCTTCCAAACAATTGAAGTTGAAGGAACACTTCCTAACTCATAGTATGAGGCCAACGCTATCTTAAAACAATTGCAGTTAAAGGCTCCCAAGAAAAGAAAACTATAAACCAATATCTCTTATAAATATAGACACAAAAATACTCACAAAATACTAGCAAATTGGAATGTGATAACACATTAAAAAGAATTATGCACCTCAATCAAGTTGGATTTATCCCAGTTATGCAAGGGTGGTTCAATGTAAGAAAATCAACTCATGTAATAAACATTACATTAATAGAATGAAGGGGAAAAAAAAACACATGTTCATCTAAATTTATTTAGAAAAAGCATTTGACAAAATCAAGAACTCTTTCTCCTTAAAAACATTTAGAAAACCAGGAACAGAAGGAATTTTCCTCAACATGATAAAGGGCCCATATGAAACACCCACAGTTAATGTCATATTCAATGGTGAATGAATGAAAGCTTTCCCTCTAAAATCAGGAACAAGGATGCCCACCATTACCACTTTTATTCAGTATTCTACAAGAAGTTCTAGCCAGGAAAATTAGGCAAGAAAAAAGAATTTTAAAATATCCAAATGCCTAGAATTGGGAATGATATTGTAATTCTGAACAGCTAAATGTAATACCCTGATACATTCCAAAGTATGTTGGGCAGTTAATTAAAAAATATTGGCAAAGTCCCTTGAAGGACAGGAGAAAAAATATGGAACTATTAAACTTCCCCATCTGGGAAATTCTTGATACTCTCTTAAACATTATAGACTCCCAAGTTAATAGACCAAGGCTTCAATCTTGAGGCTTATTCTTATGAAAACTTATTTCTGTAACAGGGAAGTTAAGTCTACCTATAATTATGCCTGAGAGTTACTTTCAGAGAACCTCTTTTGGTGCTGATATATGGCCTCTCTGTAAGCCCCACTCTACAAGTAAACTCATTATTTCCCACCACGCATCACTTTCAGGAGTGTAAGTCACCCTTGGCAATTGAGACATGACCCCCAGGCATGAGCCTGGCCCTGGCATCATGGGATCAACTATGCATACCTAACCAAAAGAGGTAAAAGAAATGTATCAGATTCGGTGTCATTGGCTAAGAGATTTCAATGTCAAGAGGCTATTCTGGAGGTTACACCTATGCAAGCTTCAGATAGATATTGTTAATTCTCGTAGTATGCCAATCTCCAACCACCAGTATTCATGAAAACTCTAAAGAATACTTAGGGCTGTATCTGAGGCTCTATAAATGCCTCACTCACTAAATTTATTTTTCAGAACTTAAAATTTCCAGATGGTTCCTATGACAGATACACCTTGAAACCCAGAGGCACCAGTTTCTCCAAGAACATCAACTGGTTATATCCCTCTATCCCATAATGTCGACACTCCTTTTCGACATGAAGAAGTCAGAATGGTGTAGTAGTTAGGTTCAGATGTAAGTGTGGCCAGGTGGTGGTGCCCAGTTGTTCTGTTGCTGTGAACTTAAATCATAAACATGTGAATTCCATCTATGGCTGATTACATCTGTTGTCAAATAAGGGGACTGCTTTCTGCCATAAGTGACATTTAATTCAATTAGCTGGAGGCTTAAAAGGAAGTGTTAGAAGAGAAAGAAGCAACCCAGCTCAATTCAGCACAGCTCAGCACAGGTCAGTCATTAGCTCAGAGCTCAGAGCTGACAGCCCAGATGTTTGGAGATGCAGAAAGGAAATGCCCCAGGGAAAGCCATTTGAACTTAGAAGCTGGGAAAGAAGGCCAGCAGATGTCACTGTTGCCTCCCACCTGCCAGAAAAACCCAAAGGAACTATAAATTTGTAACCAAATAAATAACCCCCTTATAAATGCCAATCCATCTCTGATTTATTTCATTCTTTCAGCCTTAGTAAACTAAAGAAATGGTCATTGCCCAAATATCCCTGAAGATTGGAAGAAGGATCAAGTGAGAGGAAGGAGCTGTAACAGAGAAAATAGGATTTCACAAATGATTGTGACTACTGAATCATTATATTGATATTGCTTGTTAGCTTCTAGTGTATTACACAATTGTAGAAATTGTGGAATCATAACCCTTGCCATATTTTGAAATTGACTCTATAACTACATTTAAATTGCACTTTGAAATTTAACATTTTTCTGCATATATGTTATATTTCACAATAAAAAATGTTAAAAATATTGTAAAGATATCCAAATAGGAAAGAGAAATAAAACTTTCTCTCTTTACAGATAGCATGATTCCATAGACAGAAAATCCAGAAAATCACAAGAAATATGCTAGAGCTAGTATGCAAATTCAGCAAGGTGGCAAGGTACAAGATCAACACAAAAAATCAGTAGTGTTTCTATACACTGGTAATGAACAAACTGAAGAGGAAATCAAGAAAAATTCATTCACAATAGCAACTAAAAGAATCAAATATCTAGGAATAAATCTAAACAAGGATGCAAAAAACTTGCATACATTGCTAGAAAATTAAAATCAAAGAAGCTCTGAATGAAAGGACTTTCTCTGTTCATGAAGTATATTTAGGTGTCAATTCTACCCAAATTGATTTATAGATTCAATGTAATCCCAATAGAAGTTCAAACAGCCTTCTTTTCAAAACTGGAAAAGCCAACCATCAAATCTGTATGGAAGGGTAAGGTGTTCCAGATAACCAAAACCATCCTGAAAAATAAGAATGGATTAGAGGCCTCATACTTCTCAATCTCAAAACTTATTATAAAGTGAGAGTAATCAAAACAGCATGGTGTTGGTGCAAAGACAGAATAAACCCTCACGTTTATGGCCAATTGATTCTGACAAGGGTGTCAAGTCTACTCAATGGAGAAAGAATAGTCCCTTCAACAAATGGTGTTGGGAATACTGGATATCCCTTTTCAAAAGAATGAAGGTGGACTCTACTTCACACCATATGCAAAACTTAAATCACAATGGACCAAAGACCTAAATGAAAGAACCAAACTATAAAACTCTGAGCAGAAAACATAGGGAAGTACCTTGAGGACTTTGTGTTTGGCAATGGTTTCTTAGTCTTTACAACAAAAGCACAAACAACAAATGAAAAAACAATAGTAAACAGGACTTCATCAAAATTAAAACCCAGTTTGCATCATAGGATTTTATCATGACTATAAAAAGACAACCCATGGGTGCACGGGCAGTTCAGTGGTTAGAATGCCCGCCTTTCATGCTGGAGACCCAGGCTCAATTCCCGGACCATGTACCCCCCCAAAAAAAGACAACCTACACAATGACAGAAAATATTTGGAACCACATATCCGATATGGATATCTACAGTATATAAAGAAATCCCATCATTCAACAACAAAAAAGAAAAACAATCCAATTAAAAATTGAGCAAATGTATTAAATAGCCATTTCTCAATAAATAAATAAATAAACTGTCAATAAAGACATGAAAAGATGCCCATCATCTTTAGTTGAAATTGAAGAAACGCAATTTAAAACTATGAGATTCAATTTCATGTCCGATAGAAAAGCTACTGTTTTAAAAAACAAACAGAAACAGAAAATAACATGTATTGGCGAGTATGTGAAGAAATAGGAACATTCATTAATTGTTGGTGGGGATATAAAATGGTGCAACTGCTATGGAGCAAAATTTGACAGTTTCTCAGAATTTTAAGCATAGAGTAACCATATAACCTGAAAATAACCAGTTCTAGGTAAAATTCCAAAGGAAATGAAAGCAGGGATGTGAACAGATATTTGCACATAGATGTTCATGGTAGCAGTATTCGCAAAAGATAGAAGCAAACTAAGCGTCCATCAACAGATGAATTGATAAACAAAATGTAATATACACACAATGGAATATTATTCATTGTGTAAAAAGGAATGAAGTTCTGATATATGCAACAACAAAGATGAATCTTGAAATCATGTTGAGTGAAATAAGCCAGACACAAAAGGATAAATGTTGCATGATCTCATTGATGTGAAATAATTAGAATTTCAAATTCGTAGAGTCAGAAATTCAAATGCAGGGTACCAGGGGCCAGGGTGGGGCATTAAATGGAGAGTTAATGCTTAACTGGTAGTTCTTGTTTAGGGTGATGGAAAAATTTTGGTGATGATGGTAGCACACACTGAATTAATTAGTAGCACTGCAACTCAATTATATATTTGAGTGTGGTTAAAAGGAAAATTTTAGATTGCACATGTAATTATACATCACAAGGATATATTTATTCTAGTAAGAATAAAAATTCTTAAATAAACATATAAGATTGTACAACACAGTGAACCCTAATGTACTCTATGGACTATAGTTAATACTGTACTTATAATAATATTATCCAATCAATTGTAACAAAGGTACCACACTAATTACAAAAATCTTAAAAATAGAGAACACCATGTGTGTGAAGGGGTACTATGGGAACTCTATATGTTCTGCATGATTTTTCTGTAATTCTTAAGTCTCTAATAAAAATAAAGATTAGTAAAAAATCTGTGCTTCCTGCAGAACATATTAAGAAAAGTTACATAAATTAAAATAACAACCATAAGTCTTTAAAACAAAGACAGCAGTAAAACAGCATAATAGCTTGCTGTCTTTTTCTCCTGTAAAATTTATCTAAATTATACAGTGTACAGATAATTCTTATAATCTCCATTTTTAGATGAACCAAACTTTCTTTGGACACCAATATGAAAAAATTCCCTATATGGTAGCTTTTCAACTCATCTCATTAATCAATAGAATTTTTCTTATTTTAAGAAACCGACTCTAAATTTACAAATTTTAGTGATAATCCCACATTTTTGGAATTTAGACTCAAAGAATCATAGATCTTTGGGTTTTCCTTATTTTTCTATATATTTGGTTTTCCTATATTACTTTGCATTGTTTAATTATTATACCTACATAAATGGTATATGCATAAATATCATGAGTATGTAGTGGAAGCATTAATGAGTGCTTGACAGTATGTTGATACTTATTTTATAATTGTATAGTTACTTAATATTATGATTATATATATGAAATTGAATAAAAGAGCATGTTTACTAGCTAACATTATTATCCAGTTCATCTTATGATTATTTCAGAAATAACTCTGTTGTATAGACAAAGGGAGGTTTTAAGAAATGATCCAGTGCAGAGGTTGTATACAATAGGTGCATTTCTGATGCCACATGTATTTTAGAAGGAAGAAATTTCCTCTCCTCAGGATGCTCCCTTTGTTAGTCTGTTTGTCACATTTGATCTCCTGATTAAAAAAAAAAAAAAAACATGTCCACTAAAATATTCCTTTCTTTAGAAGGAAGATTTACTGATTTCTCCTAAGTGTTTAAAACATGAATAGCAAAATCTTCTGAATTTCTATGCTTTCCATTTATAAAGTATAATTCACAGCATCAATTCACAACCATACATTTCTTACTTTCAAAACACCTTGAGGAAGTAAGGACTGTTATTTAGTTACTTAATTATGGTTCCATTTGTCTTGAGGTATTTTTCCCAGGGAAGAAAATAAACAGCCACCACCTCTGTGCTCCCCTCTAAGACGTAGGCTTCAGTCAGCCAGTGGATCAAAGAGTCAGCAGGAGTCCTGAGTCACCTCAGTCACTTCCCTGGTTTCATTTCTGAATATCCTCACTTAAGCTAAGGTAACATGCATCCTGCTGATTGCTGGATCTAAAGTACATATCATTCTCCCTAAGTCTGACACACAGAAAGAGTAAATAAGATGCCAGACCACTGAAGGATGTCTTAAAACACAGAGTATTCTTAACAGTAATTCAAGTCAACTTCTTCCTTTTCCTTGGCATTTAGCCATTGCCTCACCCACCTTCAGATGTGTTATTTCAGTCCTATTCTCTTCCTGCTTTAAGAGAAAAAAAAAATAGCAAGCCCTACATATATCTGGATTATTCAGCAGAGAAGAGGAACAGGGAAGCAGGCCTCATAACATGCAATATTTCTATTATTTAGCTCTGTTTTCCAACATCTTCACATAATTTGGAAAAAGTTATTTCCACAAAATTAGAGTTGAAAACAGGATCAAGGACATCAAGGATTCAATCAACAGTCATTAAAACAAATCAAATTAGATCATTTTTTTCATTATATGTTTTACCTCATTAACTACCTTTAAGGGAATGTATTAAAGCTCACAGCCAGCAGAGTCCCAGCTACGAAGGCTGCTTGTTAACTGAGTGCAGCCCAGAGGACAGAAGCAAGTACAAGTCTAAGGTGCATTTGGCTCTAATAAAATCATAAGACCACATTTCCATTACTTATTAAGAACCGCCCAAAATTATAAATGATGCCCAAAGAAATTAAGGACTGCAGAAGCTTAACTGTAATTAATATAAAAGTCATCTCAAATGTCAAACAACTAAAATCAAA
Source organism: Tamandua tetradactyla (assembly GCF_023851605.1). Classification (NCBI taxonomy): domain Eukaryota; kingdom Metazoa; phylum Chordata; class Mammalia; order Pilosa; family Myrmecophagidae; genus Tamandua; species Tamandua tetradactyla. Next base: position 42,193,802 of record NC_135330.1, on the reverse strand, counting down.
TCTTGCAGGAGGGGTAATAATATTATTTATAAGTCAATTTACAGGACTCTAACTAATGTCATTATTGAGCTTTCTATTGCTTATAAGCTTAATTAAATCATTGCCTGGGAAAATTTCACATGAATACTTTCTCCAAATAAATTAATTATTGTAAAAATCATCTATGTTCTTCAGGCTTTTCTGTTCTCACCTGTGATTCTTCAAGGACAAAAAAAAGCTATCAGGTAGTTGTGCTGAAAGTTCTCACATTTCTTCCTCCTTGTCCCAGCTATTCTGGGACAAATCTGGATTTAGCAGGCCATGACTTCTTCCCGCTACCACTCAAACTTGCCATAACATATATCAGTGTTGATTAGAATATAGACGGCAAGGATTTCGGAGGGTAATGAATGTGTTGCATTTTGTTTTGCTTGCTTTGATGAAATTATTCATCATAGAAATTCTATGCTTCTAAAGCATCATCCTTATAACACATGAAAATCACCATCTTCAGTCAAATTTGTCTAACTTTTCAAGTTTCATAAATGTTATTTTTAATTTATCATGGGTTAATAAGTTAGATTTAATAAATAAAATGAGTTTTAATTTGCTGGAGGTGATTTGAAAGATTTTTTTCCTCTTTTTTGGTAGGAATTAGTAGCTACAAGAAAATAACAGAATTTAGTGAGTGAGTTAATAATTAAGGGACAAAAAACTGTGAAAAGCATGAATTTAGGTGTCAAACTGCGCTCAGCTATCGATGAATTAAGTCTTTAAAAAGGTACTCTTATTTCATAAAAGGGAATAATCATTAACACAAATAGTATGCTTGGATGCATAATGAGAAAAATAAATGGAGATACTCTTGTGAAAATTATTTTTAGAGATCAATGATTTTTATGAATTTCACAGCCTCAATGTAAGAATCATACTTGAGAAACTTACATATGATTTTTAGGAAATATTTATATTGATTAAACCAAAATATCATTATCTTTAGAATAATTACAATCCTTTAATGATTTTTCTCTCTCTCTGTATATATATGTTAATGAAGTGTATCAATGCAGCTTTATAAACATGATTTGTACAATACCTAATTCTTCCTCCATTGTGGAACCTTTATTTTGTGAACCAGAAACTCCCAAGACTCTGTTGAACAATATAGAAAAGGCACTGCCCCAGACACCTACAATAAAGCAAAATCAGAGGATAACTTAGGATGCACCAGGACTTAAAAACAGTCAAAAGAAAACTACCAGTGATAGTTTTTGATCACTCACCCATTAAGAAATGCAAGGGGTTTTCTTCATATTTCTTCACAACTGTTCCCATAAAAAATTTGCTTCCAAATAAGTCAGGAGCCATAAAAGTACCATATTTAGCCATGCCGATCTCATATGGACTAAATTCAACCCAATCTGAAAGCATTTTAAAAATAAGTCAATCCAATAATAAGAAAATATTCTAGAGATGTACACAGTTAAAGATTACTTCAACAATGCCATGATTATTCTCATTCATTTATTTAAAATTTTAAAACAGAAACAACCAAATGCCAACTATGTATATTGCATTGTATAGGAGTTGATGGGGTAAAAGAGCTTATAGATGAATAAGTTGAGACAATACAAACAGACTTCATTTAATTTGCAAAAATTAAATACTATTTTCCATTCTAAAACTCAGACATCTTTTATCAAGTTCATCTTAATTCTTAAGAGTTGAAAACTAAAACTGCTGACTCAGCTGTATCATCCACGGACGAGAGAATTAAGCTCATTCTTTCTGACAACACAAGCAGTCTGTGAAAATGGAAGAAAAAATTTATTAAAATTTGCCTTTTCTTCATCTTCATTTAACTTTGCTTATTAACTATTTTTCTAAATCTCAAGATTACACTGCAAAGTTTTTAATACCTCATATTTGAAGCATCCTAATGTGATGGTCATATAATATATTGCCTAAGAGCAGAGGCTCTACAGCCAGACATCCTGAGTTCAAATCTCATTCTGTCACTTACTAACTGTGCAACTTTGGGTAAATTGCTTGCCTTTTTTGTGTCTTAGTTCCGTAATTTGTAAAATGTGAATATGAAAGGTAGGTGACTTGTAAGGTTGTTCTGAGGATCCAATGGTCAGCTGTGGGAATGGATGAGAGTATTCTAATTGTAATAATTATTAGAATCTTAAGGTATCCCAAAAGAATCCCTGGTTTCTGAATCCCATTTTCCACACTTGTCTTCTTAGTAAATAGTACCAACACTCTCTCTCGTCTTTCTTCTTAGTAAAGGGTACCAACATTCATTCATTTTTTCAGGCAAAAAAGATTTTAGGATTATCCTTGATGATTCTTTTTCTCCTCACATCTCATATCTAAAAAATCAAGGGCTGTAGGCATTACCACCACATATACTCAGAGCCCAGTAACCTACCCACTTGTCTACCATGATCACACTAGTACAGGCACCCTTACTATGTCCCTTGGATTTCTAAAAGTCTCTTAAATGCCTCTACTCTACTCTACCCCCTAACCCCAACATCGTACTTTTTGATATGCCGTAGCCAGAACGAATTTTTCAAACTAAAAATGAGAGTACATAAAAGCCAGCTGAAAGCTTTCCAATGGCTTCCAATTGCACTGAAAACAAGAACATAACCTACAAAGTTTCGTAACACCCTGGTTCCTGCTCCCTTTCTGACCATATCTAACAAATCCCCTGTAGGTTTTGTCTTCTTTATTCCATTTTAGCCTCAAAGAGCTTCTTAACTGTTCTTCAAACAGACCAACCTCGTTTTCACTTCAGCGCTTTTACACATACTAGTCCCTTCCGCAAGTGTAAAGCTTGTTCTTTCTTAAACTTCAGTTCAAGGTCTTTCTTAAGCTTCCTCTCTAAAGCAGTTCCATTGCCATCCAACCCTACCCCAACTCACTGCCTTCCATTCTCCCTCATTCATTTTTCTATTTATCCCTTTCTGAAATTATTACATGTCCATAATCTCTCATCCAACAACCCCAAATCCGAAAAATTTCAAAATCCACAAGCTTTTACTTTTCATGTGATGGTGAACCTGACCTGAATGCATTTAGCAGGGGAACTAGGCCTGAAACCTGTGGGTCTCTTAATATTCTTTATTCATCCCACTCAATGTGAATATTGATACATTCTACTGGAGAAACATTACTCTGTTTAATTGAGACTCCGATGGGGGAATTATATAATATGCAGTTTACATATCTAATTAAAGTCTAAAAAATTCTGGATTCCAAAACAGATCCACCCCCATACGTTTTGGAAAAGGAATTACAGATCTATTTTATTATCTACTCAATGGTAGATCAGAATATTCTAATTTCATGAAGAAAGTTATGAAATCACAGTGGTTATGTGAGAGTGTAATTAATTTCATATTAAAGCCAGAGGCACATATATCCTTCTTCTAAAGTGGTATGTTAGCAAGACATGACTAGCGAGACATGACATAGTAATGAACCAGAGGGTGTTAGATAAAGTTCTGTGTAACTACGAGTAAGTTCCTGTCAGTGAATTTCACAGCCCTATCTTGGTACTGAACATAACTTCCTGGTGCCTACTTTCCTAGCTATCCCTTCTTTATTAATGGTATGATCTGTGCACACAATAATTATAATCATTCGTAAGAACTAAGATTTTTCCCTCTGATCCTCACTGAAGATCTCAGCATGGTTGCGCTTGCTTATTTACTCCCCTGCAAACTGCAATCTCTCTCCTGAACCTCCATTTGCTCATTACCAAATTCCTGTTAGGCAATTATACTCCGATGTGCTGTCATCATATCCCACTGCTAGCCTAGAAAGAAACTCATCACCTATTCTCCCAGTCTAGCTTATCTCTTTCTGTAAACCACATGATTATATTTCATAAAAGTTTTCTTACTGGAAACACCTTTTATCTTCTCATGTTAAATCCATCATCACATCCCACCAATAATTTTTAAAATATTTCACATCCATTCATTCCTTATCAAAATCACCTTAGTTCTAGGACCTTGTCAGCAAAAATACAGAGATATGTTTGCTTCCAGTTTTTTTTCTCCTTCCAATCTACACATATAATGCCAATTTTTTTCAAAAACACCACTTAAATAATTTTAGTGCCTGTCCAAAAGCATTAAATATTTTCTATTATCATCAAAAGTAAGTAAAAATATTTTTGTCTGGAATTCAAATCTTTCTGTAATTCAGCACTAAATGTTTCCTGTAATATATCACCTACTCTTTGCCAGTGTATTCCTGAATCTGAGACTAACTTTTCTTTGCTATTCCCCAAAGCATACCTTCGGTTTCATTTCTAAGCATTTTCTCATATTGTTTACACACAAAGCTGCCCTTTCATCTCCCTTAGATAGATCCTTCCTATTTCAACTTGAACCGTGTTCCATCTCTGCCATGAAGTCTTTATTGCTATACTAAATTTCTGTACAGACATGGCTCCAACCTTTTTTTATTCTTAAATAACTCTAGCTCAAACTACTTGAACACTCATGACACACATCTCTGGAAGACCTATCTGGGTATAACAGCCACATAACTGATATTTAATGGATTTGTCCCATTATTTTAGAAGACACAGCTGGAACCTCCTTCTCACAGAAGTTTAACGATGGAAGGTTAATAGGTGCATCTTCCATTTCAGTACAATATCATAGCTAAGAAGATGATGACGCAAAGATACCAACTAAATACAAAACAGCTTTTTATCACTCTAGATGAATCTAAAACTTTCTGTTTCTGAAACATTATCTATTCTTTAATTATTTTGGTCAGATTTTCACCTGAGAACTAAAAGTTCAGAATAAAAAGGGGCCACTGTGGTGAAAGGGTAGTTCAGTGGTAGAATTCTCGCCCACATGAGGGAGACCCAGGTTCAATTCCCAGCCCATGCACTTCTCAAGCAAACAAACAAATGAAAAAAACAAAGAAACAGAGGGTGCACGAGTAATTCAGTGATTAGAATGCCCGCCTTTCATGCGGGAAACCCAGGTTCAATTTCCAGACCATGCACACACAAAAAAATTCAACAAAATGGTGCTGCAATAAGGGGATAGTCACACGGAAAAAGAATAAAATGTGACCCCCTGCCAAACAGCATACAATAAAAAGGGGGGGGGGCATATGAAAGTGCCATTTTTTAACAATAAGGACAATAAAGATCAGAGAGATTAAATGACTTTCTCAAGCTATTCCTGCTAAGACAACAAGGCTTTCAAATTAGAATCCAGTGCTTTTTTGACTATATCATGTTTCCAAGGTGGAGGATGATTTACGTGGTCATGTTTATATTTAATTTGCATGCAAATGACATTTATCAGCCAATTTCAAAAGGAAATTTATGAATCCACCAGAGAATATCTATGGAAATAAAAAATACATATCATGGCACCTATATAAAAAAGCTTTAGCTCTCCCCTCCAAATTCCTTTACAGTCAAGCTAATTCCATTTGATTGCTGACCATGATGTCAGACACTGTTAGAGCACCCAATGAAATGATAAATGGCAGAAGTATTACCTCTGATATTAAATAAGCAAGAGAGCAGAGGAATTTTGTTTACTAGCTACCACAAGTACAGACCAGTACTTTTTAGAAAACTTAGAATGTTGATATGAATGATAAATATTCATCTCATCACCCAATTTATGAAAACATAGCCAGCAAGCAAAAGAATATACTTTGCTTTAAAGTACTAGGTGTAATATTTCATTAAAAGTCATTGAAAAAACTCTAATTAAAGTTGAATAATTGATTATATTCATTATTTTTTATTTTATCATTGTTTTACTTCATCAGCCAAAATAAAGATAAACTAGTTACTAGTTTCATGGAATATTCTCTATAACCACAAAAATTATCCAGCCTTACCTTGCAGAAAATGTATTAAAATAAGCAACTGAATTTGCTTTTGATGTTGCTCAGAAGAAAATCACTGGAAACAGAAGATTGGAGGTTCAAGGTAATATTCTGAAAGGTGGAAAGAACTTACCTGCAAACATTAGCTCTGAAACATCAGGTTTGACATGGAGACAAGTGAAAAGAGGTAAAGGGCATTGTGCAGTATTAACTTTTTCCTTCAAACTACTCAAGGTAATGTTCATTCTCTGTCCACAGAAGAAAGAAAGAAATAGTTTTAAATATACAAGCAGATACAGATAGAAATTTATTTAAAATAGTAATTCCATTTGGGAGTTTGCTAACACAATATTTATATTTTAAAATAAGTCATACTTGCTTCTAGAAATCTCCCAGTCATAAATAAACAACAAAAGTAAGCACTATGGAAGTAATTATCTGCATTCTAAAAAGAAACATAACTCTACGGACTATGTCCACATTTGAACTGGAAAACAATTTGGCAACTACAGAATTCGTCAAGAATTCAGCTCCAGAACTCCCAGACACAGACAGACTCTTCTCTATCTCCCCTGCTTTATCTTCAGATGAAATGCCACACTCTAGTCATGTGTTCAGTCTGTCCATGTGATCTACTTCTTTTCTGACTCTCTCCATGCAACTTCACCTTAAGGATAATAGTTGTATCACGTCCTCATCTAAAAGAAAAATCCCATTTTTGGGGGCAACAGGCAGCAAAGGATTAAAATGTGTATTTTTTCCAAAGACAAAGAAAAATGAAAGTATTGCTCCATATATCAAAACTAATGCATATTCTAATGAATTAATAAGCACTTGCTTGACATGTAGAAAGCAGTTATAAAGTCTGGGACAAAGAATGTGCTGAGTACACACTGTTAAAAGAATAATTGTGTTAAGTGACTTTAATAAAATGCATCATCTTTTCTTTTCCTTAAAACCTTATGATATAGATTGTCTACTTCTAGTAAAAGAATTATAGATTTGACTATAGCTTACATTATGAATTAGTGTTTCTCCTATTAACATCCCAAAGATATCAGTAAAGGTGACAGGTTGCCCAGAACTCTTCTTCTTCCATAAAGACTCAACATATCTTTTAACCCTTTGTGGTGTAAGAAGTAAAAGAGGGTTGTGGCTAACATTTTTCATTAGCTCTTCATTAATCTCTTCTGGCCCTTTGTCTGGAAAATCAGGGTGAGAATATAAGGTAGACATGTACCTGTAAGAAAATAAAACATAGTAAAGATGAGGGACATTACTCTAATAGTCTTCAAAGAAAGTAGGCATGCTCTGCCATAAGAAAAATAAAGAATGGTAGAAATATTGGGGTAATATAACTATCTGATTAGAGATATCAATGCATTTGAGGAAAGAATTGTATCAACCAGACAGAAATTGTTCTACAATGAAAGCAAAGTAAAGGAGGAGTCTCAGAGGAGGCAGTGGACATCCACAGACTTTGCCAGGCCTCCTTCTTACTGTCTAGTTTGCCAAGAGTGTGTATTCCCGTCAGACTATCAGCACCTCATGGCACAACACGTTTGAGTCATGCAATCGAATCGACTTGTCTTGATGTAATATTTGTCTTAATGCAATTATCAAGCAATCTGATAATGTGACTTTCCATGATGATTATCTTAAGGTAGAAAATGTGCTGTCAAATTATAGTGAATGCCTAATCCTCCTGAAAAGTGTTTTGTTTTCATTATAAGTTGATGAACTAACATTCTGGTTTTAATCACCCTTTTGATTTGAAGTTAGTGCTATACAGAATCCTAAGCCTTACCAAAACAGGACTTTGAGTTTCTAAGCATACAAATCTAAAGGCCAAATCTGGAGAGGAGCAAGGTCTTTAAAGTACATGTTTCTGTTATGGACTGAATCATACCACCCCACAAAGACATATTCAAGTTCTAAATTCCGGTTCTGTGGACATGAACCTATTTGTAACAAGATCTTGAAAGGTGTTATTATTAATTAAGGTATGGACTCAATTGTTAATAGGATTTTTAAAGATCCTATTTAGAGGAGGCCAAATAGAATCAGGGTGGGACTCATCCATACGGCTAAAGTCCTTTCAAGGAGAGGAACTCTAGACAGAGACATATACAGTACAAGCCAGAAGGAAGAGACATGTAATGAAGATATAGAGGCAAGCCAAGGAAACTCAAGATTTGCAGAGAGCCTGTACTAGAATGCTGGAAGTAAACATGGTGTGTTGAGACCATGATTATGGACTTGTGTCCTCCAAAGCTTTGAGAAATTATGTTCCCACTGTTTCAACTGACCCCTGTAGTATTTGTCATACCTGCCCTGGCAAACTAAGACAACTGGAGTCTTGATAAACAGATGAAAGTTTGATATGTGAGTAGTAGAATGCAGAAGAAGACAGCCAGGACTATGATGGAAGCAGAGATTAAGTTTTGTATCGCTAGCAAAGCCACCACCAGAGCACTACAGACTTTGGACAAAGAATGATCCTTCTGACACCCTGTTTTGGACTTGCAGCCTCCAAAACCGTGATACAATAAGTTTCTATTGCTAAAGTCAGTAAGTCCGTGGTATGTTATAGCAGCCCCGGCAAACCAAGATTGCGTCCTTGTGAAGCTTCTCAGCACCAGCCATTTGGCCACACCTGGCTCTACTGGAAATTATCATGTACTTTGTTATTTAATATTTAAACAATAAATATTCAGTTAACTCCCTCCTTCCTATGAAGGAATCATGAAATAAAAAATGATTTCACAAGTAATTACCACAGAGGTGTAGTAGCAGTTACAAAGAAGGGAAACTTCTGTCCTACATAAAGTTCTCTTTGGGGAATCACAGAAAACTTCCTGGGTGGTCTAGGGCTTCTCCAGATATTTCCATATTACCACATCTGTGCCAAACAATGACCACAAAGAGAAAACTATAAAACTTACACAACACAGAAGTGTAATTTGTTTTTCCAAGTCATTCTGAATTCCTTCCTTTGAACTTTTTAACTTCTTATCTATATTTTTCAAATGTTCACATGAGTCATTTGGACCACCATTTCTTCTATCTCAGGAAGTGTCTCTTCTCTCCATTAACATTTTCACCTGTGCTCCTAGTCTTGTCCTGCCCATCTCTGCCTGAATCTTTTTCTACTCATGATTCTTCTATTTGTTTAACTTTCCTATATCCTTCTACACTATTTTCTTCACCTCAGACTTCTACAAAAATGTTCGTCTTTAAACTCTGAAAACAAATAAAAACCCAACCCTGGGATCATACAATGAATACAATGAATCTGTCTCATTGCTTATTTTTCAAACCATATTGCTTGAAATAATAGATGACTCTTACTAGGTTCACTTTTCCATCTTTCTCATCATCACTTCCATTCATCACTTCCATTCAGTTATTATTCTCTGCAATTTCTTTAGAAGAAGTGCACTTTATTTATATTATCTAGTTTTTGTTGCTAAAATCACTAAAGATTTGTCTTAGTTTCCCAGCTGCTAAAACAAACACTATACAGTGGGCTGGCTTAAACAATAGGAATGAATTGGCTCAGAGTTCTGAGGCTAGGAGAAGTCCAGTTTTGAAGCATTATCAAGGCATTACTTCCTCCCTAAAGACAGTGGCATTCCGGGGCTTGCTGCCAGATATCCTTGGTCCTTGGCTTTTCTTTTTCACCTGTTGGTGTGCATAGTGGTATTTTATCCTTTCTCCTCCAAGTTCCATTGACTTTCTGCTTTTTTGCATGTTTTTTTCTACATATACCTGAATTTCATTCTTGTTTATAAAACCCCAGTAATCTGGATTAAAGCCCAGCCTGACTCAGTTGGACCACACCTTAATTTATGTAACAGCATCAAAAATTCCTATTTACATTGGTCTACACCCACTAGAATGTGAACTGAGACCAAGAACATGTCCAAACTGGGAAACACAACTCAATATACCACAGATCTCCAAACCCAGTCCTAAACCAAATGTTTCTGCTGATTTTTAACTCTATTGAATTTCAGCCACCAACTAGTTACTTGAACACTCTTCACTCTTGACGTCTGGGACTCAGTTTTACTTGGTTCTCTTCTTTGATGGCCTCTCTCAGTTGTTGCGTCCCTCCACCCCCTTTGTCTGTCTATTAAGATTTGGTATGTTCTCGGGTTTCATGAATTAAATTACTGGTAGTAATAGTTGAAGTGATAAAAACTGTTGAAATTTCAGTGGAGAACATGTAGACACAAGAGAATGAAAGGGAGGCTCTGGAGGAAAGCACTAGAGAAAATTGGTGGAAGTAGTAAAGGAAGTATAAAGGAGAGAACAACGAGAGAGGTTGTATAAAACCAAAAGAGCATGATAGGAAGGATTGAAAAGAGGGGCAAGTTAACTATGTGTAATGTTTCAACCTTTAACTCTTCCCAATCCCCCCCACCCTCCACAGAAGTCAAGGAGAATGAGAACTTCAAAAAGATACTGTTCTATTTGGAAATCAGGTGGTCTCTGGCTGAAAATCTATTTTAATGATTTAAAGAGTGAGTGTCCTTTAAGGAAATGGCCTTTGAGGAAGTTAGGGACTGATGGTCAGGGCAGAAGTTTTATGCATATTTAAAACATATGTACACATTTAAATGGTTGGCCTGTAACATTTAAAATGATCTTATTTACACTTCACAGGACTTGTTTTGAGAATCCTGACTGAAGAATGTAATATATTGGGCAAAATCTGTAACTAAAGCAATGACTGAAGCTCTAATTAAGCTTCACAACTATTCCCACAAATTAGCACTCAGGGTCTAGTCTTCTTTTATTTGATAAGTTACAAAAGTTAGATTCTTATAGTGTATTAGTCAGCAATGGACCAGAGGGATCTAACAAACACTGAGCACAGAGAAAGAAACCACCCAAAGAATAATCACAAAGTGATTGAGGAAGTGAATTGCAAGGGTCCAAGTTTTTCTATCACATTACTCATTAAACAGGCAGGTGCCTGCTCTTTCCTTTGAAGGAAAAGAATAATGAAGGACTACACCCTTCTTTCAGAAGAGATCAATCATTTTGAGGGTACATGCAAAGAAGGTGGCAACCATGGCTCTAGGTTTTTGTTTATTAACTGAAGAATCTGGTTCCAAAATATTCAAAAAATATAGATTCTTTAATGTGAAACTCTATATAAAATATTCAGCTGTCTGAGAGATGGTTGTAGTTTAAATAAAAGAATCTTAGAATGGGAATCCCAAAGCCTCGGCTTGAATACCGGCTCTTCCAGTGATCTGGTCAAATCACTTGACTTCTGAATCAAATTATTTTGGCTAAAAAAAGAAGAAACTCATATCCATCTCACAGTAAAATTTGGCACAGAAACTAAAATGCTAGACTACCTATTATGATAGAGGAGCCTAGCTACGTGGCTAGAAAGGTCTTTTAATGAAAGTTAGATTTTTTTGATAAGGGATATTCTTATTTGAGATAGCTAAGCCATGTCAGGTAGGCAAACATAAAAGTGCATGATCTCTTCTTTTGAAAACGTTTCCTAAAAACACTTGTGGAAAATCAAATCCACAGAGTACAAATAGTGTACACACAGATAGATATTTTTAACTACATCTAAATTTAACTGAGCTAAAACATACTTTAAAGATTAACTTCATATTTAGTTACATACAAATCAGTGTACCTAATTAGGACCTTTCTGCACTCAAAAGTTATTTTTATTCTTCCATCACTAAGGTATCTTGCATTTTAGTCTATTTGCCCTAAAGAAGAAAATGAATACCTAGTGAATCATGTAGACTTAGACATGCTTGCTGAAAGACTGCAAATCACCAAATTATAGGAAGATTAAATTAATTATGGGTGGAGTATGTTATGTAAGTATTCCACTTCTTATGATACTGTATTTATCTGGAATTATTTCAATTGATCTATTTTTATTGTAGGTTTTAATTAGATTTTCAGTTACAAGCAAGTTTAAATGGAGTAAATTAATGGCAAGAGTCATTATCAGGTACGGATTTGCCTTAAAAAAACATTTTTAAGAAATAGATTGTTGTATTAAGCTGGAACATCAGTAGATGGAAAGAAATGGTCAATTTTCAAAATGCCCTTTCTTTTCTAATGTTTGAGTTAGATAAATCCTTAACATTCAAAATAATAAAACCAAGAATAAAAATGCACACTAACCACGTGGAGCCAGAAAGACCAGCAATATAGGTGGCACAATCCAAAATTCCTGATTCATACAGCGCCTTCATCACACCAGAGAATCCCACCATGGCTCGAAAGCCCCCACCTGAACCCAATATGGCCACCACCGGCACCTGGAATGATCAAACAAAGAGATCACATGCAAAGTAAAAAATCGTAATATATATTTCAAAATACATGCAATTATTCAAACCATAAAAAAACACAATCACCTAAACAAAATCTATAAGATGTATTTATTTATTCTTCAATTTATTCAACAAGTTTGATTAAGTGGCCTCTGTGTACCAAGTGACCTCTGAGTGTCATAATGGATAAATCTGGAGAATAGGTTTATTTAAGTGAGGTGGAAATATAATAACTATGACAACAAGTAACAATATCTAAAGATGACATTCATTGAGCACTTAAATTTGGTAGGAACTGTTCTTAGAATTTTACAGACACTGCCTCATTTAATCTTCACAAAATCCTTATGATCTTCTCAGCTTACATTGAAGAAACTGAGATTCTTGGATACTCAGACTTCGGAACCTTGTCCAGGGTTATACAACCAATAAGTAGTGGATCAAGGAGTCAAACCCCCAGGGGTTTAACTCCTGAATTCAGACTTGTATTGGTCTGCCTTATTACGCTAAAGTGCAACGGGCCAGGAGTAAGTGTGATGCACACAAGTTGGTGGTCAATTCTAACCGGAGGAATCAGAGGAGTGACGAAGGCTTTGCAAAAAGATTCTTCCTAAAGAGCTGAGTTTTGTTGGTTTGTATGCTTTTGTTCATTTGTTTTAAAGGTACAGGGTTTTCATTTTGGATGATGGAAAGGTTTTGGCAGTGGATGTGGTTATGGCAGTGTAACATCATGGATATAATTAATAGCACTGAATGACATACAAATGTAGTCAAAAGGGGTTCGCATACACTTCACTCAAACAAAAATCTGAAAAAAAAATATTTGCAGAACCGCACAACACAGAGAACCCCACATTAAACTATGGACTACACTGACTAGCAAATCACAAAAACGTTCTTTTACCAACTGTAACAAATGTACCACACCAATATAAGGTGTTAATAATAAGGGTGGTATATGAGGAGAACCTGTATTATATGCATGATTGTTCCATTAAGCCATAACTTCTCTAACAAAAATAAAACTTATTATAGGACATATATTTTGTGGACTGCTTTTTAAAATTTGTGTCAGCTTGCCGGAGAAGTCAGAGGGGAATTGCTGATGGGAATATAAAATGGTGCAGCCACTATGGAGGAGAAACCTGAGCTTGATTTAAAGATGGATAGATATTGTACAGGGAAGAAAGTTGTTCGGGCACTGAAAGCAGGATGAGTCAGCAGAGCTTTTGCAGGGAAAGAGAAAAGATAAGCAGGCTGAGCATGATTGAAACATGGAAGTGTTTGTTTGTTCATTTGGGGCTGGAGAGGTAATTATATTCTTTGAGATTCCTGACCATTATTACCTAAGAGAGCTAGATATTTTTCTATACCCTAGCATAGCAGTTCTCAAAACATGTATGGCTTTTGGGGTGGGGTGGAGAGGAACAAGTTTAAAACTACTTTCATAATAGCAGGAGGATGTTATTCACCTTTCTCACTCTCATTTTCTCATGTGTTTGTACAAGGGCATTTTCCTGAGAAAACATGATCTGTGATGTTACAACACACTTGATGCAGAAGCAGATAGAAGAATCTAACCTACTCCTGTTAAATCAGACGATAAAGGTGCTTGTAAAAATGGAAAGCGATGCTACTCTTCTCACTGTTTTTTTTGCCTTGGGAAATATAGAAATTTAAGTAAAATCCTATTATATTAATATGAAATAGATTTATTATTATATTAACTAAATTTTAAAAACAAGTAAATAATTAAAATTTTTCCTCCATCCTGGTTTTTCATATGGTAAATATTGAGAGCTATAATCCATATAAAGAAAATATCTTTGGAGTATTTCAGTAATATTTAATAGTACAAAGGTGTTCTAACTAAAACTGGTAATAACTGCCCTAGCATATCAGGAATATGGTGTGTGAAATCCAGCATCTCCCAGGAAAATTCTGAACCTCTTGAGGGCAAGTTATTGGGGGAGGCAAGGAAGGGATTAGATAAAGAAGGGGAGACATGGAATGAAGTATCCACAGGACAGGCAGAGGCTACTGTGGACAGATAGTCAGCTTGCTGGAGTGAGAGGGCATATCTTGTTTGACATTGTTTTCCAATAACAACAATTATCAAGGAAGAAATAATAGATGGAAGACCAGCCAGCCAAGGATTAAAAGATACTGGAGCACAAATCAATCCAAAGCTTAGTAAAAATAAAGTGAACAAACAAATCCATGTGGGTGGAAAAGCAGAACCTCAGCTGGTGGAGAAGCTGTGATTAGAGTGCCAAAGACTTGTTGACAGACTGTATTTTCTATATTAGTTAAAAAGTCTAATTGTCAGAATAAACTTACAATTAGAAGTGGTCACAGATCATTTCAAGTACGTTTGAGTGTTCTATAACCTTCCTAATGTCAGCTTTTTCTTTTCTTCAGAGAGGTTAATGAGGCATAATATCCTCTCCTTCTTTCTGTCCCTAAAGCTAAGTTTTTGAGGAGAGAAATAGAATCAAAATACATGTACAAGTAGAACCATTAACACTTGGTCACCGAACCAATGTTAGGAGTGTGGTCACTACTAAGAGGAAGCAGTGAGGTCAGGCTACTAGGTTTTCCAGCTTTGGTCACTAGCAGATGCTGCTGCCCTTGTGCAGGTCAAGGATCCTAGGAAATGAGGTAAAGCTTAAGGGAAAATGCTACACTTGGTCTTAGAAATGCTGAACACACAGCATGAAGGTATTGTGTTCCAAGCACGTGGAAAACAATCTGTGAGTCATTATATGGAATCATTATTAATGGATCATTATTTTAGAACTGGAAGCACCCAAAAAACTATCTTATTATTAACAGTCATTGATGGAAAAGAAGTCTAGAGAGGTTCTTAAAGGTAGGGCAGTGAAGAGCAAGGCACCTTGGGCTAAATTCCTAATCCAAGACTCTTCTCTAATGCAAAGAGGTTTCAAAATCAAAAGACCTTAGGCATCAAATTGGATGCAGACATGAGAGACCTCACACATGAAAGTACTCTCTATCAGTTCATTGCAATGGAACAATTAAAATTGCTCCACCCTGTGTATATTCACACATAGATTTAAATTTTGTGAATAAAGTAAAATACATAAGTACTTTAAAAACTTGTCTGATGGGGCAATAGAAAGGTAAGTTAAGAAACTACAGTGGGTGATGAAATGGATTACAGAAGCACAACAGAGTATTAAATGCAACAGTAGTTTCAAGGAAGCCACACAAGAAGTTAGAACAAGGACAATGGATTTGAGTTAGGTCTTGAAAGAAGATTGGTTTTATATGCAGTGTAAGAATACTTCTGATAAAAATAATAATATAGCAAAAGTTTATTGTTATTTATGTACCAAGTATTAAGGCTAAGGTCAGACCAAGATAGACATAAACTGGCAGGGGCATGTGATTTTGGAACCAGAAGATCAGTCTTATTGTGGTGGAATATATTAAGGGGTTGGAAAACATAAGATAATGACTTTTTCCTACAGTTGAGACTGTAGGAAAAGGAAGTTTGTTTATATTTAAAAATCATATAGAGGATGGGCCACAGTGGCTAAGCAGGCAGAGTTTTCACCTGCCATGCCAAAGACCCAGGTTCGATTCCTGGTGCCTGCCCACGCAAAAAAAAAAAAAAAAAAAAAAAAAAATAGAGAGGTATTTAGGTCTGAGATACAGTTATTTGTCATGATTATATTATATTATTAAAAATAACATTAAGTTCAATACAAGTAGCTTATAATGCAATAAAACATAATATTAACGACAGATTACACTTCATCTCATTGGGTGCTAATGTTCAGAAGGAAGATTTAATAAGAGAACTTGGAAAACTGAACATATGACATTCTCTAAACACTTCTCCAGATGTCCTTCTTCATATGCCAATAACTGAACACGTACTTATAGATGTTTGTTATATGTTGTTAGAAATTTTCTGGACTTATAACTACCCACTGGACTAGAACTCATATGATACATAATCCACTGATTTTTCATCATTGCTTTAAAGTAATTCTTAAGGGTTTTCAGGCAAGACTTTTAACTCAGCTACTCAGGTTAATATCAGGTGAAAGAAAATGTCATACATTTGTAGATCAACATTCAATAATCAAATAAGTGATAATTAAAGATAAATACATCCATTTCTGGGTACAAATAAGTCCATTTTCACACATCAAATCACTTCGTTTTCACGACTCTATGAGATACGTATTATTATACACATTCTACATATAAAGGAACTGAGATGCAAAGAAAACAATTAAATATTTCTAGTGTCACAGAGCAATAAATCTGTGCCTGTGGATTCAAAATTTGGGTCTTTCAGATTCCAAAGCTATATATGTTCCACTCTACCTGTGAAACAAATATTCCCTGCTTTTCTCCAAACTAACTTTGTGCCCTGAGGCAAAGAAAAATTCTATTTAGGTTCACTTTACTCATATGTAAAATCATTGGGTAGAACTAAATAATCTTGAAGTTTTTTGCTATCAATAACATTCTAGATTCTATAAATAATATACAACATGCTATAAAATTACAAATTTTTACGAACTATAAAAAACGGAAATTAGACATAAAAAAAATCACTCTCATGACCATGTTTACACAATTTATCTCATTTAATCTCCCAACCCTTTAAAAGGAGGTCATTATTATTTCCAATTTTCAAATGAGGAGTCAGGCTCATATAATACCTTATCCACATACAAGCAGTTAAACAGTAGAACCAGAATTTGAACTGAGGTAAACCTGGAAACAAAATATATGTGCTTTCATCCTGAAGAATGCTCAGCAATAAAGGAGCCATCTTTATTTACAGAAACCACATGATGCTTCACCAAATTGTATCTTTGATTTTTGTATCACTCTAAAGAATATCAGAACACTTTACACACACAAAATGAAGGCTACATTTGGATGCCTTAATAGTCTGTCATTCTGAAATAATTTTCAAAGAAGTAACTAGGGAATTATAAAATACAGCTTTGAGTCTTGGCTTGAAATCTAAAAAAAAAAATCAAACAATTTAATGTTGTATACTGTAGATCATGGTTAGACATAATAGCACTAGTATTAATTGTGTAAAATTATTTCAATGTAAATATTTCTCATATTTTTTCAAATTATTCTGAATTTTCACTTACCAAAGACCCTGTGTTTTGTTTAAATTATTTTAATACATGGGCTTACAGATATTAATTTCCTCCCTTGGAAAATAAAATTATGCATTTCTCAAGGATAGTTTATGTTTTCACAAATTTCATGATCTTAAGGGTATATAGACAGACATCTCACCTTTTGGTATCACTCCACTCTTTAAAGGAGCGGAAGAATCTTTGTAACCACCCCAGTGTCTAGATGATGTCTTAAAAATCATGCTCAAAAACTATCAAAAATGCCAAGAGTAAATTTTTTCATTTAACAAACACTGTTCACTTAGGTAGACAAAGGCAATTCTCAATATATAACACTAATGATATTATAAAAAATTCATTTCCTAATAAGTATTTAATAAATTGAAAGAAAATATTTTACTTATAGTCATTTTTAAATGACTAGTTAGAATGATTAAACGATTTTTTGAATTCCTAAGAGAGTTTAAAATGTTATTGATTATTATGAAAGGGTATCATGAATGGTGAGTCCAATTTAATTTAGAAGTGTTAGAATTCCCTACACCAATTCTTCATTCGTAGCATATGTAAATGATCATAACCACTTGAACTGTCAAACGATTGTTTGCTTCAGCAATTATTGCTAAAAATTGTTTCGTCTCTTATCACTGACAAAATAAAGAAATGTATTATGGTAATTAAGATTGTGTTTTCATTTGGCCGTTGACCCTTTCAGCCCAAAGATTTGACTCACATGACACCCACTTGAATCATAAAACAAACCAACAATACCTGCAGCAAATCTAGCACCTATCAAGGTGAACCTTCCCCTTCTTTGCTTCTGGCACATTCCTACTTGTCTTCCTCTCCTTGATCCTGTTTGGCTAACAGCTCTATGCATTGCAGTAATTGCCTGCTTTGGGCTCCCAAGCATCAGGCAACCCTACTGACTGCCCTCTGGCCCTCTTACACTGCTTCCTTCCTGGTTCCTGCCTCTGTTTTATTCTTCCGGTGTTCATATCTAGGTACTTCCTCAGACGAGAAAAATCTGGCCTGCCTCTTGAGTTCTGAAACCCGACCTTTGGAAGCCCACAGATGCCCAGTTCAACTGCCTGGGAACCATGAATGGGGATTCAGGGCTGTCTGCCCTACAATGTTACCTCTCTAAAAGGGGAACAAGTTTGATAATCCAAAATAGTATTGTCAGAATCCTCAAATGGGAGAAAGAATATTGTGCTGGTCTGAAAGTTTCATGTACCCCAGAAAAGCCATGTTTTAATCCTGATTCAATCTTGTGAGGGCACCCTTTTTCTCGTCCTAATCCAGTATTGTAGCGTGAAACTATTGATTAAATTACCACTACAGAGATGTGGTGTGCCCAATTGTGGGTGTAATCTTTGATTAGATGGACCGTGACTCCACCCACTCCAAGCAGATCTTGATTAGTTTTCTGGAATCCTTTAAAAGAGGAAACATTTTGGAGAAAGTCAGAAATGACAGAAGGGACAGAACTGACAGAAGCCTCAGAGCCAACAGAAAGAGCAGATGTAGACGCTTGGAGAACAGTTGCTTCAGAGAACAGAAACATGGTTGTTGAGAGATACTTGGAGCCCAGCAGACATCACCATGAGATGTTAAGCAAGCCAGAACCTGGAGAGAGCCAAGGGAAGCCAAGAGATGAAAGACGGCCCAGAGAAGCAAAGTGAGAAACCCCCACAGGAACAGAGGCCAAAAGCAATGGAGCCCAGGAGCAAGGGACTAGCAGATGCCAGCCACGTGACTTCCCAGCTGACAGAGGTGTTTCTGACCCATCAGCCCTTCTTGAGTAAAGGTAACCTCTCATTGGTGCCTTCATTTGGACGTTTCACTTCATTAAAACTGTAAACTTTAACTTATTAAATTCCCCCTTTTTAAAAGCCATTCCAGTTCTGGTATATTGCATCCAGGCAGCTTATAAACCAACATAAATTTGAAGGAAAGAGTATAAACAAAGAAATTATCACTATTGTTGACAACTTAAGCTTGATTGCTATTACCTCTTTCAGAAGCTGTTTTTCTTTCCCTTGCCCCATTGAATGGCTCTTTTTCCCTTGTTTTTCACTTAACTTATATGACAAACTTAAATATAAAATAGCATTCAAAGTATATATTATTAAAGGTCCACTTTAAACTTTATTTTCATTTAAAGCTATTTGTTTGTTTAGACCGAAGAGTAATCCTCACAGTCTGCCTTGAGAGAAGAATTTTGTCTTTTAATCCCTGATGAAGGATGGAGTAAATTTTCTCTTCTCTTATTTTCCCACTACTTTAATTCCAGGTTTCAGTCCAGCAACCAACTTTGCTGGGTTGCGGTCATTTAGAAAGGGACACAGAGACTGTAAAGTAGCATTATACTTCATGGAGGAAACGACAGTCCAGAAACTTTATCTCACCAAAAGCTATTTTAGAACAAGAAAATTTAAGAACGACTTCTGAAAAATCAAAATGTGCCCAAAAAATCTCTATGCACAAAGTCTTACATAGTTTGCTCCTAGGCAAGATATTAGGCTTCATTCATGGAGAAATGTTAGAGATACTGTTCTAACAGCATGCTTCATTATGAGATTTGAATTTCTGAGAAGAAAGTTATAGTAGAAAAAGGTGGTTTGGAGGAATCATTCAAGTGGACATATGGAACATGGAGAAAGGGCAGTTAATAGTAGTGGAGGATGAGATGGCTTGAACCTGTATGTATCCCAGAAAAGATCATGTTCTTTTAATCGATTCCTGCAGATGGAGACCTATTATGGGTGGGACCTTTGATTAGATTATTTCAGTTGAGGGGTATCCCAGGATGGGTCTTAATTCCTCTTAATAGAGTGCTTTATAAGAGGATAAAACACAGAAAACAGTTCCAGTCAGTCTAACGAGCAAGCCACTGAACCCGAAGCTGAAAGCAATGAAACCTAGGAGAGTAGGATCAGCAGACATTACCGTATGCCTGGCTATCTGACAGAGGAGCCCAAACTTACTAGTAGTCAGTCTTCAGGGAGAAAGCATTGTCTATTGATGCCTAGAGTTTGACATTTTTATAGCCTAAGAACTGTAAATGTATAAGTTAATAAATCCCCATTGTAAAAGCCAATCCTTTTTTGGTATACTGTATTTTATCAGCTCTAGCAGGCTAAAATAGAGGGTTTAAAAGTCCACAAATCAATGCAGCTTGGGGATGAGAAATTACATGTTTTAGATAGTCTTCCATCCAATGGTTAAAATCAATAATTAAAAAAAAAAAGTTTTGATGCTTAGTATAATGAACAACTGATCTTTCTGAATACAAAGTGAAGACCAAAACGGAGTAAGGGAAGTGGGGGCAGAAGAGACTTTTGGTCAAAGATTAATATAAAAATGGAAAAACATCATTTTTATTATGGGAATGGGTGGTGCTGAATATATCTCAGCTGATCGTTTTTGCCAATACAAAGAATTCTGGACCAAAATCAAAAACAATAACAACAAACACCTTTAATTCCAGGAATTACTTCCAGGCAAATGAGTTTAATATTTTTAAAAGATATCCCAGAAAGAAGATAAAATTACCTCATTCCCATCTGTTGCAGGAAAGTCAATTTACTGACATTGGTGTGAATATTAAGCCAAATTTCATTTTCCCAGGAAGACCTACTACTTTTTCCACAAAAGGAGGAAAGCCTATTGGTTGTGCAACTTGCAGCAGCAACTTGCCTTATGGAAAGAAGAACTTAAAAACAAAATCCAACTGGACATCTGCATCAATATGCCCCAAATATATTTATAATCCAACAGTCAAAATTGGCGTCGTCTCTTCTTCCAAACTCTCTTCAACCTGTATTCTACTCTAGCAAGATAATACTAATCTTCTTCTGTTTTAAGACTCTGATCTTTCTCTCTGACCAACGCATCCTGTGGATGCAATGTCACTCCATTGCCTAAATTTGTGCCCTAAATCATGCCTTGGTCTAGAAAATCCTTCTCTGAACTCATCCAGCACCACATACGCTGAGGATTTACCCTATGCCATGAGCTAGGCTAGGTGCTGGGAATACAAAGGTGAATAAGGCAAATGTTTTTACCTTGTTTCAGTTTGCTAAAGTTGCTGGAATGCTATATATAAGAAATGAGTTGGCTTTTTCAAATGGGGATATATTAGTTTGCAAATTTACAGTTCTAAGGCCATGAAAATGTCCAAATTAAGGCATCAAGAGGAAGATGCCTTCTCTGAGGAAAGGCTGCTAGCATCTGGGGTTTTTCCTGTCACATGGGAAAGCAGATGGCTATGGCTGTTGGTCCTTCTCTCCTGGGTTCTGGCTTCAAAGGTTTTCTCTCTCAGCTCCTGTACAGCCTTGCTTGGTTCTCCCAGGCTGTTTTGTTTGAAGCTGCCTGGGATTTTACTGTCTTTTATCTTCTTCACATAGGACTCCAGTGAAGGATTAAGCCCCACCTTGAATGAGCTGTGTCACATCTCAATTGAAATAGTCCAACCAAAACGTCCCACCCACAGTAGGTCTGCCCCCACAAGAATGAATTAAAAGAACATGTTTCTTTTAATCTGAGACACATGACAGATTCAAAACAGCACATTCTTCATGAAACTTACATTCTACCGAAGAAAACAAACCTTGAGTAAAAGTTTACATTCGTACTTTTCAATACAATTGTGCTAAATGCTGAAAAAATTAAATGCATATATGTGCCATGAGAGGATGTAACTTAAGAGGGAGTCGATGAAGGAAGGAGTTTTAGGAGTGACCTTTGAATTGAGTAAAGAAGGTAAGTGCATTAAATGAAAAGGAAGTGATATGGAGAGAGGGATGGTACAGGAGAGACATAGCGCACTTAGAGGACACAATGTAAAGAGATCCAACTGGGAAAGAGTTCAGAAAGAATGATAGCTCAATATCAATAGAGAGAGATTAACAGATCCAGAGAGGACAGGTAGATAGATAGATAGATAGATGAAAGGAATAAAAGATAATTAATAGATAGCCAAAAATTGGATTATAAAATGCAAGCTTTTAAAAAATAAATACCATTACATTTACTGCAATTTGAGGAAATAAAAAGAAGGTGAAGTATATAGCTTAAGAAATGTGCATTCAATATTTATTTACACGTGAAAAAAGATTTTCATTTTAAGACCTCCCTATAATTGGTATTCTAAAAAACATTAAAATACAGAGGCCATTATTTTAAATATTTGTTTCAATTTTATATGAGATGTTATAACTCCCAGCTATGAAAAATGAAGAACTTGCAAAATATCCTTTTATCTCCTCTATCTACATCTATGTACATTTGTTAACTACACTATCATTATCAAGATGCATAATATATTTCCTGTCTTGTATTGATAATTTTCAGTTGTTTAGTCTAATTCTATAATAAAATTAATTCAATGACCTCATTTATACCTGAGACTAAACTTTATTTATGAAATAAAACTCTTCTTTGTACATAAGTATGTTCCTTTAAAAAAACACATCTGATAAATATCACAAAATTAGCGCACCTTTCAGAATGACTTGGCTTAAAACCACTTACCTCAACTAAAAAAGCTGAAAAAATAATGCTCAGTCTCAATATTGCCATATTTGGGAGAATTTGTAGGGAAAGTATCCAAAGAAAATTATTATTAAATTGTCATATCACTTAATGAAAAATCTCCAAACTCACATCACGTGAAGAACACAAGCTTTCACTATTCTTTGGACCCAAGAGTTTCTTCATGTTCTCCTTTATGCATTCTTTTCTCTGTTGTCTGAAAGTCTTCTCTTGATCACATAGAGCCATACTAAATCTTAGGTCTGGGGATGAGCTGTTAGACAAACAAATAAAGTCATAAGCCAATGCCCCTAGTAGTCTTGTTTTACATCCATCCACTTCCCTCAAGTCCCCAGTACCTACACTGAAATATGCACCTCCACACCATATCCTATTTATGCACCTCCACACCATATCCTAGAAAGGGATTTAAACAGTAGTAGGAAATGATGGGTATCTTAAAGCAGCATGCTCCAAAGCACATGGGTAGGCTCCGGGGATCGAACCCAGGTCTCCAGCTCGGCAGATGAGAATTCTTGCCACTGAGCTACTGTCGCACCGCCCATTTCTTTATACTTTTATAACATATAGTTACACCTCTAAATAACATAGAAGGTCATTTTGCAGAGTTTACTTTTCTTTATAAATGGTATCAAACTGTATGCATTCTCATGAAATTATTATTTCCATTAAACATTTTGTTTTTTAAATTCACCTGTGTTTAAATAAATAGATCTAATTTGATCATTTTTACTACTGTGGAGTATTGACATTATACAAATAGACCACAATTTATTTATCTAGGAACATTGAGCTTGCTTCCAATTTATTTTACTTTTTTAATATATACAATATTGCTATAAGCATGCAGTGCATACTTAAAAAGTTTCCTTTAGTATATTCTCTTTAAAAAACATATCTGGGGTGCATGGGTAGTTCAGTGGTAGGATTCTTACTAGCCATGTGAGACACCTGGGTTCAACTCCTGATCCATGCAGCTCCCATCAAAAAAAAAGTTGTAAAAAAATTCCCTATGACATACATACCACATGTCTGCATCCGTGTGACTGTATATATAGACAAACAAATGTATATATATATGTAGGTAACCACAAAAAAGAGCATCTCATTTAATCATCATAATAACTATGCTTATAAAGTAAGTACTTTATTCTTATTTTACAAATGATTTAAAAAGTAATTAGAAATATTCAAGCTGTTCACATAAAGAGCAAGGGGTAGATTTTAAATCCAGAACTCATGCTCTTTATAATATACCATGCTGATTGTTGTCTTACATTAAGTTCAAAATGCGTGATTTACAAAAAAATCTATGAGGAGAACAATGAAAATAAATGTTTAGAAGGCATAAGTAAAATAATACCTAGAAGAAACTTCAAAAGTTGCTATTTCTTTTACATAATATCATCTTAACTATCTCAATGAAGACCATTTCCCACTAAAACAAATAACGTTACTTTCATAATCAATCAAATAACAAAAATATTTCTAATCTCATGCCAAATATATCACTTTCAAGGAAGAATCAACTTAATGCAAAATAATGTAACACAATAATTTCAACTGTCCTTTGATACTTGCTGGCATATATTAAGGGATTGTGATACTTTAGGCCAATAACTTGCTAAATCAAATCAACATGTTACAGAGATCAAAATAAAAAAGAAATGGCTACATTCATTGTCATACATTTGTACAGCATAAGCTATGAGAATGTTAAATTAATTTGCATGGTTCTTAGGTATAGTAATTTTGATAAAAGCAACTTCAACAAAAGGGGGAGTTCAAGGAGATGCAAAATGGTTGAGGGAGTGAAATCTATTAGACTCAACATTAGACCAGAAATCAGGTACTTTTCCTGGCAGTCCAGACTCCTCTAAAATTTACCACTGGAAAATAAATAAATGACTTTACAACATTTGGTTTTGGAAGCATCTTTTAAAGGGTAAGACACTCCAGAGAAACATTTGCAATTGTAGTCCTGCTAATTACAGTGAGTAAAATTAATCTCATTCTTCAGATTGTTCTATTTATAAAAAAATTAATATCATGGTTTTCTGTTTATGTTCACTTTCATGTTTCTGAAATCTGTTTGAATTCTCAATGGAAAATGGAATTAAATAACCATATTTATTTCTCTAGAAATAGATGCATGACAAGAGGGAGGGCTCTTCACAAAGCCCTCTCATTCTGCCATCTAGTATTTAACCACCAACCTGTTGGATAATTATGTTATCCAACATTATTATATTTGGATTATATTTATGTCTGTTTGTTTTTTTTTATTTTGTAGCTAAAAGATAAAATCAAAATAAATTTAATTCACTCATATATTCAACACTGTGGGGACTATTTTCTTTATAAGATGTATATTCATTAACAATTAAAATAAGTCAGTGGATCATTCGCAATGTTTTCCATTCAACTAAATAAATGCACTTACCAGACTTCAAGAGACATTTCCAGAATCATTTCAGTGACCTAAAAGAGACATAATAGTCAGATAAGATTATTAAAATGGGCGTTAGTTTTCTATAATGAAAATAAATGTTGAGTGTTCGATTATTCTTAACTCCCCCAAGAAGCTAAAATTAAAGGTAACGCAGCTCAGTGAAGACCCTAAATACCAGATATATTTCAATAAATATATTTTTGTTATTTTCAAAGATAACGTCTATTTAATAAATGATTTTAGCAAACATAAGTTCTGCCTCTGCACAGTTGTTTTTTTACCCTAATTAAATGAAGGTGTTCACCTCCACAATCATTATTCCAAAATTCCCTTTGCATGCTAAGTGCCTGAGATGAAAACATCCAAGATGGACATATTCCCTCAGGCCAGAAAATCAGGATGTAGCCCAGAGGTTAACGAAAACCTGGCTGAGAGTTCATGTGTGTCCATTTGTGAGAAGTACAGACAGATACAGTGAAAATGGGCCACCCATCCAAGGTGAGCTGCAGGGCTCAGCCCACAGCCAACTGTCTTCAGCTCAAGAAACATCTCCAAGCAAGATTTAAGATTCAGGTTTTTATATTTTCAACACTATGAAAACCAACCAAACGTATTAGAGGACCACATCCTGGTAATTGTACCATTTTGACCTAGCGGAGATGAAAGAGTAACTAATATCCACAGAGCAAAGGCATAGTGTTATTCTCGATCCATAAATCTGTTGTATAGAAAGACCTTCTCAACACTATCCTTGCCATTAGTTATGAATAGTGTAACTTTAGATTATGAGAGCCAAACGAGAAAAAGCTTTGAAAATTGCTGCATAATTGTAAGATGGCACAATTTTTTTATTATATCAAATTGCCATAGAACATAGAGAATACTCATTCACTAATTGCAAG
This sequence comes from Tamandua tetradactyla, assembly GCF_023851605.1. Classification (NCBI taxonomy): domain Eukaryota; kingdom Metazoa; phylum Chordata; class Mammalia; order Pilosa; family Myrmecophagidae; genus Tamandua; species Tamandua tetradactyla. Next base: position 42,167,548 of record NC_135330.1, on the reverse strand, counting down.
TAGAAGAGCACTAAGATATGCCTCTTGAAATTTGAACAGGATATTTATCTTCTTGGTTTTAGGAACTGGAAAATAAAAGCAAGGAGCTTTTCAAAAGATTGAAACAAGTTCATGAATGAGTCACAGTACAGAATTTTATGTGTAAGAAAAACATTGAAATCATCTGCAAAAATTTGTTTTTCCCATTAAACTACAAGCTCTGCCTTTTATAAGTTTCTATTAATAGTTTATTGCATAGTATTTGGCAGGCAACAGATGATCAATAAATATCTGCTGAATGATTGTGGTGGGGTAGATATCACACTTTTCCTCTCACAACACACCTCAGTGCTACTTGAGATAAAATCGTAGGCTGTTCTGACCCAGAAACCAGTTGCTATGCAGGCAATTCTATGAACCTGTGTTCATCAAAGCAGCATACAAGCATTATTTTTAAATTAATAAAATAATTAAGAATCTTAGGCGAAATGGAATTTTGTAGTTGAGTTAAAGTCAAAAGAGTGACTTCCAAACAACTAATGCCACCGCCATCCATAATATCAAAGAAAGCATGGCTCAGGACCACAGCTCAGCACATCTACTCACAATTTCAAATTGCAGTTATAGTCTGTCCATAAAAAAGGCTTGGAAAATATGTTACCTTGATATATTTAGAAATATTGGTTTTACTAGAGAAATTCTGGGATTACAGAACAACCATGCATAAGATATGATTCCCATATAAACCTATCATTAACTACTTGCATAGGGGTGGCGTATTTGTTACAATCGATGAAATCAGATTTTAACAGTACATTTTATGTACTATTAACTATAGTTCATAGCGTAACTTAGGGTTCACTGTATAATATAGTTTCACAAATTTTTTAAATTGTATTCTATTACCATATATACAACTCAACATTTCCCCTTTTAACCACATTCAGGTTTAATTACTTTTGCAATGTTGTGCTACCACTGACACCATCCATTATCAAAACATTTCATTGTTCCAAGTAGGAACTCTACATTTTAAGATTTAATTCCCTATTCTCTATCCCCACCCTGTGCCCAGGTAATCTGCATTCTAGATTCTGACTCCTTGAATTTGCCTATTCTAATTATTTCATATCAGTGATACTGATATTTAGAAAGAAAAAAAGACACCTGATATAGAGTAAATCAGCTTACTTTGGATATTTAGTGAGAAAAGCTAGACATGAGTGAAACATGGCCAATTTTTTCAAGAAATATACAAGAGCTACCATTAAAATGAGATGAGAATTAATGCTTCTATCTCTAGAGGAAAAAACCTCCATGGGTGAATGGAAATTAAAGGACATTACAATTCAATATGAAGTTTTATTAAGAAATGGGAGGATTCAAAGCCGGAATGGGCTTCCTCATACAGGGTAGTGCCTTATGACAAAAAGTGTTCATTAAAAAGCTGACTTTCCAATTGGCAGGTCCCAAATCAGTTTATTTATTCAAATATTCAATCGCCCTGAGAATAACTAAAAGGAAAATCAACTGTGCTGAATTGGTAGTCCTGTGTGTCTTTTCCACAAAACTGTCCCTTCTCTATCCATCAAAACATTTCTTGGTTAACATATTCATGATCCTACACAAACTAATAACTCTTCAGATAAAAGCAGAGGCAATAAAAGAGAAGACGTGGGATTTTTCTGCTCAGTACAACGTAATGCGTTGCTATGGTTCTTGTCACATGGATTGGGATTCCCACTTCCATATATTGCCTTAGTGAATCGCCTACAATAAGGAGGAAATTTTAAACTCCCCCATTTGAGGCATTATGTTCAGGCATGCCATGACTTCTGACATTCACAATCTTTCTGCACCTTTTACCTGGAACATATCATCCAGATAAAATAGTCAGAAAAATATGTACTTCCTGTGAGGTTTAAACCAAAACTATAAACTCCTTCCCACGTACTGTATAAAGCATCTCTGCATTACACACTTCCACACTGCTTACATTATCAAAGCCATTAGAAGGAAGGATGACCAAACCTCCCAGCTTTCCCCAACTCCATAATACTCAGAGACGAGTCAGAAAAAACTCCACCTCTTCTAGGATTATAAATGTAAGAAGCAGGTTGTCTTCATTGTACATTCTTATGGAAAACAAAAATCTCTTTGAATTCCACAGAGGAAACCAATTTTAGATGTTTACAACAAGAGACGTTCAGTGGGGAGAAAAACTAAAGGGAAGAAACTGTTTTTGAAGACATTTTAGAATTAAAGATAATTTTTAAAGTTCCTCATCTATTCACTTTTTTGAAAACTTTTCAGGGTCATTTAGAAAAAACAGAAAGTAAAGCAACAAGCAAAATGCTTGCCTTTAAGTAGGGACTCAAATTACTTATTACAAAAAGATGCTCAATTTTAAACTTGAATATCTATCCAATTACTAAAGAGCTTTTAAAATATGCCATGCCTTCTCTTATTAATATACTCCAATATTTACAACATTGATTTCCTAATGAAACATTATTTTGAATTCTGACCCTTCCTGATCCAATTTACTTTTTTTTCAAATGAAACAAACAGCCACTAATTACCATCTTTGACTCTAAAGAATTAGATAATATATTTCATTATCTAATAACGAATATATACCATATTCCAAAAGAGTTAGATAATGTTTTGTGTCTCAACTGCATTTGCCTGGCCTGTGCAAGAAAAGAAATAATACTGTATTTTAATATTTGAGTCATTTTAACTAAGAATCATGTTTTTTTTTAATGCTACAACTCTAGTTTTTGAAGCGGGAACAAGATACAGACCTGGCAAGTTTCTGGAAGAAATTCAATGCATAGCTGAAACTATAACTCCACCAACACAAGCTATGTCATATCTAAATAAATTCTGCATGTTCAAGGTTAAATGAGACATCGATAAAGTAATTTTTAACAAATGATTCCTACTAAAAGAAAAATAGTATTTACCACTGGAATTCATCTAATTCATCATCCATGAATTCAGCATAATTGTACCTAAAAAGACTTGAAAGATAACGAAGTACACTATTACCTTTATGTGGTAGCTTAAATTGCGTGTCCCAAAAAAAAACCCATTTTTAATCATAACCCATTCCTCGGGTGTGACCCCATTGTAAATAGGACCTTATGAAGATGCTATTTTAGTTAAGATGTAGCCCAACTGCATGGAGTTCATTCAGTCTTGCTCCCATTACTGGAGACTTTCTAAAGAGAAAGTCATGTTGAAGAGCAGAAGCTACAAGTCAAGAGAACCCAGAAGAAAAAGAAGAGGACATCACCCTCTGACAGGAAAGCCAAGTGACCACACGATTGCAGGTCCCCAGAATGCTGGGTGAATCAAGGAGAAATCAAGTCTTCTAAGATATGAAACTGTGAGCCGATTAATTCCTGTTGTTCAAGGAATTGCAAGCCAACCTGTTGAATGGTATTTGTCTAAGAGCCTGGAAATTAAGATATCCTGTAACCATGTTTCACTCAATCGTACATAGCATTTCTTTTTCATATGCAACAATAACTTGACTCCATAATTTAAGGTCCCTTTTCCTTTTGTGGACAGAAATGGAAATTCTGAAGAACTGGATAATCATTAGTTTTCACACATTGAATCAGATTTCCTAGAATACTACCAAACACCTCTATATCACTTTTTCTTCAAAAGGGAATCCCTCATACTCTCTTATTCTTCTCTTCTAAACTTCATTTACTTTCATTACAACAGTCCAAGAACTTCCAAGGCTTTCAGCATTTCCCGTAAGTGCATTCATTTATTCATTCATCCAAAAATAATACTTGTTAACATGTGCTAGGCTGGATGCAGTAAGCAGGACCTAATCCACTCCCTGCTGGAATTTATCATCCTCTGGAGGATCCCAAGGTTGTAAGAGCATTCTAAAATGTCCTATAAGTTAAAAATTATAAATTGTACAAGTGTCAGAAGAGACTCATACATTTCTATGGCTAATTCCCCCAAATAAAAATGCATTCTCTCTTAAATTCAGGAATTGTTGGACCCAAGTTTATACTCTGTTCTGCATTGGTATCTGGTGGTATTCACATTCAAGTAAAAGATTTCCTGCATTTCTCACAAAATCATATAGCTCTGTTTTTCTTCTAAACTCCACTTTGTCTCATTAACTTATCCAAACTGTAGTCTTTGTTGGCACACATCAATACATAATTTTCCAACACAATCAATCCTGATACTAACGTGGCATTCTTAACCCACCCTACAAAGCTCCTATTCTTTAAAAAACTTTGTCACTACCTCTTCTAGGAAACTCTGTGTTCATTTTCAAGTGTGAATCATGGATAAGTAACAACTAAAAAAAGCAACCAGACAGAATAGACACACCACAAGAGCCATGAAATTTGGCTATTTTTAACAATAATAAGCTTTTTTAAAAAAAGATGGGAGATGAAAACATTCATGCAAATGTAAACTTGGAGATTACCTTTCTCAAAGTAGTCACCAAAACTAATTTCCTCCAGAAAATTCAAGAACAAGTGTAACATGATGCCTCACTTCAAAGCTTTGGCATTTTCATGGTTCTTCTGAAATGGACTACTTTGTTAACACAAAATACACTGATTTTGGAAGATACTATAATTTACTTTAAAATGGGTACTGTACACAAGCCGCAATTGATACATTCAGGAAAGGAGCCTAGAGCATTTCTGAACTCTCTCTAGACAGAACATCACTAAATTTATAGGCTCTATGTATATTTAAATACAAATATTTTCGATCAGTCAGCTCAAACAGACAAGATTAATATTCAGCTAAATCAGTTTCATAAAACACATAAGACACTTAGTTAAATCCACCAGTCACAATTACAATGAAAAAATCTAATATTTATTTAGTGCTTAGCAGGCTGGACACAGTTTAACATTTTCCATGTTTTAACTGATTTAACCATGACTACAACCCTAAGAAATAGGTATTATACATTATCCTGTTTTACAGATGATATATAGCAAAGAAATGATAAGTAACTTGCCCAACATCACACAATAAGTAGCAGAATAAGTACTTAAACCCAGACAATGACCATCTGACATACTGAAATCAAACCCAGCACAATGCACCAGCTTCTCTCGAATGATAATTCTGATTCTCTCTAAAATTATGACTCTAAAAACAACTGCACTTAACCTAGATTTTATAAGCACCAGCTGGAAAACAGAAACTGAACCCAGCCCTAAGATCGGCTTTCATATATATATGAGAGAGAAAGATCGATATACACATATTTCTCTATTATTGAGTTGCCTGATAAATCATAGTCTAAGGAATAGTAGACTAAGAATTGAATCTGCTGTAAAGCCATGCTTTCCAACATAGCTCATCATGATTGTTGCTAAACAATCATTGTATTCAACTTTTAATGATACAATAAAGTTTTCTCACTACACTTTCTCTGCTCAAGCCACCGTCCTCTTCATTCAGTCCCTTTCCACAGATTCAGTCTGATGTCAGCTCCATCAACCTTTTTATTTTCAATCTCAAGCTTTCTCTGTATCCTTACTGTTAACTTTATTGCTTGCTTATTTCTCTGAGGCAACCAAACCTATTTGCTATAAACTCTTCCTGACCTGGTTCAAAACCTTCCATGATTCACTGCATCCAAATTCCTAAATTTCACATTTAATGTACTGTCCTTCCTTCATGCATGAATATTCTGCTTTCATCAAATCTATCTAGATAATGTTTCATATTTGCTTTGTCCTTACTAGTCTCACTATCTATCACTATTTAACAAAACTCTATTTATTTTGCTTTTTGTATATTGTACTAAGTAGAGCATAAATTCCATGAGAGGGGTTTCTGCTTGTTTTGTTTACTGCTGAACAAGCAGTGCATATAGGAATGGCTGCTACATAGTAGATGCTCAATAGTTATTTTAAAAAAGAATAAGCAAATGAATGGTCTATTTCTTGTAACTCTCACTGTGCCTGATGTCTGCACTATACATTTGGCATCTAAAATTGCAATGTGTAAACAGAGAACTCTACTTCTTAACAATATACTAAAGTGTATAGAGATGAAGTATATAGTGATGGCTTATAAGTTTATAGTATATAAGATGGTTTGATGGCTGGATAGATTAAAAAATACATGACAAAGCAAGTAAAGTAAAAAAAAAAAGTTAATTGTAGAATTTAGGTGGCAGTAATATGGTTCTTGACCGTGGCTTATATGTTTGAAAAGTTTCATAAGAAAATTTGAGGAAAAAAATAACACTTTTGAGAGCTCTTTCCTGACTACTCAAATGTCAGTTATCCACCAAATATTTTCTATTGCATGCCTATGGTTTATTTTCTTCATAATGCTTATTACCAGCTGATGTTGTATTTATTATTCATTTCCTCATTTGTTGTTGCTTACCTTCCCCCATGACAATGCAAGCTTGCTTTGAGCCGGGACATTGTCTGATGCATCCCCTGCTATTGGCTCATGACTAGCATAATAGCTGGAACAGGGCAGGTGTCAACAACTGAAGATAACCAGATGAAAAATAAGGTATTTTTTGCAAATCACAGAACTTAGGATATTAGAAAGAATCTTAGAAGTAACTTAATGTAAATCTTGATCTTAGAGACGAATAAAATAGGACTCTGAAAGAAAGAATGACAATTCCAACATTCTGGAGAGGGGCTGGTAACAGAGAAAACATGAGAGTTCAAGTATCCCAATTCCCAGTTTTCATCCAGAATGAGGAGAGCAGGATCTGAGAAATCTGGCAATCACCATTTGGAGGCTCCTGTTCTTTCTCCTGCTGTCTATTGGCTACAGAAATCATTCTATGTTGAATTAGTATTAGCTTTTGGAAGGCAAAATCTTGAATGAGTTTTTGTTAATCATGTGTTGGCCTGAGACATATGTTCTCCATTTGCTAAACCCAAGCACTCATTTTAATATCCCAGATTGCTAGAACCATCATCAAATCTTGTTTAAAATGCTTTTTTTCCACATGATTCCCTCACTGACTGTTCTTTCTTACAATCTCTGTAAGGATTACAGAAAGAAGACTGCTCTCCAATCTGCAAAATGAAGATTATGGGATAAGGGGTGGTGGGAAGATTGCATAAGGCCCTCTGCATATATATGTATATTTCACTTCACATCAGGTAGAGAAGAGCTGGGAGACTTTCCATTTCATCCACTGCTCATTTGCCATTTTCCCTACTATCGCCCCAGTTCACTAACTCAAAGGATTAAAATTAAGATAAAAACTGCAAAGGACTCTTCAGAGCAGAGTAATAGAGAAAAGATGTTTGGCTGAATGTTTTCTCAGGCACGCTAAAGAAAATAATTATGTCAGCTGCTTTAAATTCAGGAATGTGGAAAGCCTTTGTGTAGCGCCCCAGGGGTTACACACCATAGGAAATGACAGGAAGAAAGGAAATTAATTTTTTCCTACATCTTCTCTTATAATCAGTCTTTATGTCATAGACTGAAGAACCGAAATAAAAACATTATATTTTGGAAAGGTCACTGCTTGGTCACAAAGTCCTTAAAGAACTTTTATCGAGAATCTATCTTAGCAACATGGGATAGATAAGGCCTAGGGATTTTAGCCTTTGACCATCTCCAAAATCTGTACCTCATTACTCATCCCTCACCAACATATGCCTGCCAAGCAGTTTAAATCACAGTGCCCCAACTTGCTTTCCTCTTCCAAGGCTCCATGCTACTGCAATTTCTTCTACCTAGAATGCTCATAACTACTTTCTGCCTGCTAAAATCCTACTTTTTACTCAAGATACAACAGCAAAAAACAACAACAGCAATTAAAATTACTTGTATAGTGTTTACCATGTATTGTTCTAAGCACTATTGCATGTATGTATAGGTACACAAAAATACATGTATGTAAAGTATTTATATTTTAATAACCTATCATATTATCTATTTAGTATATAATAAATGCTTATATAATTACATAAAATGTTTAAGTAATTATATGATTTGTTACATAAGACGTGAAATCATAATCAAGCAATTATATTTAAATATATTTACACATAATATACATTATTTTATATCATACGGTGCATGTATTAAATATATATAATTACCTCACTGAATCATGACAATTCCCTTATTAGGTATTATCTCTATTTTGTAGATGAGTGAACTGAGGGATGTAGGACTTAAGTGAATTCCTCAGGATAAAACAGATAGTGTGATGGTTAAGTTCACATGTCTACTTGACTAGGTAATGGTGTCCAGTTGTTTGGTCAAACAAGCAATGACTTGGTTGCTACTGTAAGGGTATTTCATGGACTTAAATCATCAGTAAATTGATTGCATCTATGACTGATCACATCTACAATCAACAAAGGAGATTGCCTTCAGCAATGAGAGAAGTCTCATCCAATCAGTTGAAGGTTGTAAAGGGAGAACTGATGATTTCTGCAGTTAGAAAGAAAAATTTTTATCTCTACTTCAATCAGCCAGTTTCCCCTGGGGAATTTATCACAAGCCTTCATCAAGGTTCTAGTTTGTGGGCCTGCCCTTCAGCACTTGAACTTGCCAATTCCCACAATCACATGTGCTAATTCCTATTTTATATATATATATATATATATTTTTTTTTTTTTTCTGTCTGTTCTGTTTACCTGGAGAATCCTGACTAATATATATGGAAGGGACGTACCTGGGATTTAAACACAGGCTAACTTCAAATGTCAAGGCATATAACCACTATGCTCACTGTTCAACCTGTTCAAAATCACCTATTGACATGGAGTATCTTCTGGCCAGACTAATTCCACAACAAAATCTTTCTTCAGTCTGTGTTCCCACTGCACTTTATACACATCTTATTAACACTTATCTCACCATGTGATGATTACGTTTTTTTAATTATGTGCATGTATCTCCTTACTTTCACTTCTCATTCCAGCCCCGACTCACCTCCACCCCAGAATGGGCACATGAGGAAAGTGCTTCCTGTACCATGCTTCTTTACATTCCTTGCACAAAGCACAATGCTTAATACATATATAATTTCAATAATATCTTATAAAAAGAACGAATGAAATAGTTCAAAAAGGGATCAATAGAAATCTAGACAGTATATCACTTGGCACTAGCTAGAAGATATGCATTCTGGAATAGCTGATGTGAACACCAAAGAGTGTGTGGACTGGACACTGGATGTCCGCATGGCATCTGGGCCACTCTGATTGCCTAGAAGCCCTAGGAGCTTAAGTTTGTTCTAGAAGATGTATATATATATATCCATTCATTCAACATGGATAACCTATGTATTTACTCTGTAACTAGATCTCTATAATCAACATTTCAGCTTTCCTACCCTGCAGAACTTTTTTCATAAAGTGGAAATAAAAAATTGAACTGTATATATAGTTTAGTCCTAATGAATACCACAAAATGATATAATAGAAGGTCAAAGGAGGAAGAGTCCATTTGGGATTGTAATAGTTTGGAGAGTCTATATGGAGGAGGTGAGAGTTAAGGGATAAGTAAAGTTTAGCTGAGTAGAGGGATTCAAAGCCATCCCAAGAATGAACAAAAACACAGAGCCTCTCCCACCAAGAAGAAGTAAGTAGATTAAGCAGCCTCTGGGTACTGGCCCACAAGTTGCTTACATTTCTCACTGTAACTACTAAATTAGTTTCTTATAATATTCAAGATCCAATGAGCTTGTTCTGTATAATTAATTTTCCTAGGGTTTCCTTATCTCTAAATAAACTGTCAAAATTTCATACATGCAGCAAAGTTGGGAAGCCAAACTAGAAATACAAAAATAACAATCAGCTTAAGACCATTGCTGTTGAACCATC